>NC_135237.1:375623560-375968560 GCF_051348905.1 Ranitomeya variabilis | reverse complement strand
GGTTCAAAGAAATTTAACTATTTATTTGGCTTAAAAGCAAGCACTACAATCTATCTATCTATCTATCTATCTATCTATCTATCTATCTATCTATCTATCTATCTATCTATCTATCCATCCAGCTACAATATTTGCAAATTTTTATCACTTAAAAATAGGTCTTTTCTTGAATGCATTATATTCTGGTACAGGTCACATGGATGGCACACAGACAGCACACATAAGAAACACAAATGACGCACACGTACACATGGATGGCATACAGAAGCCACACATCATGCGCACGTACACACGAATAGCACACCGATGACACACATATTGAAAACATTTATACACGCATGTTGGAAAAAAGCACACGGTTGATAAAAAGAAACAGAAAGTCCACGCAAACATGTTTTTATGTGCTCGTGTGAAAGTGGCCTCATGTAGAATTTTGTTTGTTATGTTTTTACATGTTCAGAAGATTCATATATGGAAGCATTTGTATTCACGCAAAATGATTGTAAACCTTCAAAGCACATATACTGTATAATACTGTAGAATGATAGCTAGATAGATAGATAGATAGATAGATAGATAGATAGATAGATAGATAGATAGTCAGATATTTGCATTGATGAGAAAGTATAAAGTATATAATTCCTTAATCAACTTCAGGCATTACACTAGCTATCCTATGTATTGTAATATTTCTACCATTTGACATGCATGAATCTTTGCATGAATCTTTCCTTTCAGAAGTGATCTGCTGTGAAGGAGGATGTGAGTGATCTAATCTTGTACAACACTGCAGAATATGTTAACACTATGTAAATAAATATATCCATTAGACATGTTTCGGCTGTTGTATTTTACTGTTACATTGGGGCTAGCACTATTTTTTCAGAGCATAGGCTTGCATTGCATGCAGCTCATTGTACTGTATATAGTAATGCTGTTTGTTACCACTGACACTTAAAGCAATAAATGGCTAATGCCATATAAAAACAGTGGTAAATGTCACTGCTATTCATACTGTATATATATATCATTTATCAGTTTTCTGTACCATTTTTCTATTCCATTAGTCCTATTAAGAGTGATGTCCCTGATGGTGTCACTGTTTCAGGAGAACTGTGTCTGTCACTCTTTGTAGTGAACTTTGTTATGACATTAAAGGAGCATTCGTGGCCGGACCTGTTTAAGTGATAATAAGAATGGTACTTTAAGGGTTATAAAGGATCTTTCAACAGTATTATCATGTTAAATGGGTTGTCTGGTCTTATTAACCTAGCAAGCATGTGTATCACCCCAGGTAATCAGTTGCTACTTTGGCTGTCATGATCTCAATGGCAAGAGAACATAGCATAAGCATATATAGGAACTAGCTCTTGGAAGATGGGAACTGAGCTGACCATGAACTACACCTAACGCACAACTAGCAGTGGCCGGGTAGCATGCCTACGTTGATTCTAGATGCCCAGCACCAGCCGGAGGACTAAATAATGCTAGCAGAGGAAAATATCAGTCCTAGCTCACCTCTAGAGAAATACCCCGAAAGGAGACAGAGGCCCCCCACATGTATTGGCGGTGAATTAAGATGAAATAACAAACGTAGTATGAAAATAGGTTTAGCAAATTTGAGGTCCACTTACTACATAGCAGAAGACAGAAAGGACACTTTCATGGTCAGCTGAAAACCCTATCAAAACACCATCCAGAAATTACTTTAAAACTCTGGCATTAACTCATAACACCAGAGTGGCAATTCCTGTTCACAAGAGCTTTCCAGACACAGTAACGAAACTACAGCTGTGAACTGGAACAAAAATGCAAAAACAAACATGGACAAGAGTCCAACTTATCTAGTAGTTGTCTAGGAGCAGGAACAAGCACAGAGAGGCTTCTGATAACATTGTTGACCGGCAAGCAACTAACAGAGCAGCAAGGTTATATAGCGACTCCCACATCTTGATGGGAACAGGTGAACAGAGAAGATGAAAACACCAGTTCAATTCCACCAGTAGCCACCGGGGGAGCCCAGAATCCAAATTCACAACAGTACCCCCCCCTCAAGGAGGGGGCACCGAACCCTCACCAGAACCACCAGGGCGATCAGGATGGGCCCTATGAAAGGCACGAACCAGATCAGAGGCATGAACATCAGATGCATTCACCCAAGAATTATCCTCCTGGCCGTATCCCTTCCACTTGACCAGATACTGGAGTCTCCGTCTGGAAACACGAGAGTCTAAGATTTTCTCCACAACGTACTCCAACTCACCCTCAACCAACACCGGAGCAGGAGGCTCAACGGAAGGCACAACCGGTACCTCATACCTGCGCAATAATGACCGATGAAAAACGTTATGAATAGAAAAGGATGCAGGGAGGTCCAAACGGAAGGAAACAGGGTTAAGAATCTCCAATATCTTATACGGGCCGATGAACCGAGGCTTAAACTTAGGAGAAGAGACCCTCATAGGGACAAAACGAGAAGACAACCACACCAAATCCCCAACACAAAGCCGAGGACCAACACGACGGTGGCGGTTGGCAAAAAGCTGAGTCTTCTCCTGGGACAACCTCAAATTGTCCACCACCTGCCCCCAGATCTGATGCAATCTCTCCACCACAGCATCCACTCCAGGACAATCCGAAGATTCCACCTGACCAGAGGAAAATCGAGGATGAAACCCCGAATTACAGAAAAACGGGGACACCAAAGTGGCAGAGCTGGCCCGATTATTGAGAGCGAACTCTGCCAATGGCAAAAAAGCAACCCAATCATCCTGGTCAGCAGACACAAAACACCTCAGATATGTCTCCAGGGTCTGATTAGTCCGCTCGGTCTGGCCATTCGTCTGAGGATGGAAAGCGGACGAAAAAGATAAATCTATGCCCATCCTAGCACAGAATGCCCGCCAAAATCTAGACACGAATTGGGTCCCTCTGTCAGAAATGATATTCTCAGGAATACCATGCAAACGAACAACATTTTGAAAAAACAGAGGAACCAACTCGGAAGAAGAAGGCAACTTGGGCAGAGGAACCAAATGGACCATCTTAGAGAAACGGTCACACACCACCCAGATGACAGACATCTTCTGAGAAACAGGCAGATCTGAAATAAAATCCATCGAGATGTGCGTCCAAGGCCTCTTAGGAATAGGCAAGGGCAACAATAATCCACTAGCCCGAGAGCAACAAGGCTTGGCCCGAGCACAAACGTCACAAGACTGCACAAAGCCTCGCACATCTCGTGACAGGGAAGGCCACCAGAAGGACCTTGCCACCAAATCCCTGGTACCAAAAATGCCAGGATGACCTGCCAACGCAGAAGAATGAACCTCAGAGATGACTCTACTGGTCCAATCATCAGGAACAAACAGTTTATCAGGTGGGCAACGATCCGGTCTATCTGCCTGAAACTCCTGCAAGGCCCGCCGCAGGTCTGGAGAAACGGCTGACAATACCACTCCATCCTTAAGGATACCTGTGGGCTCAGAGTTACCAGGCGAGTCAGGCTCAAAACTCCTAGAAAGGGCATCCGCCTTAACATTCTTAGAACCCGGTAGGTATGACACCACAAAATTAAACCGAGAGAAAAATAATGACCAGCGCGCCTGTCTAGGATTCAGGCGCCTGGCGGTCTCAAGATAAATCAAGTTTTTGTGGTCAGTCAATACCACCACCTGATGTCTGGCCCCCTCAAGCCAATGGCGCCACTCCTCAAAAGCCCACTTCATGGCCAAAAGCTCCCGATTCCCAACATCATAATTCCGCTCAGCGGGCGAAAATTTACGGGAAAAGAAGGCACAAGGCCTCATCACGGAGCAGTCAGAACTTTTCTGCGACAACACTGCCCCAGCTCCGATCTCAGAAGCATCGACCTCAACCTGAAAAGGTAGAGCAACATCAGGCTGACGCAACACAGGGGCAGAGGAAAAACGGCGCTTAAGCTCCCGAAAGGCCTCCACAGCGTCAGGGGACCAATCAGCAACATCAGCACCCTTCTTAGTCAAATCGGTCAATGGCTTAGCAATATCCGAAAAACCAGCAATAAATCGACGATAAAAGTTAGCAAAGCCCAAAAATTTCTGAAGACTCTTAAGAGAAGAGGGCTGCGTCCAATCACAAATAGCTTGAACCTTGACAGGATCCATTTCAATGGAAGAGGGAGAAAAAATATATCCCAAAAAGGAAATACTCTGTACCCCAAAAACACACTTAGAACCCTTCACACACAAAGAATTAGACCGCAAAACCTGGAAAACCCTCCTGACTTGCTGGACATGAGAGTCCCAGTCATCCGAAAAAATCAGAATATCATCCAGATACACAATCATAAATTTGTCCAAATAATCGCGAAAAATATCATGCATAAAGGACTGGAAAACTGACGGAGCATTTGAAAGACCAAAAGGCATCACTAAATACTCAAAGTGGCCCTCGGGCGTATTAAATGCGGTTTTCCACTCATCCCCCTGCCTGATTCGCACCAAATTATACGCCCCACGAAGGTCAATCTTAGAGAACCACTTGGCCCCCTTTATGCGAGCAAACAAATCAGTCAGCAACGGCAAAGGGTATTGATATTTTACAGTGATTTTATTCAAAAGCCGATAATCGATACATGGTCTCAAAGAGCCGTCTTTTTTTGACACAAAGAAAAAACCGGCTCCTAAGGGAGATGACGATGGACGAATATGTCCCTTTTCCAAGGACTCCTTTATATATTCTCGCATAGCAGCATGTTCAGGCACAGACAGATTAAATAAACGACCCTTTGGGTATTTACTACCCGGGATTAAATCTATGGCACAATCGCACTCTCGGTGCGGAGGTAATGAACCAAGCTTGGATTCTTCAAAGACGTCACGATAGTCAGACAGGAACTCAGGAATCTCAGAGGGAATAGATGATGAAATGGAAACCACAGGTACATCCCCATGAGCCCCCTTACATCCCCAGCTCAACACAGACATAGCTCTCCAGTCGAGGACTGGGTTGTGAGATTGCAGCCAAGGAAATCCTAGCACCAAATCATCATGTAGATTATACAGCACCAGAAAGCGAATAATCTCCTGGTGATCCGGATTAATACGCATAGTTACTTGTGTCCAGTATTGTGGTTTATTATTAGCCAATGGGGTGGAGTCAATCCCCTTCAGAGGAATAAGAGTCTCCAAAGGCTCTAAATCATACCCACAGCGTTTGGCAAAGGACCAATCCATAAGACTCAAAGCGGCGCCAGAGTCGACATAGGCGTCCGTGGTAATAGATGACAAAGAGCAAATCAGGGTCACAGATAGAATAAACTTAGATGGTAAGGTGCAAATGGAAACAGATTTATCAAGCTTTTTAGTGCGCTTAGAGCATGCTGATATAACATGAGTCGAATCACCACAATAGAAACACAACCCATTTTTCCGTCTAAAATTCTGCCGCTCGCTTCGGGACAGAATTCTATCACACTGCATACTCTCTGGCGACATCTCAGTGGACACCGCCAGATGGTGCACTGGTTTGCGCTCCCGCAAACGCCTATCGATCTGAATAGCCATTGTCATGGACTCATTCAGACCCGCAGGCACAGGGAACCCCACCATAACATCCTTAATGGCATCAGAGAGACCCTCTCTGAAAGTCGCCGCCAGGGCGCACTCATTCCACTGAGTAAGCACAGACCATTTACGGAATCTTTGGCAGTAAATTTCCGCTTCATCTTGCCCCTGAGATAGGGACATCAAAGTTTTTTCTGCCTGAAGCTCCAAATGAGGTTCGTCATAAAGCAACCCCAAGGCCAGAAAAAACGCATCCACATTGAGCAACGCAGGATCCCCTGGTGTCAATGAAAAAGCCCAGTCTTGAGGGTCGCCCCGGAGCAAGGAAATCACAATCCTGACCTGCTGTGCAGGGTCTCCGGCAGAGCGAGATTTCAGGGACAAAAATAATTTGCAATTATTTCGAAAATTCTGAAACCCAGATCTATTCCCCGAGAAAAATTCCGGCAAAGGAATTCTCGGCTCAGATACAGGTGCATGACAAACAAAATCTTGCAAATTTTGTACCTTCGTGGCGAGATTATTCAAACCTGCAGTTACACTCTGAAGATCCATTACAAACAGGTGGACACAGAGCCATTCAAAGATTAGAAGGAGAGAAAAAAAAAAAAAAAAAATTTCAGCAGACTACTTATTTCTCTCCTTTCTCAGCCAAGGATTTTAACCCTTTAGTGGGCCGGTCAAACTGTCATGATCTCAATGGCAAGAGAACATAGCATAAGCATATATAGGAACTAGCTCTTGGAAGATGGGAACTGAGCTGACCATGAACTACACCTAACGCACAACTAGCAGTGGCCGGGTAGCATGCCTACGTTGATTCTAGATGCCCAGCACCAGCCGGAGGACTAAATAATGCTAGCAGAGGAAAATATCAGTCCTAGCTCACCTCTAGAGAAATACCCCGAAAGGAGACAGAGGCCCCCCACATGTATTGGCGGTGAATTAAGATGAAATAACAAACGTAGTATGAAAATAGGTTTAGCAAATTTGAGGTCCACTTACTACATAGCAGAAGACAGAAAGGACACTTTCATGGTCAGCTGAAAACCCTATCAAAACACCATCCAGAAATTACTTTAAAACTCTGGCATTAACTCATAACACCAGAGTGGCAATTCCTGTTCACAAGAGCTTTCCAGACACAGTAACGAAACTACAGCTGTGAACTGGAACAAAAATGCAAAAACAAACATGGACAAGAGTCCAACTTATCTAGTAGTTGTCTAGGAGCAGGAACAAGCACAGAGAGGCTTCTGATAACATTGTTGACCGGCAAGCAACTAACAGAGCAGCAAGGTTATATAGCGACTCCCACATCTTGATGGGAACAGGTGAACAGAGAAGATGAAAACACCAGTTCAATTCCACCAGTAGCCACCGGGGGAGCCCAGAATCCAAATTCACAACATTTGGCATTGCTTTCCTCACGGGGAGAGTGATGTCACGCTTGGAAGCGAGGAAGTATCCCTTTAACAGGTATTCAGCACATACAACACCGTTCTGACTCCAGGCCAGAAGGGGGAGCTCTACACCCAACTTCAGGGGAGCTGCTCTCTCTGGTCGGGAGGAGGAGTCAGTTGCTAGGCAGTTGCAAGGAAGTTGGGGAGAGTTAGTCAGTTGGTGAGAGGAGAGCGAGGAGTGAGGAAGGAAAGCTGGGGCCATGCAGACAAGTGATTCTGCAGCACCTGGGAAGGAAAAAGAAAACAGAGCAACTTGCAAAGAAACTGAAAGGAGGAAGGAGCAAAGGAGAAGCGAAGAACTGGAGAGAGAAGTTGTGACTGACCTTCCTCAATGCTGAGCGTAGATTTTGGTAGCTGGAAGACTGAGGTTGTGGGGGTAACTTCATGCCCCACAACAGAAACTGGCGGACAGCAGATTGCAAGTTACCTGTCCACCATTGTAAACAAAAGCCGTGTGCACTGCTCAAATAGATGGTGCCCAGGTAAGTTCCAAAACTATGTGATTCATATAAGAAATAACCTGCCACTCAACTCGCATAAAGATGCTTTTTAACAGTTGCAAGCGGGAATACAGTGACAGCAATAGCAAAACGTTTCGGTCATATATGTCTGACCTTCATCAGTTGCTGTAAAATATATAACAGAAATAATCTATATCCAGTACAAAAGAAATAAAGTATATACAAAAATGCATTCATTTACATGGCACTAAAGAAAATTGCAATGAATTAATTGGATTCAAGGAAACAAAAATAGACACATAATGGCACAGTCAAGTAGAAAATGAGGGTTATAGGATGAAGTACGTACCATACAATGATTGCTGATAGCGTGAATGTTGTCACTAACAGGTAGTTTGTGGTATAGATAGCTGTAAGAATCAGTAGGGGTATTATTAGATAAGGCAGGACAGTAGGGTGGGGGCGTGACTTAGGTACACGGTGGTAATTGTGAGAGAAGGAACGTATCTGCATACCCCTTAAATGGAAAGGCACTGTTTGATGTAATATGACATGGGCGCAGCCTGTGTTGAAATAAAGTCCATATTAGGTGGTAAACCCCAGTGGGGGTGAAGCAAAGAGTGGACAAGTGAAGTCGGGTAACTCACCCTGCTGTGGCGCTGCCTGACGTGGAGTCCACCGCTTGTTTGTGGCAGGTTGTACCTATGCCCTGTTAATATGCGAGTGATGTTAACCCAGTGTGTACATGCAATTGCTCATCGTTTGTTCCGTCATTGCTTACCAGCAGCAGTTTTCCATCTCTGCATGGTAGACCCCAGGTAGGGATTGCGCTTTATTATTTATTTTATTTAGAGCAATCCGCCAACCCTAACAATGGGCACCACATAGTTCTCCCTACAACTTCTTCCTTTCAAATTTTACCAACAATCTGGCTCTTACTGAAACCTGGATCCAGCAGTCAGACACCACTTCCACTGTTGCTCTCTCTTATGCCGCCTGCTTTCATATGATATATTTTTCACATACACCAAAACCTAGTTAGAAACAAGTTGAGGGTGTTGGTCTGCTTTTTTCAACAAAATGAGCTTTTCAGGTCATCCATTCATGACATTCACCCATCTTCCATGTTTTGAGGTCCTTCTCTCTTTGAGTGGTGGTTGTGTATCACTCTTTGGGCCAATCCTATCACTTCCTGGATCACTTTGCCACCTGGCTTCCTCACATTCTGTTCTGTGATATTCCCACTCTCATCATGGGAAACTTTAACACCCCTATTGATAATCAATTCTCTCCAACTATTCCCTTTTTATCCTTTGTACATTTTCTTCAGAATCGTGTCCCTTGTACTGTATCATCTATTTAGACCCTCCAGGCACTTTATAGCACTTTATTGATGGCTGGACAATATATGACAAACACTTTTTGCCATTTACTTTTTGTGTCTCCCCTATTTCTTCAGTATGTAAGCTTGAAAACAGGTTCCTCACTTCTCTTGGTATATCTTGAATTATGTGTTAGTCTGTAATGCCTGATATTGTCTGTACATGTTCCCTCTGAGTTGTAAAGTGCTGCTGACTATGTTGGCAATATAGAAATAAAATTATTATCATAAACGGATCTGGCAAAATTCAAATTTGGATTTCCTCTGACATTTGATTAGCAGAACTATTATTCTTTGCAAATTTAATGTTCTTATGCTTTGCAGTCTATAAAAACCTCATAGCACAATAAATGTAAAACTTAAAAAAATCCTTATATTTAATTTATCGCTCTCCTCTCTAGACTATCTTCTCCTCACTGTCACCCATCTGGAACTTGCCACATCTCCTTATTGATGCTTGTCACACTGAAATTCCTGGGAAGATTTTGCGCAAGCATGTGAAAAACCATGACATCATGATATCACGATGTGAGATGTGTGCTGTTAGCACACCTGCACAACCTTCCCAAGCCTCATCAAAGCCGGAAAGCTTAGCCTAGCATGAGAGGAGATTGCAGAGGGTGCAGAGGTGATAAGAAGTTATGCTGCTCCAGAAGTGGAAGAGAATGAGTGTACTGATGCCCAACCACTTGTTAGGTTGAGTGATGAGTATGTTTGGGGGCTATTACACATGATCAGTGCAGCACATGTCAGATGAAAAGTTGGTTGCCAACTTTAGCATCTTTATGCAGTGTGCAGACTGGCAAGGAGGGCAGGGTTAAGAAGTCGGTGGAAGATAATACGGGGGATGATGAAGTCCTAGACCCCACATGGAGCAGAGGCCATCCTAGTGATCTGCACAGTTCCAAGGAAGAGGAGGTGGCCATGCTGCCACAACAACACAAAAAGAAAAGGCACAGTGGGTAACCCCTAGCCTGTTCATTGGCTGATACTGCCCACCATGCTACTGCTATAAGCACACCGAAAATAGCTCAGAAGAGCGACCTGGCATGGCATTTTTTCAGGGAATGTGCTGCCAACAAAAGGCAGGTTGTTTGCACTCTGTGTCATCAGATCTTAAAGCGAGGCATGAAAGTTATGAATCTGAGCACCACCTGTATCATGAGGCATCTGAATTCCAAGCACAAGGTGCAATAGAGTACATGCCTTACAAACCATGACAGATCTGAGCCTCCTCTTGCTCCCTCTTCTGCTGCAGTCTCAAACTTTTCCTCCTACTCCCGATCAATAGGGCAGCCTGGATTTAGAAGATGTGACAATATCCTCACCACCAGTGACATGCAGCATCTTTCCTCACCGTCACATGGAAGTGTTCAGCTTTGCATCACCTAAATCCTCGAGAGAACGAGTAGATACCAACTTAGACACCCACAAACCATGGTCCTGAATGACAGCATTTAAAAATTACTGGCCTTTGAAATGCTGCCATTCTCGCTGGTGGAGTCGGGCAGTTTTATAAAATGATGTATGTGGCTGTCCCGCAGTACGTTGCTCCCACCAGCTACTACTTTTCCAGACGGGCCATTCCTGCCCTGCACAAACATGTTTCAGACCAAATCAAGTGTGCACTGTGCAACGCCATCAGTAGCAAGGTCCACATAACTACCGATACATGGACCAGTATGCACGGCCAGGGATGATACATCTTCCTAACTGCCCACTGGGTAAAGAGCGGCTGAGGCCGAAACAGAAGGCGTCCTACCTCATGTCCTACTACCAGCTAGTATTGCTGGACTTTATGTGTCCAGGTTCCCTCCTCCTTACTCTTCTTCCTCCACAACCTCCTCATTTGGTCACAGAAAGACCTGCATCACCAGGTTCAGCACAGATAGGGGTAACAACAGCAGGTTGGTCTTAAACTCCTCTGTTTGGGTGACAAATCCCACAGTGTGCCAGAGTTGTGTACTGGAATCAAACAGCAAACAGCTTAGTGGTTGCTGCAGGGGAACCTCTTGCCTCGCCTGGAGGTATGCAATAATATACGAAATCTCATAGCAGCTCTAGGCCTAGCAGTTATGATGAAAATCCCTTGCCTGGCACATGTAAAGTTGGTTTGCAGAGCTGCCTAAAAACCTACTCACACATGTCAATTCTGCTGCTAAAAGTGCGAACAGTGTGTGTGCACTTTCGCCGTTCTCACCCTGCTACTGCTCACCTAACTGCACTGCAGTGTCACTTCTGCCTTCCTGCTCACTGGCTGAAATGTGACTTTCCAAAAAGGTAGAACTCCACCTTGCATAAGCTGGAGAGCTTGTGCGAGCAGCAGCAGGCAATAGTGGAGTTTCAGATGCATCACTTCACCACTAATGAGTCGTCTTCCATGTGGGATGTGTGTCCCGTGTTGCGCTGCTTCGAATATTCCACCAATATGGTGTTGCTATACCACTTATATGCCTGCTGGAAACAGCAATTCAGGTCATGATGGATAAGGTGGTGGCACAGGAAGAAGAAGAGCAGGAGGAGAAGAGCCTTTCACACCATTGTCAGACCTGTCATCCACACATTGCTGGGTCGGTTAATAGCTCAACATCGGCCAAGTATCCAACTGTAAAGTCAGGGGACACTTTGGGAGGATGATAAAGATGAGGAGGAGAAGGTGGGGCACAACAACCATTTTCACAGAAGGCTGGCACTCAGATGAGTTTACAGGCATCACTGGAGTGTGGCTGGAGGGATACAGAGTTCCCAGATGATATACCTCCGACTGAGGGCCACTACATGCCAATACCTGCTGCAGCACCTGCAGAATGACTACTGAATTTTCCATATTGTTACCAGTGCAGATTACAGCATAGCCACCCTGATGGGTTCCCACTAGAAGGACAATGTACCATCATTACTTCCATCACTGGAGAGGGATCGTAAAATGCGTAAATAAAAGCACACACTGGTAGAAAAACTCCCAATGACTTTCCCACATGACAGCGGGGACTCAGAGGAAGAACAATGCGGAGAAGGAAGTCGCCAACGCAGCTGGAACACCACCAGAACTTCTAAAGGTAGGGTTTTCATGGCTGAAACATGGAAAAATGTTATGATCACGCCACAGCATCCAGCACCATCATCTCATATGGTCTGAATAGAAGGAGTCAGCATTCCAACAGCATGGTGGAAGACTATCTGTCCTCACATCTTCAAATACAGAGGCTAGTCAGACATCTGTCTGGGATGATTTAGTGAATCCTGCTTTGAGCAGGGGGTTGGACAAGATGACCCAGGAGGTCCATTCCAACTCTACCATTCTATGATTCTATGATTCTACTAACAGATGGGTCTGCCCAATTTAACTTCTGGGTTTCCAAACTGGACACATGGCCTGAGCTTTCCCTTTATGATCTGGAGGTGCTGGCCTGCTGTGCATCAAGTGTACTGTTGGAACGTGTATTTAGCACAGCAGGAGTGGTCATAATAGACAGTCGCACCCGCCTGTCCACATCCAACGTGGGTAACCTAGCATTCCTTCTAATGAACCAGGCATGGATCCCACACCACTTGTCCATACTTTTGGATGACTTGACGACTATAATACCCACACCCAGCCAGTTTTCAACTCTATTTGCCATTTGTTTCTTTTGGGGGTTTACACCACAAATGAAAAACATGAAAAACTGTGTAGGATACCGACTTGTTCAAATAACAAAAGATGCAGCACTCACCAGATTCTTGCTGAAGATAGTGTCTTTTATTCACTTTAAGTGATGTGAGACATGTTATACGGAGAGGCGGCAGGAAAGAGGATTAGGTGCGGGGGAGAGGAGAAGGACTACGGCCGTTTCACGCCAAATGCGCTTCCACGGGTCCAGGAGGTGTAGGATACCTCCTTCTCCACCTCTTTTACCTATACTGCCACGTCCACCTCCCCCTCAACTTAGACCTGTTCCTCATGGTTCAACATTCTTATTTTTTATTTCTACTCTGCTTAGCGTAGGGACAGGATGCAGCTGTAGTGAGGGACAGTGTAAGGTTTTGAATGTGCGCATTTTTACAAAAACACTTTATCTGTATTCTGCATCTGTCTCTGTGATAGTACCATGTGTACCGAAAACTTTTCAGAATCTTCAACTGAGTAATGGGAGTGATGTCTGTACAAAAAATTGCTTCTACTCTAAAGGTACTGTTACACTAAACGACTTACCAACGATCACGACCAGCGATGCGACCTGGCCGTGATCGTTGGTAAGTCGCTGTGTGGTCGCTGGGGAGCTGTCACACAGACAGCTCTCTCCAGCGACCAATGATCAGGGGAAAGACTTAGGCATTGTTGAAACTGTCTTCAACGATGCCAAAGTCCCCCTGCAGCACCCGGGTAACCAGGGTAAACATCGGGTTACTAAGTGCAGGGCCGCGCTTAGTAACCCGATATTTACCCTGGTTACCATTGTAAAAGTTAAAAAAAAAAACAGTACATACTCACATTCTGATGTCTGTCACGTCCCCCGACGTCCACAGGGTAAAACTGCTTTCGGCAGGAGCGCTGCTAATATGCACGCGCTGCTGCCGAGAGCTTCCCTGCACTGAATGTCTCAGTGCCGGCAGTAACAGCGGTGACATCACCGCTGTGCTCTGCTTTACGGCCGGCGCTGACACAGTCAACCCTGTGGACGCCGGGGGACGTGACAGACATCAGAATGTGAGTATGTAGTGGGTTTTTTTTTACTTTTACAATGGTAACCAGGGTAAATATCGGGTTACTAAGCGCGGCCCTGCACTTAGTAACCCAATATTTACCCTGGTTACAAGTGAACACATCGCTGGATTGGCGTCACACACGCCGATCCAGCGATGACAGCGGGTGATCAGCGACCAAAAAAAGGTCCTGATCATTCCCATCGACCAACGATCTCCCAGCAGGGGCCTGATCGTTGGTCACTGTCACACATAACGAGATCGTTAGTGGGATCATTGCTTACGTCACCAAAAGCGTGACGTTGCAACGATATCGTTAACGATATCATTATGTGTGACTCAGCCTTTAGGCAACTATGTCTGTCATTAGTACTGTCACAAAAAGCGCTGTGTGTATTCTTGATCCCATATCTGTAGGAGTCGTTTGCCAAAAGCCGCTGTTAGGGTTGAGCGACTTTCATTTTTTTAAGATCGAGTAGGGTTTTGGGAAACCCGATTTTGTCCAGAGTCGAGTCGAGTGCAGTCGGCCGATTATCGCTAAAAGTCGGGGATCGACCGAAACACGAAACCCAATGCAAGTCAATGGGGAAGCATAGTCGGCAGTGAGTGGAGGCCAGGAAAACACCTACAGTGCCCATTTTAATGCCAAAAACATCCATTCTTGTTTCTGAAGCTTGCCAATCTTAATTAACTGTATAATAATAGTTGGGCATAGGGAATTGGGGGAAAGTTGTGGGGGGAGTAGGGCTGGCTCAAGTTTTTCGTGGGCCCAGGAAATGCGGACTACGTCACGGCGGTGTTGCAGGGAAAGGTAAGTATTTAAAAGTTGCAAGTGCTGTGATCCTGAGCAAGCAGGGGGGGGCCCACTCGTTCGCATTGCCACTGGCACAGGGCCCCTCAAAGTACGGCGGTGTGTTTGCATGGCGGGGGCGCCTCCCACCAGCAGCGACACTTTTGCGTACTCTGAGGGGCCCTGTGCCAGTGACGTCGCCAACGAGTATGCCCCCCCACCTGATGAAGGAACCTGCACTTTCATCTGCACCTTCCTCTTTGTCCCTGTGTAAGGTGGTATAACATGCGGGAAGGGGAACCTTACTTTCAGCAGGGTCAGATTCTGGCTGTGTAGAGTACAAGGGGAATGTAGTGGTCTAGGTCAATGTACCAGCAGACTCATTTAGCAGTGGCTGGGCAATGGGCAGGATGAGGAGGAAACAGATATAGGGCCAAAGAATAAAGTAGGCTACATGCAGTTCAAAATTGGTAACAGGACTAAACAGGCGGCATTGCTTTGTTCAGTGGAGTAGCAAACCCAAGAGCAGCAGACACTGTTTCAAGGGCCTAACCACACTAGTAGGCCAAATGCAGTTTAATATCTGATAGTATAGGGCGAAAGCCAGAATGTGGAAGCTCAGCTTTGTTCAGTTGAGGACAACACCAGGGAGGGGCAGACACCTTTAGTAGGCCGGAAAAGCCTATTGCATTTTTTAAAATGGTAATTTGGAGCAGAAGGTTGAAGCTCAGCTTTATTTAGTTGAGGGCAACACCAGGGAGGGGCAGAAGCCGTTAGTAGGCCCTAACCACCATTTTTTTTTTTTAAAACCACTTAATGAGAGCCGGAAGGTTGAAGCTCAGCTTTATTTAGTTGAGGACAACACCAGGCAGGGGCACACAGACAGACACCTTTAGTAGGCCGGAAAAGCCTATTGCATTTTTTAAAATGGTAATTTGGAGCAGAAGGTTGAAGCTCAGCTTTATTTAGTTGAGGACAACACCAGGCAGGGGCACACAGACAGACACCTTTAGTAGGCCGGAAAAGCCTATTGCATTTTTTAAAATGGTAATTTGGAGCAGAAGGTTGAAGCTCAGCTTTATTTAGTTGAGGACAACACCAGGCAGGGGCACACAGACAGACACCTTTAGTAGGCCGGAAAAGCCTATTGCATTTTTTAAAATGGTAATTTGGAGCAGAAGGTTGAAGCTCAGCTTTATTTAGTTGAGGGCAACACCAGGGAGGGGCAGAAGCCGTTAGTAGGCCCTAACCACCATTTTTTTTTTTAAAAACCACTTAATGAGAGCCGGAAGGTTGAAGCTCAGCTTTATTTAGTTGAGGGCAACACCAGGGAGGGGCAGAAGCCGTTAGTAGGCCCTAACCAAAGTTGAAGGCCAAATGCAGTTTAATTTCTGATACTATAGGCCGAAAGCCAGAAGGTGGAAGCTCCGATTTAGACAGTGGAGGACAATTTGAATTAGGGACTGCAGACAGACTTAGTAGGCTGTCCCCTGTGGACCATGCATCCACCACATTAACCCATTGCGCCGTAATGGACACGTAATCTTCCGTGGCCATGCCTACAGGTCCATGCGTCTGTTGTCAGGTGCACCTTTGTACTCACAGATTGCCAGAGTGCATGGACAATGCGGTCTTCTACATGCTGGTGGAGGGTTGGGATGGCTTTTCTCGCAAAAGAAGTGTCGACTGGTTAGCTTGTAGCGTGGTACAGCGTAGTCCATCATGGCCTTATTAATAGTAAATAAAATATATAACTAGGCTCTATGAACTTTTAAATAGGTTCCAGGGGTACACGGGCAGCATTGGTGTGGTCAGTGGAGGAGTATTGCAAGTAGGGGCTGCAGACAGGCTATCAAAGGCCTAAAATAACAAACAGTAGGCAGTCATGGCAGTTTTACATCGGTTACATGGATACACAGGCAGGCACTCCAGGCAGCATTGTGGTCAGTGGAGGAGTATTGCAAGTAGGGGCCGCAGACAGGCTATCAAAGGCCTAAAATAACAAACAATAGGCTCATGGCAGTTTTACAGCGGTTACATGGATACACGGGCAGGCAGCTTGGTGGTCAGTGGAGGAGTATTTAAAGTAGGGACCGCAGACAGGCTTCAAAGGCCTAACATAAGAAAATGGGCTGGCTGTAGGCACTTTATAATTGGTTCCAGGGGTACACGGGCAGCAGTGGTCTGGCCAGTGGAGGACTAGTGGAAGGAGGGACCGCAGACAGGCTTCAAAGGCCTAACATAAAAAAATGGGCTGGCTGTAGGCACTTTATAATTGGTTCCAGGGGTACACGGGCAGCAGTGGTCTGGTCAGTGGAGGACTAGTGGAAGGAGGGACCGCAGACAGGCTTCAAAGGCCTAAAATAACAAACAATAGGCTCATGGCAGTTTTACAGCGGTTACATGGATACACGGGCAGCTTGGTGGTGAGTGGAGGAGTAGTGCAAGGAGTGTCTGTCCCAGTACTCCCAAAATATAAATAGATGTTAATGTCTCGCAAAACAACCAAAACAAAAAAAAAGGTGGCATACTTAGGTACAGGGGTGGGCTCATCTGCTGAGTTTCTGACATAGTAATTTGGCAGTAACTATTTAATGGTGCCAATATAGGACACAGACACAGACTACTTTAAGTTGCATCGTAGATGTCTACAAATTTGTATTGTCAGTGCCAGACATTGAATGATGTCAGCGAATAGACTAAAGATTGGTGGAGCTGTGCGACATAATTTTGCATGTGGTAGAGCACATTTTGAGCTGGGGTAGGGGGGAACTCTCTAGAGGCCGGCGGGACCGCCCCAGGGCCCCTCATGTTACAACGGTGTGTCTGACGTTGGGTGTGCACCACCACCGCAAGAGACACTACATTGTACTATGAGGGACCCAGTAGCAATGCCGTCAACCAAAAGCGAGCACACCCACCTCTTCAGACAAACAGCAGTCTCACGGGTGCTTGCGCCAAGTCGCGATACCACGGCCCCGTGTGGGGAGTTTGGCCATTTAGGGAGGTGTAAACATGTCGTATGCTGTACAATCAGCTGCAGCAAATTAGACATTAGAAAAGTAATTCACAGGCAAGAGCCTTTCATAGGAAAGCTAGGTGTCGGCCGGGCAAGGTGGGGCAAAAGATTTCGAAATCCAGTTGTGGTTCATTTTAATGAATGTTAGATCGTCAACATTTTGGGTAGCCAGACGAGTCCTTTTTTCGGTTAATATTGAACCTGCAGCACTGAATACTCTTTCTGATAGGACACTTGCTGCCGGGCAAGCAAGCTCCTGCAATGCATATTCTGCCAATTCTGGCCAGGTGTCTAATTTGGAGGCCCAGTAATCAAATGGGAATGACGGTTGAGGGAGAACATCGATAAGGGATGAAAAATAGTTAGTAACCATACTGGACAAATGTTGTCTCCTGTCACTTTCAATTGATGCAGCAGTACCTGTCCTGTCTGCGGTCATAGCAAAATCACTCCACAACCTGGTCAGAAAACCCCTCTGTCCAACGCCACTTCTGATGTGTGCACCCCTAACACTCCTAGTCTGCTGCCCCCTGGAGCTCGTGTGAGAACGATCACGTGCGCTGTGTGCTGGGAATGCCTGAAGCAAACGGTCAACAAGAGTTGATTGTTTGGTTGCTAATATTAGTTCCAAGTTCTCATGTGGCATAATATTTTGCAATTTGCCTTTATAGCGTGGATCAAGGAGGCAGGCCAACCAGTAATCGTCATCGTTCATCATTTTCGTAATGCGTGTGTCCCTTTTTAGGATACGTAAGGCATAATCCGCCATGTGGGCCAAAGTTCCAGTTGTAAAATCTCCGGTTGTGATTGGTTGAGGGGCAGTTGCAGGCAAATCTACGTCACTTGTGTCCCTCAAAAAACCAGAACCCGGCCGTGACACGCAACCAATTTCCTGTGCCCCCGGGAAAGGTTCGGCATTAAAAATATACTCATCCCCATCATCCTCCTCGTCCTCCACCTCCTCTTCGCCCGCTACCTCGTCCTGTACACTGCCCTGACCAGACAATGGCTGACTGTCATCAAGGCTTTCCTCTTCCTCTGGTGCAGACGCCTGCTCCTTTATGTGCGTCAAACTTTGCATCAGCAGACGCATTAGGGGGATGCTCATGCTTATTACGGCGTTGTCTGCACTAACCAGCCGTGTGCATTCCTCAAAACACTGAAGGACTTGACACATGTCTTGTATCTTAGACCACTGCACACCTGACAACTCCATGTCTGCCATCCTACTGCCTGCCCGTGTATCCTCCCACAAATAAATAACAGCACGCCTCTGTTCGCACAGTCTCTGAAGCATGTGCAGTGTTGAGTTCCACCTTGTTGCAACGTCTATGATTAGGCGATGCTGGGGAAGGTTCAAAGACCACTGATAGGTCTGCATACGGCTGGCGTGTACAGGCGAACGTCGGATATGTGAGCAAAGTGCACGCACTTTGAGGAGCAGGTCGGAGAACCCAGGATAAGTTTTCAATAAGCACTGCACCACCAGGTTTAAGGTGTGAGCCAGGCAAGGAATGTGTTTCAGTTGGGAAAGGGAGATGGCAGCCATGAAATTCCTTCCGTTATCACTCACTACCTTGCCTGCCTCAAGATCTACTGTGCCCAGCCACGACTGTGTTTCTTGTTGCAAGAACTCGGACAGAACTTCCGCGGTGTGTCTGTTGTCGCCCAAGCACTTCATAGCCAATACAGCCTGCTGACGCTTGGCAGTAGCTGGCCCATAATGGGACAACTGGTGTGCAACAGTGTCATCTGCCGATGGAGTGGTTGGCAGACTGCGTTCTGTGGAAGAGCTGTAGCTTCTGCAGGAGGACGAGGAGGAGGAGGAGGAGGGGGTGCGAACGCCTACAGCCAACTGTTTCCTAGACCGTGGGCTAGGCACAACTGTCCCTAAATTGATGTCGCCTGTGGACCCTGCATCCACCACATTCACCCAGTGTGCCGTGATGGACACATAACGTCCCTGGCCATGCCTACTGGTCCATGCATCTGTAGTCAGGTGCACCTTTGTACTCACAGATTGCCTGAGTGCATGGACGATGCGCTGTTTAACATGCTGGTGCAGGGCTGGGATGGCTTTTCTGGAAAAAAAGTGTCGACTGGGTAGCTCGTATCGTGGTTCAGCGTACTCCATCAGGGCTTTGAAAGCTTCGCTTTCAACTAACCGGTAGGGCATCATCTCTAACGAGATTAGTCTAGCTATGTGGGCGTTAAAACACTGTGTACGCGGATGCGAGGATAAGTACTTCCTTTTTCTAACCAGAGTCTCATGTAGGGTGAGCTGGACTGGAGAGCTGGAGATCGTGGAACTTTCGGGTGTGCCGGTGTACATGGCAGACTGAGAGACGGTTGGAGACGGTATTGTTTCCGCCGGTGCCCTAGATGCAATATTTCCTCCTACAAAACTGGTGATTCCCTGACCCTGACTGCTTTTGGCTGGCAAAGAAACCTGCACAGATACTGCCGGTGGTGCGGAAAATGGTGGCCTTACAGTGACGGAAGGGATGTTGCGTTGCTGACTAGCTTCATTGGCCGAGGGTGCTACAACCTTGAGGGACGTTTGGTAGTTAGTCCAGGCTTGAAAATGCATGGTGGTTAAGTGTCTATGCATGCAACTAGTATTTAGACTTTTCAGATTCTGACCTCTGCTTAAGCTAGTTGAACATTTTTGACAGATGACTTTGCGCTGATCAGTTGGATGTTGTTTAAAAAAATGCCAGACTGCACTCTTCCTAGACTCGGATCCCTTTTCAGGGATTGCAGACTGAGCTTTAACCGGATGGCAACGCTGTGCTCCAACAGGTTTTGGCTTTGACACGCGTTTTGGGCCAGATACGGGCCCGGCAGATGGAACCTGTTGCGATGTTGATGCCTGCTGCGGCCCCTCCTCCACCTCCGCTTCTGAACTACTGCCGCCTGCACCCTGTTCCCCCAATGGCTGCCAATCGGGGTCAATAACTGGGTCATCTATTACCTCCTCTTCGAGCTCGTGTGCAACTTCGTCTGTGTCACTGTGTCGGTCGGTGGTATAGCGTTCGTGGCGGGGCAACATAGTCTCATCAGGGTCTGATTGTGGATCTGTACCCTGAGAGGGCAATGTGGTGGTCTGAGTCAAAGGAGCAGCATAGTACTCTGGCTGTGGCTGTGCATCAGTGCACTCCATGTCAGAATATACTTGTAATGGGCATGGCCTGTTAAATGTTTCACTTTCTAAGCCAGGGACGGTATGTGTAAAGAGCTCCATGGAGTGACCCGTTGTGTCGCCTGCTGCATCCTTCTCTCTTGTTGTAGTTTTTGCTGAGGAGGACAAGGAAGCGACTTGTCCCTGACCGTGAACATCCACAAGCGACGCGCTGCTTTTACATTTACCAGTTTCGGAAGAGGAGGCAAAAGAGCTAGAGGCTGAGTCTGCAATGTAAGCCAAAACTTGCTGTTGCTGCTCCGCCTTTAAAAGCGGTTTTCCTACTCCCAGAAAAGAGAGCGTTCGAGGCCTTGTGTAGCCTGACGACGAAACTGGCTCCACAGCTCCAGACTTAGGTGGAATATTTTTATCCCCACGACCACCTGATGCTCCACTACCACTACCATCATTACCAGCTGACAATGAACGCCCACGACGACCTCTTGCACCAGACTTCCTCATTGTTTTAAAATCTTAACCAAAGTAACTTTATTTGTTGCTGTCAAACAACTTACACGGTGAGCTATAACTTCAGTATGATTTCAATATCCCTTAACAGGTTGGTGAGACCACAAGGAAAATCAGGCACAATGTTACACACTCTGTTTTCTGTGGCACAAAATCACAGAGATGACACACACGCAGGACTGTCACTCAAGCACTAATGTCAATATTAATCTCCCACCTAATTTATTTATTTTTTTTTCTCAGGGAGACTTTAGAAACCAAATAATATTTAAAAAAAAAAAAAAAAAAAAAGGCTTTCTATGGCCCACAATTAGAGAGAGAGAGGTGGCACACCCAGGAGTCAAGACTGGCGCACAAGCTGAAAGGGCAATATTACTCTCCCACTGTTTTTTTAAGTTTTTTTTTTATTTCAGGGAGACTTTAGAAACCAAATAATATAAAAAAAAAAAAAAAAAAAATAGGCTTTCTATAGCCCACTGAATGAGAGAGAGAGGTGGCACACCCAGGAGTCAAGACTGGCACACAAGCTGAAAGGGCAATATTACTCTCCCACTGTTTTTTTATGTTTTTTTTTTTTTTTTCAGGGAGACTTTAGAAACCAAATAATAAGAAAAAAAATAAATAAATAAATAGGCTTTCTATAGCCCACTGAATGAGAGATAGCACACACAGCAGTGGCACACAAGCCCTGACTGAGGCCAATATTTTTCTCCCACTGATTGATGTAGTGTTTTTGTGTTGAGGTAGATTTTAGAACACAAATCAAGGAAAAAAAAAAAAATGCTTTATATGGCCCACTGAATGAGAGAGAGGTGGCACACCCAGGAGTCAAGACTGGCACACAAGCTGAAAGGGCAATATTACTCTCCCACTGTTTTTTTATGTATTTTTTGTTTTTTAAGGGAGACTTTAGAAACCCAATAATATTTAAAAAAAAAAAATAAATAGGCTTTCTATGGCCCACTGAATGAGAGGGAGAGAGGTGGCACACCCAGGAGTCAAGCCTGGCACACAAGCTGAAAGGGCAATATTACTCTCCCACTGTTTTTTTTTTTTAGGTATTTTTTTTTTTCAGGGAGACTTTAGAAACCAAATAATATTAAAAAAAAAAAAAAAAATAGGCTTTCTATAGCCCACTGAATGAGAGATAGCACACACAGCAGTGGCACACAAGCCCTGACTGAGGCCAATATTTTTCTCCCACTGATTGATGTAGTGTTTTTGTGTTGAGGTAGATTTTAGAACACAAATCAAGGAAAAAAAAAAAAATGCTTTCTATGGCCCACTGAATGAGAGAGAGGTGGCACACCCAGGAGTCAAGACTGGCACACAAGCTGAAAGGGCAATATTACTCTCCCACTGTTTTTTTATGTTTTTTTTTTTTTTAAGGGAGACTTTAGAAACCCAATAATATTTTTTAAAAAAAATAAATAGGCTTTCTATGGCCCACTGAATGAGAGGGAGAGAGGTGGCACACCCAGGAGTCAAGCCTGGCACACAAGCTGAAAGGGCAATATTACTCTCCCACTGTTTTTTTATGTTTTTTTTTTTTTAAGGGAGACTTTAGAAACCCAATAATATTTTAAAAAAAAAATAAATAGGCTTTCTATGGCCCACTGAATGAGAGGGAGAGAGGTGGCACACCCAGGAGTCAAGACTGGCACACAAGCTGAAAGGGCAATATTACTCTCCCACTGTTTTTTTATGTATTTTTTATTTTTTAAGGGAGACTTTAGAAACCCAATAATATTTAAAAAAAAAAATAAATAGGCTTTCTATGGCCCACTGAATGAGAGGGAGAGAGGTGGCACACCCAGGAGTCAAGCCTGGCACACAAGCTGAAAGGGCAATATTACTCTCCCACTGTTTTTTTATGTATTTTTTGTTTTTTAAGGGAGACTTTAGAAACCCAATAATATTTAAAAAAATAAATAAATAGGCTTTCTATGGCCCACTGAATGAGAGGGAGAGAGGTGGCACACCCAGGAGTCAAGACTGGCACACAAGCTGAAAGGGCAATATTACTCTCCCACTGTTTTTTTAGGTATTTTTTTTTTTTTCAGGGAGACTTTAGAAACCCAATAATATTTAAAAAAAAAAATAAATAGGCTTTCTATGGCCCACTGAATGAGAGGGAGAGAGGTGGCACACCCAGGAGTCAAGCCTGGCACACAAGCTGAAAGGGCAATATTACTCTCCCACTGTTTTTTATGTATTTTTTGTTTTTTAAGGGAGACTTTAGAAACCCAATAATATTTAAAAAAAAAAATAAATAGGCTTTCTATGGCCCACTGAATGAGAGGGAGAGAGGTGGCACACCCAGGAGTCAAGACTGGCACACAAGCTGAAAGGGCAATATTACTCTCCCACTGTTTTTTTAGGTATTTTTTTTTTTTTCAGGGAGACTTTAGAAACCAAATAATATTAAAAAAAAAAAAAAAAAAAATAGGCTTGCTATAGCCCACTGAATGAGAGATAGCACACACAGCAGTGGCACACAAGCCCTGACTGAGGCCAATATTTTTCTCCCACTGATTGATGTAGTGTTTTTGTGTTGAGGTAGAATTTAGAACACAAATCACGGAAAAAATAAATAGGCTTTCTATGGCCCACTCAGTGAGAGATGGCACACACAGGGATGGCACTGTAGCAGAAATGCCAATCTTAATCTCCCACAAAAAAAACAAAAAAAAAACAGGGACTGTCCTACAATTACTATCTCCCTGCAGTAATGTAAGCCAGGTATGGCAGGCAGCAATAGGAGTGGACTGATGCACAAATTAAATAAAAAGTGTGGACAAACAAAAAAGATAGCTGTGCAGAAAGGAAGGAACAAGAGGATATGTGCTTTGAAAAAAGCAGTTGGTTTCCACAGTGGCGTACACACAGCAATACAGCTATCACGGAGCCTTCTAGGGCAGCCCAATGAGCTACAGCGCTGAGGGGAAAAAAAAAAAAATAGCTTCCACAGTCCCTGCACACCGAAGGTGGTGTTGGACAGTGGAAATCGCTGCAGCACAAGCGGTTTGGTGGTTAGTGGACCCTGCCTAACGCTCTCCCTGCTTCTGACGAAGCGGCAGCAACCTGTCCCTAAGCTCAGATCAGCAGCAGTAAGATGGCGGTCGGCGGGAACGCCCCTTTATAGCCCCTGTGACGCCGCAGACAGCAAGCCAATCACTGCAATGCCCTTCTCTAAGATGGTGGGGACCAGGATCTATGTCATCACGCTGCCCACACTCTGCGTTCACCTTCATTAGCTGAGAAATGGCGCTTTTCGCGTCATTGAAACGCGACTTTGCGCGAAAGTCGCGTACCGCATGGCCGACAAGCACAGGGGTCGGATCGGGTTTCATGAGACGCCGACTTAGCCAAAAGTCGGCGACTTTTGAAAATGATCGACCCGTTTCGCTCAACCCTAGCCGCTGTGTGTACTCTGCAATCTGCCTGTAGGGGTTCTATGGGCCAATGTGTGGGTATGAAATTTGTTATCAGCTTCTACTGGTCACAGAAGGTGAAGAAAGTGACAGAGAACCTCCAGAAGCATGTGACCAAAAGAAGCAAGAAGACCATGGAGACGTCACCAACCACACAACTGAGAAACCGATACCAAAGCCTTGTGGAGGATGAAGATGGCACACCTAAGGATGAGGCACTATCAGCAAGCAAAGAAGAAAAGGGCACACAGCAACACCCAGAAGTGACAACAAAAAGTACAGCCAAGAAGCGAAGAAGAGTGGTAGTGGTGGGAGACTCATTACGCAGAGGCACAGAAGCAGCCATCTGCTGACAGGACATAACCACAAGAGAAGTATGCTGACTCCCAGGTCCAAAGATCAAGGATGTGACCGAAAAGGTACCAAATCTCATCAGCTCCAAGGATGTCCACCCATCTCTTCTGATACATGTTGGCACCAATGACATGGCAAGGAAGGACCTACCGATAATCTGCAAGGACTTTGAAGAGTTGGGGAAGAAAGTAAAGGAACTTGATGCACAGGTAATTTTTTCTTCTATCCTTCCAGTAGACAGGCATGACACCAGGAGATGGAACAGGATCCTTGATGTGAACAAAGATGATGGTGCAGACAACAAGGATTCTGATTCCTGGACCATGGTGTGAATTACCTGTACAATGGACTCCTGGCCAGAGACGGACAACATCTCAACAAACCTGGGAAACACACGTTTGCCAGAAGACTCGCTACACTCATCAGGAGGGCATTAAACTAGAAGAAGAGGGGACGGGAAGAAAACCATGAACATGAAGCCAGAAAATATACTGATGAAGGATATGAGGTGTGGCAAAGAAGACCCAAGACAACATACTTGGAAGGGAGGGAAGAAAATTTCTAAAACAGTCCACAGGGAGGAGATTGGAACAAAACAAAATCCTCTAAACTGCATGCTCGCAAATGCCAGAAGCCTGACAAACAAGATGGAAGAACTAGAAGTAGAAATATCTACAGGTAACTATGATATTGTGGGACTAACCGAGACATGGTTAGATGAAAGCTATGACTGGGCAGTTGACTTAGAGGGTTACAGTCTGTTTCGAATGGATCGTAAAAATCGGAGAGGAGGAGAGGTTTGTCTTTATGTAAAGTCTTGTCTAAAGTCCACTTTAAGGGAGGATATTAGCGAAGGGAATGAGGATGTTGAGTCCATATGGGTCGAAATACATGGAGGGAAAAATAGTAACAAAATTCTCATTTTGTTCTGTTACAAACCCCCAAATATAACAGAAATCATGGAAAGTCTACTACTAAGGCAGATAGATAGAGCTGCAACCCATAATGAGGTCCTTGTTGTGGGGAACTTTAACTACCTGGATATTAACTGGGAAACCGAGAACTGCGAAACCCATAAAGGCAACAGGTTTCTGCTAATAACCAAGAAAAATTATCTTTCACAATTGGTGCAGAATCAAACCAGAGGAGCAGCACTTTTAGACCTAATACTATCTAATAGACCTAACAGAATAACAAATCTGCCGGTCATCGGGCATCTAGGAAATAGCGACCACAATATTGAACAGTTTCACTTGCCTTTTGCTAGGGGGACTTGTCAGGGAGTCATAAAAACACTGAACTTTAGGAAGGCAAAGTTTGACCAGCTTAGAGATACCCTTAATATGGTTAACTGGGACAATGTCCTCAGAAATAAGAATACAGATAATAAATGGGAAATGTTTAAGTACGTCTTGAATAGGCACTGTAAGCGGTTTATAAAAGAACAAGAAATAGGAAAAAAACATTGTGGCTAAACAAATAAGTAAGAGGGGCAACTAACAGTAAAAAGAAAGCATTTAGACTACTAAAGCAGGATGGCACCGTTGAAGCTCTAAAAAACTACAGGGAGAAAAAAACTTTATCTAAAAAACTAATTAAAGCTGCCAAAAAGGAAATAGAGAAGCACATTGCTAAGGAGAGTAAAACTAATCCCAAACTATTCTTCAACTATACCAATAGTAAAAGAATCAAAAGTGAAGGTGTAGGCTCCTTAAAAAATTGTGAGGAAAGAATGATTGTAGATGATGAGGAAAAAGCTAATATATTAAACACCTTCTCTAAGGTATCCACGGTGGAAAATAAAATGCTAGTGAAATGCCGAGAGACAAAGAAAACCTGATATTAAGGGTCAGCAATCTAACCCAAGAAGAGGTGCGAAACCAGCTAAATAAGATTAAAATAGATAAATCTCCAGGTCCGGATAGCATGTTCCCACGAGTACTAAGAGAACTAAGTAATGTAATAGTCAAACCATTATTTCTTATATTTAGGGACACTATAGTGACAGGGTCTGTTCCACAGGACTGGGACATAGCAAATTTGGTACCAATGTTCAAAAACGGCTCTAAAAGTGAACCTGGAAATAATGGGCCTGTAAGTCTAACCTCTATTGTTGCTTAAATATTTGAAGGGTTTCTGAGGGATGTTATTCTGATTATCTCAATGAGAATAACAGTTTAACTCCATTTCAGCATGGGTTTATGAGGAATCGCTCCTGTGAAGCCAATCTAATCGGTTTTTATGAAGAGGTAAACTACAGACTGGACCAAGGTGAGTCATTGGACGTGGTACATCTTGAGTTTTCCAAAACGGTTGATACCGTGCCACACAAGAGGTTGGCACACAAAATGAGAATGCTGGGTCTGGGGGAAAACGTGTGTAAATGGGTAAGTAACTGGCTTAGTGATAGAAAGCAGAGGGTGGTTATAAATGGTATATTCTCTAACTGGGTCGCTGTGATCAGTGGGGACAGGCAGGGGTCGGTGTTGGGACCTATTCTATTCAACATATTTATTACTGATCTGGTAGGTTTGCACAGTAAAATATTGATATTTGCAGATTATATAAAATTATGTAAAGCAGTCAATACAAGAAAAGATAGTATTCTGCTACAGATGGATCAGGAGAAGTTGGAAACTTGGCCAAGAAGTGGCAGATGCGGTTTAACAATGATAAATGTAAGGTTATACACATGAGAAGAAGGAATCAATATCACCATTACACACTGAACGGGAAACTACTGGGTAAATCTGACATGGAGAAGGACTTGGGGATCTTAGTTAATGATAAACTTACCTGGAGCAGCCAGTGCCAGGCAGAGGCTGCCAAGGCAAACAGGGTCATGGGGTGCATTAAAAGAGGTCTGGATACACATGATGAGAGCATTATACTGCCTCTGTACAAATCCCTGGCTAGAGCGCACATGGAGTACTGTGTACAGTTTTGGGCACCGGTGCTCATAAAGGATATAATGGAACTAGAGCGAGTACAAAGGAGGACAACACAATTAATAAAGGGGATGGGGGACCTACAGTTGTGGCCAAAAGTATTGACACCCCTGCAATTCTGTCAGATAATACTCAGTTTCTTCCCAAAAATGATTGAATATAGGCTGAACTGGATGGACAAATGTCTTTTTTTGGCCTTGCTAACTATGTTACTATGTTGCAATATCTATATCTTAGGGGCTAAATTCAGGCTGGAAGATAATGCCAAGGTAAATTGGGAAGAAAAGTTGGAAACCGGGAATGCAAGGTTCAGATCTGGAAGGACTGGAGGCTGACCTTTAGAGTAAGAGTGGCTATGTGTTAGGGCTGGCGGAATGCACTGAGTAAATATAGAGATAGTATAGGTGCGTTGGAAGCCCGGGGTCCACCATGCAGGAGTTGAACCTGCTGCTAGTAAATTGCAGCACTATATGGCGGTACTACACCTAACTAGACACGGGTTCCGTCACGCGGTCTGTATAGGAGCGAACTCTGTTGCTTCACAGAGTCACTGGGATTAAAGGTAACGCTGTGCTCTGTTAATGTCATAGAGGATAAAAGCTCACTAATGGAGCAGGTAGCATACAGTGGTCATACAGTCAGCAACAGCACACAAAACAACTCCTCTCCGGAGGTGCCAGAATTATAGAGGCTTTACGCCAGCCCTAAATTCACACAAACAATCTCCTCTCTGGAGGTGCCGGAATTCTAGTGGCTAACAGCCGACCCTGAGCACATGCTGCCACAGACCACAAAGTAGCTAAGCTCATACACTCATGAACAAAAGTTGATACAAGCGCATGGCCATGCGGCCATGTGAACCTTTTATAGAGAAAGCTCACCAGGACCTTCCTAGTGGTCCAATAGGAATGGCTTCAGGACCTAAGCATGTGACCCCCGACCTCCAATGAGAGGTCATCCCTTGGGCATGCCCAGTAGAGGAAAAGCAGGACTTAGTCCCAGGAGCGTCTGCTCGCTTCTGAACAGTGCTAGTTACAATTGCTGAGCCTGGAACATCAGCAGTAACCAAGCACAAAGTATCTGACAAGCCAGATGCTGTGACCGACGTCTCTGCTGAGCAGGCTCCACTGTGGCTGAAGAAGAATGGGAGACCGCAGCGGAGGTGGCTCGAGATTTCCCCTTTGCAGCAGCGGGAACTCGACACCTAACATTGCCCCCCTCCTTGGGTCTCACTACGCTCGAAGGCAGCAATGAGTTGCGGAGCCCGAATGTGCTCCTAGGGCCTTTCCTCTAGGCCATAGTCCTTCCAATCCACCAAATAAAATTTTTTGCCACGTACCACCTTACACCCCAAGATAGAGTTCACCTCAAAATCATCCGTAGATGAACTCGATGTTGCGGCAGATGACTCAGAAAACTGGGACGTGTGAACGGGCTTAAGAAGAGACACATGAAAGGTATCGATGATAACTAGGCGTGGAGGAAGGGCCAGAAGGTAGATTACAGGGTAAACCTGTTCCAGGACCTTGAAGGGACCCAAGTAGCGAGGTGAAAACTTAGTGGATTTAACTCGCAGCCCGATGTTATGGGCGGAGAGCCACACTAAGTCGCCAGGAGCAAAGGTCGGAGCGGGGCGCTGTTGTGCATCGGCGGAGACCCTCATTCTCTCATTGGAGGCCCAAATAGCATCCTGTGTGCGGTCCCAAATGTCACGTGCCTCCACAGCCCAGTCTGCCACTCTGGAGTTGGCGGAAGACACGGGCATGGGCATGGGCACAGGAACCCGCGAATGCTGGCCATAGTTAAGGAGAAATGGGGTCTGTCCAGTGGAGTTGCCTACGGCATTGTTTAGCGCAAACTCCTCCCACGGTAGCAAAGATTCCCAGCCCAGTCATCCTGCCTAGCAGAAACTAAATGTCGCAGATATGTGACCAAGGTCTGGTTGGCCCTCTCTACCAGCCTATTCGTCTCGGGATGGTATGTTGAAGAGAGATTCAGCTTGATGCTAAGTAGACCCCAGAGCTCTCTCCAGAACTGAGACGCAAACTGGGGACCCCAGTCACTGACAATTTTGTCCAGCATACCGTGTAGGTGGAAAATGTGTTTAATAAACAACGCTGCCAAGGCCCATGCAGAAGGTAGCCGTGGAAGAGGCACCACATGCACCATTTTAGAAAAATTGTTGGGGATTACCCAAATGATGGTGCAGCCATGGGACTTGGGTAAGACCACCACAAAGTCCATCCCAACCACCTCCCAGGGCTTGTCTGCCACCGGTAGGGAGGTAAAGTAATCCAGCTGGCCGTTGTCGACGAGACTTATTCTTGGCGCAGGAGACACACGCCCGAATATAGTCTCCAATGTCACGGGCCATATGCGGCCACCAGTACATCCTCGCCTGAAGATCAAATGTCCTTTTGGTCCCAAAGTGTCCACCCACACTGGACGAGTGAGCCCAAGAGAGAACCTCCGGTCACAAATTCGATGGCACAAAAGTCTTGCCCGGGGGCACAGACTCTAGCGAAACCGGAGCCACGTTCCCCAGACTCTCAGAAGGGACAATAAGCCAAGGTTCCTCCTCCTCTGCTGATGACACTACGGAGCAGGAGAGAGCGTTGGCACGAATTTTCATCTCCCCAGAGAGAAAGTGAAGGGTGAAAGGGAACCGGGAGAAGAACAGGGACCATCTGGCCTGGCGAGAATTTAGCTGCTGGGCAGTCTGTATATAGACCAAATTCTTGTGGGCGGTGTAAACTTGGAAGGGAAAGTAAGCCCCCTTCAGGAGGTGTCTCCACTCCGAGAAAGCCAACTTCATGGCTAGCAACTCCCTGTCCCCAATGGAATAATTCCTCTCCACTGGTGTGAAGGTCTTGGAGAAGAAGAAGCAAGGATGCTTCCGATCTTGAGCATCTTTCTGGAAGAGGGCTGCTCCAGTACTGACGGAAGAGGCATCCACCTCCATAATAAAAGGTTTATCAACATAGGGGAAATGTAAAATGGGAGCGCTAGCGAAGTGTGATTTAATCAAGAGAAAGCCTCTGGAAACCTCCTCAAACCACAATTTGAGATTTGCTCCCTTTTTGGTGAGGGCAACCAAGGGAGCTACCAAAGTTGAGAAGTGGGGAATGAACTGGTGATAGTAATTAATGAACCCCATAAAGCGCTGCAACGCTTTGAGAAAAGGGGTTCCTGCCATTCCATCACAGCCTGTAGCTTAGCAGGATCCATAGCCAATCCCTGGGCTGAGATGATATAGCCCAGGAAAGGCAAGGACTCCAGCTCAAGCACACACTTATCCAACTTGGCGTAGAGGGAGTTTGCCCATAGGAGGTCAAAGACTTTGCAAACATCTTTCCAGTGGGAGTCTATATCTGTAGAGTAGATGAGAATATCATCCAGATAGATTATGACCGAGGTGGAGAGCATATCCCTGAAGATATCATTCACAAAGTTTTGAAAAACGGCAGCAGCCTTACAGAGCCCAAAGGGCATCACCAGGTATTCCTAATGCCTGTCCCTGGTGTTAAATGCCATTTTCCATTCGTCTCCCTCACGGATGCGAATCAGGTTGTAAGCACCCCGCAGATCTAGTTTAGTAAATACCCTCGCTCCCCGCAACCTGTCGAATAGCTCTGATATCGGAGGCAGAGGGTATTTATTCTTAACAGTGATGGCATTAAGACCCCTGTAATCAATGCATGGACGTAGTTCTCCATTCTTCTTCTGCACAAAGAAGAACCCTGCCCCTGCAGGTGACACTGACTTCCTAATGAATCCTCTTGCCAGGTTCTCCTGGATGTATTGGGACATCGCCTCCGTCTCCGGGAGAGACAGAGGATAGATTCAACCCTGAGGAGGCTCTGCACCAGGCAAGAGGGCAATAGGACAGTCGTAGGGGTGGTGGGGAGGAATGGTCTCAGCAGCCCTCTTGGAGAATACATACGCATAGGGGCAGTATTGCTTGGGGAGAGAGGAAAGATCTGTGGGTACTTCAGTAGTAGCAACCTGAATGCACTCCCTCAGACATCTGCCCTCACAAGATTCACTCCATCCCAAAATTCTCCCTGAGGACCACTCTATATGAGGGGAGTGATAATGCAACCAAGGGATCTCATCTATTCCCTCGGGGATGACAAGTAGGGAAATAATCTCCTGATGGGATGGAGACATAGATAATGTAAATGAGATGGTCTGGTGTGTTATTTTTGTGGGCAGTGTTGACTAGTGTTGAGCATTCCGATACCGCAAGTATCGGGTATCGGCCGATATTTGCTGTATCGGAATTCCGATACCGAGATCCAATACTTTTGTGATATCGGGAATTGGTATCGGGATCGATATTAATGTGTAAAATAAAGAATAAAAATAAAAAATATTGATATACTCACCTCTCCGACGCAGCCTGGACCTTACCGATGTAACCGCCAGCTTACGTTCCTAAGAATGAGCGCTTGAAAGTCCTTAGATGACGTCGCGGCCTGTGATTGGTCGGGTGAGCGGACACGTGACCGCTCCGCGACCAATCACAGGCCGCGACGTCATATAAGGACTTTCAAGCGCTTGAAAGACCTTAGATGACGTCACGGCTTGTGATTGGTCGTGTTGCGGTCACGTGACCGCTCCGCGACCAATCACAGGCCGCGACGTCATCTAAGGACTTTCAAGCGCTTGAAAGACCTTAGATGACGTCACGGCTTGTGATTGGTCGCGTTGCGGTCACCTGACCACTCCGCGACCAATCACAGGCCGCGACGTCATCTAAGGACTTTCAAGCGATCATTCTTATGAACGGAGGCTGGCGGTTACAACCAGGGCGCGTCAGAGGGTGAGTATATCAATATTTTTTATTTTTATTCTTTATTTTACACATTAATATGGATCTCAGGGCCTGAAGGGGAGTTTCCTCTCCTTCAGACCCTGGGAACCATCAGGATACCTTCCGATACTTGGTGTCCCATTGACTTGTATTGGTAATGGGTATCGGTATCGGCGATATCCGATACTTTTCGGGTATCGGCCGATACTATCCGATACCGATACTTTCAAGTATCGGACATATCGCTCAACACTAGTGTTGACCCATTCACCACTCGTACAGTCACCGGCTTGCGAGCATCAGCAGGGGTTTTGCGTGGCGTTGGGCGAAGGCTGAGGACATAAAATTCCCCTCCACCTCAGAATCCACAGAAAGCTCAACTGTAAGAGTGGAAGGGCCTAAGGTAATTGTCCCCTTTAATTACAGTTTGGAGGAAAGCGCCGCTGTGTCTAGTAAACCTCCTCCTACGGTTACTAGACATGGTCATTTCCCAACCGCTGGGGACATGTTTTGGTATAATGTCCTTTCTAATGGCAGACATTACAGACCACAGGTATTCGAGCGGCCAAGGACTTAGGTCTTGCTCTAGATACCTCCATGGCCTCATGGGACTCGGATGCCTGAACAGGAGATTCAAGAGGAGTGGCGAAGGTAGGAGCCAAGCGGAACCTCTGCCTACACTGGGTTCGCGCCAACCTTCGTTCGTTAAAATGAAGGTCGATGCGGGTGGAAATAGTTATAAGCTCCTCCAGTGTGGCAGGAATCTCCCTGTGGCCAAGGCATCCCTCACATGGTCAGCCAGTCCCTTCCAAAACACAGGGATAAGGACTTTATCCGGCCACTCCAGCTCAGATGCCGGAAGTGGATGGCGAATTGACTGACCATGGATGAGCCCTTTGTCAATGCCAGCAGTTGGAGCGCCATATCATGGGTGACACGAGGTCCCATAAAGACCTGTTTCAGAGAGTCCAAGAAGCAAGGAGCATTCTGCACCACACGATCATAGCGCTCCCACAGCGGCGTTGCCCACTCCAATGCCCTGCCAGACAGATGGGATAAAATAAATCTCACTTTAGCCCGTTCTGTGGGAAAATGTGCAGCCAGGAGCTCTAGATGTATAGCACACTGACTCACGAATCCCCGACACAGCTTACTGTCACCAGCAAACTTGTCTGGTAATGGGAGATGGGATAAAGTTGGAGCAGGAGTGGCAGTAGACAAACTGGCTGCAGCTACACTAGCAGCCTGAACAGCAACTGCGGTGACATCCACAGCCAGGGTTGTGCGTTCAAGAGCTGCCAACCTGCCTTCCAGCTGCTGGATGTACAGTTGTAAATGCTGATCGTCCGCCATTACTAGCCAGACCCTGGCGCTAGTATACTGTTAGGGCTGGCGGAATGCACTGCGTAAATATAGAGATAGTATAGGTGCATTCGCAGCCCGGGGTCCACCGTGCAGGAGTGGAACCTGCTGCTAGTAAATGGCGGCACTATATGGCAGTACAACGCCTGAATAGACACGGGTTCTGTCACCCGGTCTGTATACGAGTCACCGGTATTAAAGGTAACTCTGTGCTCTGTTAACCTCGCAGAGGATCACAGCTCACTAATGGAGACGGTAGCATACAGTGGTCATACAGTCAGCAACAGCACACAAAACAACTCCTCTCCAGAGGTGCTGGAATTCTAGAGGCTTTATGCCAGCCCTAAATTCACACAAACACTCTCCTCTCCGGAGGTTCTGGAATTCTAGTGGCTAACAGCCGACCCTGAGCACATGCTGACACAGACCACAAAGTAGTTAAGCTCATACACTCATGAACATAAGTTGATACAAGCGCATGGCCATGCGTCCATGTGAACCTTTTATAGAGAAAGCTCTCCAGGACCTTCCTAGTGGTCCAATAGGAACGGCTTCAGGACCTCAGCATGTGATCCCCGACATCCGATGAGAGGTCGTTCTTGGGCATGCTCAGTAGAGGAAAAGCAGGACTTTGTCCCAGGAGCGTCTGCTCGCCGCTGAACAGTGCTGGTTACAATGGCTGAGCCTGGAAGATCAGCAGTAACCAAGAGCACAGTATCTGACAGAAACAGACACTGACACGGACGTCTCCGCTGAGCAGGCTCCACTGCGGCTGAAGAAGAATGGGAGACCACAGCAGAGGTGGCTCAAGATTCCCCCTGTGCAGCGGGGCGGGAACTCGACACCTAACACTATGTTGAAGACTTACCCGGTCCCTGTCTTCCTTTTCTATGTCTGTTTTTCCTTTGCCAGAATCTTTCTCGGCGAGGCTCTTCAGCTTGTTCCTCTGGCTCTTATGGTGGAATTGGTTGAATGAACTAAAAAGGGGAAAAACCTACCTACTGCAAAGAGATGGTGGGCTGTATATGCTAAATCCTAGCATTTCCTTTGGCTCCTTGTTTCTAAAGGTACATTTTTGGAGCATTGACTCAAATACCAGCTCCATATGTGTGAATAGTATCAAGCAATGAATATTGCCTTTTACAGAAGCTTGGGTGCAAAACAACAGTCTCAAGAAGTGGAGATGGACAGGTGACCACTTCCACCAGTATCTGGAATATGGTCTGAAGTGTGTCAGGAAGTGGCTACTGGAAAAGTCTTCCATTGAGAATAATACGAGGAAAGCCCTTAATGCCCATATTTGAAGGCCTTTCTTCTACTCTCCTTTTGCCCTGAGAGATTGTGTCATCACGACCCTTCAAGAAAGTCTCAAATTTCTTAAAGAGAAATGATTTCCTGCTAAACCTCTAGACATCTCTTGGCTGTCACTACATGGGAGGCTCTTTGTCAGTGGTAACTTGTAGTATTTAAAGTGTGTCAGACATGAATTGTCCCCTTGGTTGTCAGCAAGAAGAGACCATGGAACATTTCATATGTGATTGCTGGGAAGGTGAGAAAATAAAGGCAAAAGTGTCAACTAAGCTAACAATCCCTATACTGCTGTCCCTGAAATACCCTATTATCTATGGTGTCCCATCCACTGGTGGTAACATCAATAGGAGGACAATGTGCATAAGAATCACAGTCATGAAATATTATTATTGGTACACAAGAACCTAGGTGTCCCTACACAGTGAGGCCTTCCAACACTTCAATGCTATCAGCCATATAATATCCAAACTCAGATGGATAAAATCCTTATAGATTAGGAAGAACCGAATAAAGTTAAGTTATGGAAGAATGTGACATTGGGTTGAAATAATATGATTTTTTTTTGCAATGTCTTTTTTTTCATCTTTCCCCCCACCGATATGGAGTCTTTAAGCTAATGTTATATGTATGATTTGAGTATATAACAGTTATTAGTTTCTTTGGAAGGACGTAGATCTGGTGATTTATTCTGACGGAAAATAGGCTGAACTGAATGGACAAATGTCTTTTTTCGGCCTTGCTAACTTGTTATTATGTTATTAAGTGTTTATTTCTGTTAATGTTGAAAACCCAGAAGTCATGTTCTCAGTAAGTTAGAATAATTAACAAAAAACACCTGCAAAGGCATCTTAAACATTTAAAACGGTCCCTTAGTCTGTTTCAGTAGGCTACCCAATCATGGGGAAGACTGCTGACTTGACAGATGTCCATAAGGCAGTCATTGACACACACCACAAGGAAAGTAATTTCTGCATTTAATTGGGAAATCAAAGTCCCAGAGTATGGAGGAAGAGTACAGAGGCACACAATCCAAGCTGCTTGAGGTCTAGTGTGAAGTTTCCACAATCAGTGATGGTTTGGGGAGCCATGTCATCTTCTAGTGTAGGTCCACTGTTTTTATCAAGACCAAAGTAACCACAGCCATCTACCCCCAAATTTTCGAGCACTTCATGCTTCCCTCTATAGACAAGCTTTCTGGTGATGGAAATGTCATTCTCCAGCAGGACTTGGCACCTGTCCACACTGCCAAAAGTACAAATACCTGGTTTAAAAACAACAGTATATCTGTGCTTGATTGGTCAGTAAACTCGCATGACCTTAACCCTACAGAGAATCTATGGGGTATCGTCAAGAGGAAGATGAGAGACACCAGACCCAAGAATGCAGATGAGATGAAGGCTGCTATCAAAGCAACCTAGGCTTCCATAACACTTCAGCAGTGCCACAGGCTAATTGCCTCCATACACTGATACAGTAATTGAATCCCGACCAAGTATTGAGTGCATTTACCGAACATACATTTCAGTAGGCAAACATTTTGGATCTTAAAATAATTTTTCAAACTGGTGTTATAAAGTATTCTAATTTACTGAGATAATGACTTTTGGGTTTTCATTGGCTGTAAGCCATAATTATCAACATTCCCAGAAATAAATGCTTGAAATAGATCACTCTGTTTGTAATGACTCTAATGACTCTATATAATATGAGTTTCACTTTTTGTATTGAAGAACTGAAATAAATTAACTATTTGATGATATTCTAATTTTGTGAGAAGCGCCTGTATTTTACTAGATAAGCAAATCCCACTAGGGGTGCAAGAATCCAATCTAAGTATGGGTAAGCAGGATCAGATATCATAGACAAAATATACCTTTTAATATTCAAGATTAAAATACGGATAGCCAATACCTCGCAATGACATTCACACATTAAAGTAATAAAGTGAACCAGTGCTCAATTAAAAAAATGGTTGGATCTTACCATTAGAAGTTTGATCAACAAAAACATCAAGCAGGATAAAGAAAAGGGATATAAAGTGAGACAAGTAAAACTATATTCCCTGTCATACCCAATGCAATATCTCTATTTTAATCTTGTATATTAAAAGGTATATTTTCTATATCATCTTATTCTGCTTACCCTGTTAAGATCTGGTGGCCTAAGAGCAGCATGAGACGTACTCTGGAGAAGGTGGTACCTGTACTGACCGCAGACCCTGAACTCAACACCGCAACTAGAAGTAGCCGTGGAATGTACCTATCACTCCCTAGACATCTCAAAACAGCCGGAGGACTAATTACCCCTAGAGATAGAAAAGGGAAAACTATCTTGCCTCAGAGAAAATTCCCAAAGGATAGCCAGCCCCCCACAAATATTGACTGTGAGAGGAGAGGGAAAAAACATACACAGACTGAAATCAGAATTTAGCAAAGGAGGCCACTTCTAGCTAAATAGAAAGGATAGGACAGAGTACTATGCGGTCAGTATTAAAACACTAGAAAATATCCACCAGAGAAAATACAAAAATCTCCACAGCTAACTAAAGATATGGAGGGTATATCTGCATCTCCAGAGATACCAGCTTGGCTAAACAAATCCTTATTCAGACCAAACTGGACAAGACAAAACATAGAAAAGAACTGAACAATAGGGCCACAGCATGTGGACAGCAAAAATCAAGGCCAGAACTTATCTTTGTTGAAAGGAACACCAATGCAGGAGAGAGCAGGCAAGGATGTGAATCCTCCAGGAACAGTGGACAACTGGCACTGACTAAAGGGTCAAGCAAGGCTAAATAGCCCAGTCAGGATTGCAAAGACTTGACACACCTGATGAATGCTGCGATCCAGAGACAGCAGCACTACCACTTATAACCACCGGAGGGAGCCCAAGAGCAGAATTCACAACAGTACCCCCCCTTGAGGAGGGGTCACTGAACCCTCACCAGAGCCCCCAGGCCGATCCGGACGAGCCAAATGAAAGGCACGAACCAAATCCTCAGCATGAACATCGGAGGCAACAACCCAAGAATTATCCTCCTGGCCATAACCCTTCCATTTGACAAGATACTGAAGCCTCCGCCTCGAAAAACGAGAATCCAAAATCTTCTTAACCACATACTCCAACTCCCCATCAATCAACACTGGGGCAGGAGGATCAACAGAGGGAACAACGGGCACCACATATTTCCGCAACAAAGATCTATGAAAAACATTATGGATGGAAAAAGAGGCTGGAAGGGCCAAACGAAAAGATACTGGATTGATAATCTCAGAAATCCTATAAGGGCCAATAAACCGAGGCTTAAGCTTAGGGGAAGAAACCTTCATAGGAACATGACGGGAAGACAACCAGACCAAATCCCCAACCCAAAGCCGGGAACCAACACACCGACGACGGTTAGCAAAACGCTGAGCCCCCTCCTGAGACAACACCAAATTGTCAACAACATGAGCCCAAATTTGCTGCAACCTGTCAACCACAGAGTCCACCCCAGGACAATCAGAAGGCTCAACCTGCCCCGAAGAAAAACGAGGTTGAAAACCAGAGTTACAAAAGAAGGGTGAAACCAAGGTAGCAGAACTAGCCCGATTATTAAGGGCAAACTCGGCCAATGGCAAGAAAGCCACCCAATCATCCTGATCAGCAGACACAAAGCATCACAAATAAGTTTCCAAAGTCTGATTAGTTCGCTCGGTTTGGCCATTTGTCTGAGGATGAAACGTGGAAGAAAAAGACAAATCAATGCCCAGCCTAGCACAAAAGGCCCGCCAAAACCTAGAAACAAACTGGGAACCTCTATCGGACACAATATTCTCCGGAATGCCATGCAAACGAACCACATGCTGAAAAAACAACGGAACCAAATCAGAAGAGGAAGGCAACTTAGGCAAAGGTACCAAATGAACCATCTTAGAAAACCGGTCACAAACCACCCAGATAACCGACATCCTCTGGGAAACCGGAAGATCCGAATTAAAATCCATAGAAATATGCATCCAAGGCCTCTCAGGGACCGGCAAAGGCAAAAGCAACCCACTAGCGCGGGAACAGCAAGGCTTGGCCTGCGCACAAGTCCCACAGGACTGCACAAAAGAACGCACATCCCGTGACAAAGAAGGCCAACAAAAGGACCTACCAACCAAATCTCAGGTACCAAAAATCCCAGGATGACCAGCCAACACAGCACAATGAACCTCCGAAATCACTTTACTAGTCCATCTGTCAGGAACAAACAGTTTCCCCACTGGACAGCGGTCAGGTTTATCAGCCTGAAATTCCTGAAGAACCCGTCGTAAATCAGGGGAGATGGCAGAAAGAATCACCCCTTCCTTCAGAATGCCGACCAGCTCAAGGACCCCAGGAGAATCAGGCAAAAAGCTCCTAGAGAGGGCATCAGCCTTAACATTCTTAGAACCCGGAAGATACGAGACCACAAAATCAAAATGGGAGAAAAACAGGGACCTGTCTAGGATTCAGTCGTTTGGCAGACTCGAGGTAAATCAGATTCTTATGATCGGTCAAGACCACAATTCGGTGCTTGGCCCCCTCAAGCCAATGTCGCCACTCCTCAGATGCCCACTTCATAGCCAACAACTCACGATTGCCGACATCATAATTGTGTTCCGCAGGAGAAAACTTTCGAGAAAAGAAGGCACACGGTTTCATCAAGGAACCATCAGAATTCCTCTGAGACAAAACAGCCCCTGCCCCAATCTCAGAAGCGTCAACCTCAACCTGAAAAGGAAGAGAAACATCCAGCTGACGCAACACAGGGGCAGAAGTAAATCGGCGTTTAAGCTCCTGAAAGGCAGAAACAGCCGCAGAGGGCCAATTCGTCACATCAGCGCCTTACTTCGTCAAATCGGTCAGGGGTTTAACCACACTGGAGAAGTTGGCAATGAAACGGCGATAAAAATTAGCAAAGCCCCAAAATTTCTGAAGGCTCTTCACTAGGGTTGAGCGACTTTTATTTTTATAGGATCGGGTTTCACGAAACCCGACTTTCTCATAAGTCAGGTCGAGTGAAATTGGCCGATCCTATAAAAAAGTCGGGGTCGGGGTCGGCCGAAACACGAAACCCAATGCAGTGCAATGGGATACTATGGTTCCCAGGGTCTGAAGGAGAGGAAACTCTCCTTCAGGCCCTGGGATCCATATTAATGTGTAAAATAAAGAATCAAAATAAAAAATATTGATATACTCACCCTCGGACGCGCCCTGGTACTAACCGGCAGCCTTCCTTCCTAAGAATGAGCGCGTGAATGACCTGCGGTGATGTCGCGGCTTGTGATTGGTCGCGAGCGGTCACATGGGCGGTCACGCGACCAATCACAAGCTGCGATGTCATTTAAGGTCCTTCACGCGCTCATTCTTAGGAAGGAAGGCTGCCGGAAAGAAGCAGGGCGCGTCCGAGGGTGAGTATATACCTAACAGGAATATACTCACCCTCGGACGCGTCCTGCTTCTTTCCGGCAGCCTTCCTTCCTAAGAATGAGCGCGTGAAGGACCTTAGATGACGTCGCGGCTTGGGATTGGTCGCGTGACCGCCCATGTGACCGCTCACGACCAATCACAAGCCGCGACGTCACCGCAGGTCATTCACGCGCTCATTCTTAGGAAGGAAGGCTGCCGGTTAGTACCAGGGTGCATCCGAGGGTGAGTATATCAATATTTTTTTTTTTTTTATTCTTTATTTAACACTTAAATATGGATTCCGATACCGATTCCCGATATCGCAAACATATGGGAACTCGGTATCGGAATTCCGATACCAGATTCAAAAGATCGACGACCTCATGGCCGACCCCACATAGGGGTCGGGTCGGGTTTCATGAAACCCGACTTTGCCAAAAGTCGTCAACTTCTGAAAATGGCCGACCCGTTTCGCTCAACCCTACTCTTCACGGATGTGGGCTGGATCCAATCATGAATGGCCTGAACCTTAACCGGATCCATTTCTATAGATAAGGGAGAAAAAATGAAGCCCAAAAAAGAAATCTTCTGTACTCCAAAGAGGCACTTAGACCCCTTCACAAACAAGGCATCATCACGAAGGATCTGAAATACCATCCTGACTTGTTTCACATGAGACTCCCAATCATCTGAAAAAATCAAAATATCATCCAAATATACAATCATGAATTTATCAAGATAATTCCGAAATATATCATGCATGAAGGACTGAAACACAGATGGAGCATTAGAGAGTCTGAATGGCATCACAAGGTATTCAAAATGACCTTCGGGCGTATTAAACGCAGTTTTCCATTCGTCACCCTGCTTAGTACGAACAAGATTATATGCCCCTCGAAGGTCAATCTTAGCAAACCAACTAGCCCCCTTAATCCTAGCAAACAGATCAGAAAGCAAAGGCAAAGGGTATTGGAATTTGACCGTGATCTTATTCAAGAGGCGATAATCAGTCTCAAGGAGCCATCTTTTTTGGCAACAAAAAAAAAACCTGCTCCCAATGGTGAAGAAGAAGGCCGAATATGCCCCTTCTCCAAGGACTCCTTAACATAGCTCCACATGGCGGTGGCACAGACAGGTTGAAAAGTCGGCCCTTAGGGAACTTACAGACTGGAATCAAGTCAATAGCACAATCACAGTCCCTATGCGATGGAAGGGAACTGGACTTGGGCTCATTGAATACATCCTGGAAATCTGACAAACACTCAGGAATTTCAGAAGAGGGGGAGGAGGCAATTGACATCAAAGGAACGTCACTATGAACCCCCAGACAACCCCAACTAGTCACAGACATAGATTTCCAATCTGACACCGGATTATGCACCTGTAACCATGGGAAACCCAGCACAATAGCATCATGCAAATTATGCAACACCAGAAAACAACAATCTTCCTGATGGGCTGGCGCCATGCACATGGTCAGCTGTGTCCAAAACTGAGGTTTATTTTTAGCCAACGGTGTAGCATCAATGCCCCTCAAAGGAATAGGACTCTGCAAAGACTGCAAGGGGAAACCACAACGTCTGGCAAATTCTAAGTCCATTAAGTTTAGAGCGGCGCCTGAATCCACAAATGCCATGACAGAAAATGACGATAATGAGCAGATCAGGGTCACAGATAACAGAAATTTAGGTTGTACAGTACTGATGGTAACAGAACTAGCGATTCTCTTGGTACGCTTAAGGCAGTCAGAAATAACATGAGCAGAATCGCCGCAGTAAAAACACAACCTATTCTCATGTCTGAATCCTTGTCGTTCAGCTCTAGACACAATCCTATCACACTGCATAGGCTCAGGACTCCGCTCGGAAGACAATGCCATAGTGTGCACAGCTCTGCGCTCGCGCAAGCGCCGATCAATCTGAATGGCCAGAGACATAGAATCACTCAGACCAGCAGGCATGGGGAACCCCACCATAACATCTTTAAGGGATTCAGAAAGACCCTTTCTGAAAATTGCCGCCAAGGCATGCTCATTCCATTTAGTCAGTACAGACCATTTTCTAAATTTCTGGAAATATGATTCTGCCGCTTCTTGACCCTGACAGAGGGCCAACAAGGTCTTCTCAGCATGATCCACTGAATTAGGTTCATCATACAATAACCCAAGCGCCTGAAAAAAGGTGTCTACATTAAGCAATGCCGGATTCCCAGGTTCCAGGGCAAATGCCCAATCCTGGGGGTCACCACGCAGCAGAGATATAACAATTTTAACCTGCTGGATGGGATCACCAGAGGAACGGGGTTTCAGAGCAAAAAACAGTTTACAGTTATTTTTAAAGCTCAAAAATTTGGACCTGTCCCCAAGAAACAAATCAGGAGTTGGAATTCTAGGCTCTAAAACCGGAGTCTGAACGATGCAATCGGAAATACCCTGTACTCTAGCAGCAAGTTGATCCACACGAGAAGCCAATCCCTGAACATCCATACCAGCGCCGAACTCCTGAGCCACCCATAGGTAAAGAGGGAAAAAAAAAAACACAACAGACTACAGAAAAAAAAATGGCTCAGCACTTTCCTTCCCTTCTTCTGAGATGCGGTTAACTCATTGTTGGCCAGTTGTACTGTTATGATCTGGTGGCCTAAGAGCAGCATGAGACGTACTCTGGAGAAGGTGGTACCTAGGGTTGAGCGACTTTCATTTTTTTAAGATCGAGTAGGGTTTTGGGAAACCCGATTTTGTCCAGAGTCGAGTCGAGTGCAGTCGGCCGATTATCGCTAAAAGTCGGGGATCGGCCGAAACACGAAACCCAATGCAAGTCAATGGGGAAGCATAGTCGGCAGTGAGTGGAGGCCAGGAAAACACCTACAGTGCCCATTTTAATGCCAAAAACATCCATTCTTGTTTCTGAAGCTTGCCAATCTTAATTAACTGTATAATAATAGTTGGGCATAGGGAATTGGGGGAAAGTTGTGGGGGGAGTAGGGCTGGCTCAAGTTTTTCGTGGGCCCAGGAAATGCGGACTACGTCACGGCGGTGTTGCAGGGAAAGGTAAGTATTTAAAAGTTGCAAGTGCTGTGATCCTGAGCAAGCAGGGGGGGGCCCACTCGTTCGCATTGCCACTGGCACAGGGCCCCTCAAAGTACGGCGGTGTGTTTGCATGGCGGGGGCGCCTCCCACCAGCAGCGACACTTTTGCGTACTCTGAGGGGCCCTGTGCCAGTGACGTCGCCAACGAGTATGCCCCCCCCACCTGATGAAGGAACCTGCACTTTCATCTGCACCTTCCTCTTTGTCCCTGTGTAAGGTGGTATAACATGCGGGAAGGGGAACCTTACTTTCAGCAGGGACAGATTCTGGCTGTGTAGAGTACAAGGGGAATGTAGTGGTCTAGGTCAATGTACCAGCAGATTCATTTAGCAGTGGCTGGGCAATGGGCAGGATGAGGAGGAAACAGATATAGGGCCAAAGAATAAAGTAGGCTACATGCAGTTCAAAATTGGTAACAGGACTAAACAGGCGGCATTGCTTTGTTCAGTGGAGTAGCAAACCCAAGAGCAGCAGACACTGTTTCAAGGGCCTAACCACACTAGTAGGCCAAATGCAGTTTAATATCTGATAGTATAGGGCGAAAGCCAGAATGTGGAAGCTCAGCTTTGTTCAGTTGAGGACAACACCAGGGAGGGGCAGACACCTTTAGTAGGCCGGAAAAGCCTATTGCATTTTTTAAAATGGTAATTTGGAGCAGAAGGTTGAAGCTCAGCTTTATTTAGTTGAGGGCAACACCAGGGAGGGGCAGAAGCCGTTAGTAGGCCCTAACCACCATTTTTTTTTTTAAAACCACTTAATGAGAGCCGGAAGGTTGAAGCTCAGCTTTATTTAGTTGAGGACAACACCAGGCAGGGGCACACAGACAGACACCTTTAGTAGGCCGGAAAAGCCTATTGCATTTTTCAAAATGGTAATTTGGAGCAGAAGGTTGAAGCTCAGCTTTATTTAGTTGAGGGCAACACCAGGGAGGGGCAGAAGCCGTTAGTAGGCCCTAACCACCATTTTTTTTTTTTAAAACCACTTAATGAGAGCCGGAAGGTTGAAGCTCAGCTTTATTTAGTTGAGGGCAACACCAGGGAGGGGCAGAAGCCGTTAGTAGGCCCTAACCACCATTTTTTTTTTTTAAAACCACTTAATGAGAGCCGGAAGGTTGAAGCTCAGCTTTATTTAGTTGAGGGCAACACCAGGGAGGGGCAGAAGCCGTTAGTAGGCCCTAACCACCATTTTTTTTTTTTAAAACCACTTAATGAGAGCCGGAAGGTTGAAGCTCAGCTTTATTTAGTTGAGGGCAACACCAGGCAGGGGCACACAGACAGACACCTTTAGTAGGCCGGAAAAGCCTATTGCATTTTTTAAAATGGTAATTTGGAGCAGAAGGTTGAAGCTCAGCTTTATTTAGTTGAGGACAACACCAGGCAGGGGCACACAGACAGACACCTTTAGTAGGCCGGAAAAGCCTATTGCATTTTTCAAAATGGTAATTTGGAGCAGAAGGTTGAAGCTCAGCTTTATTTAGTTGAGGGCAACACCAGGGAGGGGCAGAAGCCGTTAGTAGGCCCTAACCAAAGTTGAAGGCCAAATGCAGTTTAATTTCTGATACTATAGGCCGAAAGCCAGAAGGTGGAAGCTCCGATTTAGACAGTGGAGGACAATTTGAATTAGGGACTGCAGACAGACTTAGTAGGCTGTCCCCTGTGGACCATGCATCCACCACATTAACCCATTGCGCCGTAATGGACACGTAATCTTCCGTGGCCATGCCTACAGGTCCATGCGTCTGTTGTCAGGTGCACCTTTGTACTCACAGATTGCCAGAGTGCATGGACAATGCGGTCTTCTACATGCTGGTGGAGGGTTGGGATGGCTTTTCTCGCAAAAGAAGTGTCGACTGGTTAGCTTGTAGCGTGGTACAGCGTAGTCCATCATGGCCTTATTAATAGTAAATAAAATATATAACTAGGCTCTATGAACTTTTAAATAGGTTCCAGGGGTACACGGGCAGCATTGGTGTGGTCAGTGGAGGAGTATTGCAAGTAGGGGCTGCAGACAGGCTATCAAAGGCCTAAAATAACAAACAGTAGGCAGTCATGGCAGTTTTACATCGGTTACATGGATACACAGGCAGGCACTCCAGGCAGCATTGTGGTCAGTGGAGGAGTATTGCAAGTAGGGGCCGCAGACAGGCTATCAAAGGCCTAAAATAACAAACAATAGGCTCATGGCAGTTTTACAGCGGTTACATGGATACACGGGCAGGCAACTTGGTGGTGGTGAGTGGAGGAGTATTTAAAGTAGGGACCGCAGACAGGCTATCAAAGGCCTAAAATAACAAACAATAGGCTCATGGCAGTTTTACAGCGGTTACATGGATACACGGGCAGGCAGCTTGGTGGTGGTGAGTGGAGGAGTATTTAAAGTAGGGACCGCAGACAGGCTATCAAAGGCCTAAAATAACAAACAATAGGCTCATGGCAGTTTTACAGCGGTTACATGGATACACGGGCAGGCAACTTGGTGGTGGTGAGTGGAGGAGTATTTAAAGTAGGGACCGCAGACAGGCTATCAAAGGCCTAAAATAACAAACAATAGGCTCATGGCAGTTTTACAGCGGTTACATGGATACACGGGCAGGCAGCTTGGTGGTGGTGAGTGGAGGAGTATTTAAAGTAGGGACCGCAGACAGGCTATCAAAGGCCTAAAATAACAAACAATAGGCTCATGGCAGTTTTACAGCGGTTACATGGATACACGGGCAGGCAGCTTGGTGGTCAGTGGAGGAGTATTTAAAGTAGGGACTGCAGACAGGCTTCAAAGGCCTAACATAAGAAAATGGGCTGGCTGTAGGCACTTTATAATTGGTTCCAGGGGTACACGGGCAGCAGTGGTCTGGTCAGTGGAGGAGTATTGCAAGTAGGGGCTGCAGACAGGCTTCAAAGGCCTAAAATAACAAACAATAGGCTCATGGCAGCTTTACAGCGGTTACATGGATACACAGGCAGCTTGGTGGTGAGTGGAGGAGTAGTGCAAGGAGTGTCTGTCCCAGTACTCCCAAAATATAAATAGATGTTAATGTCTCGCAAAACAACCACAACAAAAAAAAAGGTGGCATACTTAGGTACAGGGGTGGGCTCATCTACTGAGTTTCTGACATAGTAATTTGGCAGTAACTATTTAATGGTGCCAATATAGGACACAGACACAGACTACTTTAAGTTGCATCATAGATGTCTACAAATTTGTATTGTCAGTGCCAGACATTGAATGATGTCAGCGAATAGACTAAAGATTGGTGGAGCTGTGCGACATAATTTTGGACGTGGTAGAGCACATTTTGAGCTGGGGTAGGGGGGAACTCTCTTGAGGCCGGCGGGACCGCCCCAGGGCCCCTCATGTTACAACGGTGTGTCTGACGTTGGGTGCGCACCACCACCGCCAGAGACACTACATTGTACTATGAGGGACCCAGTAGCAATGCCGTCAACCAAAAGCGAGCACACCCACCTCTTCAGACAAACAGCAGTCTCACGGGTGCTTGCGCCAAGTCGCGATACCACGGCCCCGTGTGGGGAGTTTTGCCATTTAGGGAGGTGTAAACATGTCGTATGCTGTACAATCAGCTGCAGCAAATTAGACATTAGAAAAGTAATTCACAGGCAAGAGCTTTTCATAGGAAAGCTAGGTGTCGGCCGGGCAAGGTGGGGCAAAAGATTTCGAAATCCAGTTGTGGTTCATTTTAATGAATGTTAGATCGTCAACATTTTGGGTAGCCAGACGAGTCCTTTTTTCGGTTAATATTGAACCTGCAGCACTGAATACTCTTTCTGATAGGACACTTGCTGCCGGGCAAGCAAGCTCCTGCAATGCATATTCTGCCAATTCTGGCCAGGTGTCTAATTTGGAGGCCCAGTAATCAAATGGGAATGACGGTTGAGGGAGAACATCGATAAGGGATGAAAAATAGTTAGTAACCATACTGGACAAATGTTGTCTCCTGTCACTTTCAATTGATGCAGCAGTACCTGTCCTGTCTGCGGTCATAGCAAAATCACTCCACAACCTGGTCAGAAAACCCCTCTGTCCAACGCCACTTCTGATGTGTGCACCCCTAACACTCCTAGTCTGCTGCCCCCTGGAGCTCGTGTGAGAACGATCACGTGCGCTGTGTGCTGGGAATGCCTGAAGCAAACGGTCAACAAGAGTTGATTGTTTGGTTGCTAATATTAGTTCCAAGTTCTCATGTGGCATAATATTTTGCAATTTGCCTTTATAGCGTGGATCAAGGAGGCAGGCCAACCAGTAATCGTCATCGTTCATCATTTTCGTAATGCGTGTGTCCCTTTTTAGGATACGTAAGGCATAATCCGCCATGTGGGCCAAAGTTCCAGTTGTCAAATCTCCGGTTGTGATTGGTTGAGGGGCAGTTGCAGGCAAATCTACGTCACTTGTGTCCCTCAAAAAACCAGAACCCGGCCGTGACACGCAACCAATTTCCTGTGCCCCCGGGAAAGGTTCGGCATTAAAAATATACTCATCCCCATCATCCTCCTCGTCCTCCACCTCCTCTTCGCCCGCTACCTCGTCCTGTACACTGCCCTGACCAGACAATGGCTGACTGTCATCAAGGCTTTCCTCTTCCTCTGGTGCAGACGCCTGCTCCTTTATGTGCGTCAAACTTTGCATCAGCAGACGCATTAGGGGGATGCTCATGCTTATTACGGCGTTGTCTGCACTAACCAGCCGTGTGCATTCCTCAAAACACTGAAGGACTTGACACATGTCTTGTATCTTAGACCACTGCACACCTGACAACTCCATGTCTGCCATCCTACTGCCTGCCCGTGTATCCTCCCACAAATAAATAACAGCACGCCTCTGTTCGCACAGTCTCTGAAGCATGTGCAGTGTTGAGTTCCACCTTGTTGCAACGTCTATGATTAGGCGATGCTGGGGAAGGTTCAAAGACCGCTGATAGGTCTGCATACGGCTGGCGTGTACAGGCGAACGTCGGATATGTGAGCAAAGTGCACGCACTTTGAGGAGCAGGTCGGAGAACCCAGGATAAGTTTTCAATAAGCACTGCACCACCAGGTTTAAGGTGTGAGCCAGGCAAGGAATGTGTTTCAGTTGGGAAAGGGAGATGGCAGCCATGAAATTCCTTCCGTTATCACTCACTACCTTGCCTGCCTCAAGATCTACTGTGCCCAGCCACGACTGTGTTTCTTGTTGCAAGAACTCGGACAGAACTTCCGCGGTGTGTCTGTTGTCGCCCAAGCACTTCATAGCCAATACAGCCTGCTGACGCTTGGCAGTAGCTGGCCCATAATGGGACAACTGGTGTGCAACAGTGTCATCTGCCGATGGAGTGGTTGGCAGACTGCGTTCTGTGGAAGAGCTGTAGCTTCTGCAGGAGGACGAGGAGGAGGAGGAGGAGGGGGTGCGAACGCCTACAGCCAACTGTTTCCTAGACCGTGGGCTAGGCACAACTGTCCCTAAATTGATGTCGCCTGTGGACCCTGCATCCACCACATTCACCCAGTGTGCCGTGATGGACACATAACGTCCCTGGCCATGCCTACTGGTCCATGCATCTGTAGTCAGGTGCACCTTTGTACTCACAGATTGCCTGAGTGCATGGACGATGCGCTGTTTAACATGCTGGTGCAGGGCTGGGATGGCTTTTCTGGAAAAAAAGTGTCGACTGGGTAGCTCGTATCGTGGTTCAGCGTACTCCATCAGGGCTTTGAAAGCTTCGCTTTCAACTAACCGGTAGGGCATCATCTCTAACGAGATTAGTCTAGCTATGTGGGCGTTAAAACACTGTGTACGCGGATGCGAGGATAAGTACTTCCTTTTTCTAACCAGAGTCTCATGTAGGGTGAGCTGGACTGGAGAGCTGGAGATCGTGGAACTTTCGGGTGTGCCGGTGTACATGGCAGACTGAGAGACGGTTGGAGACGGTATTGTTTCCGCCGGTGCCCTAGATGCAATATTTCCTCCTACAAAACTGGTGATTCCCTGACCCTGACTGCTTTTGGCTGGCAAAGAAACCTGCACAGATACTGCCGGTGGTGCGGAAAATGGTGGCCTTACAGTGACGGAAGGGATGTTGCGTTGCTGACTAGCTTCATTGGCCGAGGGTGCTACAACCTTGAGGGACGTTTGGTAGTTAGTCCAGGCTTGAAAATGCATGGTGGTTAAGTGTCTATGCATGCAACTAGTATTTAGACTTTTCAGATTCTGACCTCTGCTTAAGCTAGTTGAACATTTTTGACAGATGACTTTGCGCTGATCAGTTGGATGTTGTTTAAAAAAATGCCAGACTGCACTCTTCCTAGACTCGGATCCCTTTTCAGGGATTGCAGACTGAGCTTTAACCGGATGGCAACGCTGTGCTCCAACAGGTTTTGGCTTTGACACGCGTTTTGGGCCAGATACGGGCCCGGCAGATGGAACCTGTTGCGATGTTGATGCCTGCTGCGGCCCCTCCTCCACCTCCGCTTCTGAACTACTGCCGCCTGCACCCTGTTCCCCCAATGGCTGCCAATCGGGGTCAATAACTGGGTCATCTATTACCTCCTCTTCGAGCTCGTGTGCAACTTCGTCTGTGTCACTGTGTCGGTCGGTGGTATAGCGTTCGTGGCGGGGCAACATAGTCTCATCAGGGTCTGATTGTGGATCTGTACCCTGAGAGGGCAATGTGGTGGTCTGAGTCAAAGGAGCAGCATAGTACTCTGGCTGTGGCTGTGCATCAGTGCACTCCATGTCAGAATCTACTTGTAATGGGCATGGCCTGTTAAATGTTTCACTTTCTAAGCCAGGGACGGTATGTGTAAAGAGCTCCATGGAGCGACCCGTTGTGTCGCCTGCTGCATCCTTCTCTCTTGTTGTAGTTTTTGCTGAGGAGGACAAGGAAGCGACTTGTCCCTGACCGTGAACATCCACAAGCGACGCGCTGCTTTTACATTTACCAGTTTCGGAAGAGGAGGCAAAAGAGCTAGAGGCTGAGTCTGCAATGTAAGCCAAAACTTGCTGTTGCTGCTCCGCCTTTAAAAGCGGTTTTCCTACTCCCAGAAAAGAGAGCGTTCGAGGCCTTGTGTAGCCTGACGACGAAACTGGCTCCACAGCTCCAGACTTAGGTGGAATATTTTTATCCCCACGACCACCTGATGCTCCACTACCACTACCATCATTACCAGCTGACAATGAACGCCCACGACGACCTCTTGCACCAGACTTCCTCATTGTTTTAAAATCTTAACCAAAGTAACTTTATTTGTTGCTGTCAAACAACTTACACGGTGAGCTATAACTTCAGTATGATTTCAATATCCCTTAACAGGTTGGTGAGACCACAAGGAAAATCAGGCACAATGTTACACACTCTGTTTTCTGTGGCACAAAATCACAGAGATGACACACACGCAGGACTGTCACTCAAGCACTAATGTCAATATTAATCTCCCACCTAATTTATGTATTTTTTTTTTTCAGGGAGACTTTAGAAACCAAATAATAAGAAAATAAATAAATAAATAAATAGGCTTTCTATAGCCCACTGAATGAGAGATAGCACACACAGCAGTGGCACACAAGCCCTGACTGAGGCCAATATTTTTCTCCCACTGATTGATGTAGTGTTTTTGTGTTGAGGTAGATTTTAGAACACAAATCAAGGAAAAAAAAAAAAAAAGCTTTCTATGGCCCACTGAATGAGAGAGGTGGCACACCCAGGAGTCAAGACTGGCACACAAGCTGAAAGGGCAATATTACTCTCCCACTGTTTTTTTATGTATTTTTTGTTTTTTAAGGGAGACTTTAGAAACCCAATAATATTTAAAAAAATAAATAAATAGGCTTTCTATGGCCCACTGAATGAAAGGGAGAGAGGTGGCACACCCAGGAGTCAAGACTGGCACACAAGCTGAAAGGGCAATATTACTCTCCCACTGTTTTTTTATGTATTTTTTGTTTTTTAAGGGAGACTTTAGAAACCCAATAATATTTAAAAAAAAAATAAATAGGCTTTCTATGGCCCACTGAATGAAAGGGAGAGAGGTGGCACACCCAGGAGTCAAGACTGGCACACAAGCTGAAAGGGCAATATTACTCTCCCACTGTTTTTTGTATGTTTTTTTTTTTTTTTTCAGGGAGACTTTAGAAACCAAATAATATTAAAAAAACAAAAAAAAAAATAGCCTTTCTATGGCCCACTGAATGAGAGAGAGAGGTGGCACACCCAGGAGTCAAGACTGGCACACAAGCTGAAAGGGCAATATTACTCTCCCACTGTTTTTTTATGTATTTTTTGTTTTTTAAGGGAGACTTTAGAAACCCAATAATATTTAAAAAAATAAATAAATAGGCTTTCTATGGCCCACTGAATGAAAGGGAGAGAGGTGGCACACCCAGGAGTCAAGACTGGCACACAAGCTGAAAGGGCAATATTACTCTCCCACTGTTTTTTGTATGTTTTTTTTTTTTTTTTCAGGGAGACTTTAGAAACCAAATAATATTAAAAAAAAAAAAAAAAAAATAGGCTTGCTATAGCCCACTGAATGAGAGATAGCACACACAGCAGTGGCACACAAGCCCTGACTGAGGCCAATATTTTTCTCCCACTGATTGATGTAGTGTTTTTGTGTTGAGGTAGATTTTAGAACACAAATCACGGAAAAAATAAATAGGCTTTCTATGGCCCACTCAGTGAGAGATGGCACACACAGGGATGGCACTGTAGCAGAAATGCCAATCTTAATCTCCCACAAAAAAAAAAAAAAAAAACTGTCCTACAATTACTATCTCCCTGCAGTAATGTAAGCCAGGTATGGCAGGCAGCAATAGGAGTGGACTGATGCACAAATTAAATAAAAAGTGTGGACAAACAAAAAAGATAGCTGTGCAGAAAGGAAGGAACAAGAGGATATGTGCTTTGAAAAAAGCAGTTGGTTTGCACAGTGGCGTACACACAGCAATACAGCTATCACGGAGCCTTCTAGGGCAGCCCAATGAGCTACAGCGCTGAGGGGAAAAAAAAAAAAAAATAGCTTCCACAGTCCCTGCACACCGAAGGTGGTGTTGGACAGTGGAAATCGCTGCAGCACAAGCGGTTTGGTGGTTAGTGGACCCTGCCTAACGCTCTCCCTGCTTCTGACGAAGCGGCAGCAACCTGTCCCTAAGCTCAGATCAGCAGCAGTAAGATGGCGGTCGGCGGGAACGCCCCTTTATAGCCCCTGTGACGCCGCAGACAGCAAGCCAATCACTGCAATGCTCTTCTCTAAGATGGTGGGGACCAGGATCTATGTCATCACGCTGCCCACACTCTGCGTTCACCTTCATTGGCTGAGAAATGGCGCTTTTCGCATCATTGAAACGCGACTTTGGCGCGAAAGTCGCGTACCGCATGGCCGACAAGCACAGGGGTCGGATCGGGTTTCATGAGACGCCGACTTAGCCAAAAGTCGGCGACTTTTGAAAATGATCGACCCGTTTCGCTCAACCCTAGTGGTACCTGTACTGACCGCAGACCCTGAACTCAACACCGCAACTAGAAGTAGCCGTGGAGTGTACCTATCACTCCCTAGACATCTCGACACAGCCGGAGGACTAATTACCCCTAGAGATAGAAAAGGGAAAACTAAACAAATCCTTATTCAGACCAAACTGGACAAGACAAAAACATGGAAAAGAACTGAACAATAAGGCCACAGCATGTGGACAGCAAAAATCAAGGCCAGAACTTATCTTTGTTGAAAGGAACACCAAAGCAGGAGAGAGCAGGCAAGGATGTGAATCCTCCAGGAACAATGGACAACTGGCACTGACTAAAGGGTCAAGCAAGGCTAAATAGCCCAGTCAGGATTGCAAAAACTTGACACACCTGATAAATGCTGCGATCCAGAGACAGCAGCACTACCACTTATAACCACCGGAGGGAGCCCAAGAGCAGAATTCACAACATTACCCCATACCACAATCTTTTTAAACAAAATCTGAAATCCAAAATACAAGTAGCACTCCTTCCCTAGAAATCACCACCATATACATATTCAGCAGTGTACAATTACATAAGGTTATTGCCACATTTAGCAAAAATTGTACAACAAATTGAGGTGCCCACTTTCTCCTATTACTCCTTTTGTGAATTAAATATTTGAGGCTAAAATAAAACTTTAGCTGGAAAAGCCTACATTTTTTCAATTTAAGGCCCAATGTTATCTAAATATGGAATGCATTTATGGGTTAAAAATGGTCACCACACTCCTAGATTAATTGCTTTTGGGGTTTAGTTTCCTAAATTGAGTACGTTGTGTGGGGTTTTTTGGCATCACAAGGGCTCTACAAATGCAACGTGGAGTTCAATCTGAGGTAAAAAAATCAAATAGCAATCTTTCCTGTTGGAGCTCTACCATGTCAACAAACATAAGTTTTGAGCACAGATTTGGCATCACAGCGTTTTGGAGAAATTTCACATCAAATTATGTGGCTTCGCTTCAACCTTTACAAAGAAATCTAAATTTTAAATCGAGACAACTGAAATAAAATACATTTTTGGTTTCAAATCCAAATGTCATAAAGTTCTGTAAAGCACCTTTGGATTAAAAATGTTCAAAACACATGCAGATTAATTTCTTGAGGTGTTTAGTTTGCAAAATATTCGCTTGTGGGGTGGATCCTACTGTTTGGCACCTTAGTGGTTCTGCAAATGCAGCATGGCATCGGCAATCTATTACCTACAAATTTGCGCTCTAAATATCAAATAGCGCTCTTTCCTTTCTGAACCCTGCTATGTGTCTAAACATGAGGTTTTTGACTGAATATGAGGGACCACCTGGTTTGGGAAAAATTCTTAACAAACTGTAGTGTCCATTTTCTCATCACACTCCTTGTCAAAGTAAAAAAATAAATGGTGCAAATACCACATTTTACTGAAAAAAACATATTTTTTTGCTTTCATATCAAAACACTAAGGTTCTATAAGGCACATATGTGTTCAAAATACTCAGCACACCCCTTAATTAGTTTTTTTCAGGGGTATAGAATCTTAAATGATGTAACTTTTTGGAGTTTTCTGCTTTTCCTGCAACTCTGGCGTTCTGCAAATCCAACCTGTTGTCCGCAATCTAAGCAAGCCAAATTTTAGCTGTAAGAACAAATGGTGCTCTTTCCTTTCTGAGATCTTAAATGTGCAAAAACACTAGCTTTTGAGTGTTGACAACATTTTAGACATCAAAGTGTTCAGATGACATTTTGGACCAAACCTTGAGGTCTATTTTCTCATACTACTCTTTACGGAAGTTACAAAAGTTACAAATTTGGGGCTAAAAAAGAATTTACTAAGGTAAAACACATAATATTTTGTTTTCAAATTACAATTTTACAAAGATTTGAAACGCACCTATAGGTTGAAAATGCTCAAAACATCCCTAAATTAATTTCATGAGAGATCTAGTTTCGAAAGTGAGATCACATGTGGGAGCTTCAATTTATATGATACCTCATGGGCTCTACAAATAAAACATAGTGTCCTTTATGAGCCTTGCCACATTCATAAACAACCGTTTTTGACCACACGGGAAATCACTGCATTTGTAATGAATTGTATAGATGTCCATGCTCTCCTTAAGAATTTTACAAATTTTGGGTTAAAACACCATTTTTTACAGAATAAATTTTATTTTTCCGATACAAATATTATAAAATTACCTTGTGCAGCACTAATAGGCAAAAAATGGTCATAACACTGCTTGATGAATTCCCTGAGGGGTTTAGTTTTTAATATGGGATCACATGACGTCTGGAATCTATTCCAGGCAAATTTGCTATCCAAAAATCAAGTAGCACTTCTTTTTTTCTGAGCCCTGCCATGTGCTTAAACCATAGTTTTTCACTATGCGTGGTATACGTCCACATTCTTGAGAAATTGCATTACAAAACATGCATTTCATTTTCTCCTATTACCTTGTAAAAAATGAAAAATGTGGGGCTTAAGCAATATTTTATTAGAAAAAAATGCAATCTTTTATTTTTTTTCATTACACTTTGCCCTAATTTCTGTGACTCAACTGAAGTGAAATGAAAAGTTGGCAGGGTGCAGTTTTTAGAAAGGTAACACATATGGAGGTTTTTCCATATACCGTATTTTTCGGACTATAAGACACACCGTACCATAAGACGCACCCCAAATTTGGGATGAAAATTGCAGAAAAAAAGATTTTTTATAAGATGGGAGTCTGTCTTATTGTCCGAATTTAAGATCTCTTACCTGAGGGCAGGCAGTGGCAGAGCAGGGTCACAGGAGGCATGGTGTCAGCAGAGGTGTGGTGATGTTGAGGCACGGTGGGTGGTATGGCGTGCACCTGAGCAGGGTCCCTTCTTGCTTAGGTGGGCGACACCATGGCCTGGTGTCCATGGAGAGGTTGCGGCAGTGCTGTGGCAGTGGCAGATGTGCGGTCACGTCCTCAGGTGGCGGCGGCCAGGGTCACTTCCACATTTGAGGTGATGCCACGGCGGTATTGAAGGAGAGCAGCAGAGCTGGGTGAGTCACGGTTTTCCCGGTGGCGGCGGCCATCTTCCTGAGGCCGCGCATGCGCAGATTCAGTACTCTGCTTCCTAGGGCTTCAGGAAAATGGCCACGGGAGGCCGCGCGTGCGCAGATGGAGATCGGCCATTTTCCTGAAGCCGAGATCTCAATCTGCGAACTTGGCTTCAGGAAAATGGCTGCCGCGATCTCAATTTGGGCATGTGTGGCCTCCCGCGGCCATTTTTCTGAAGCCCCAAGAAGCAGAAAACTCAATCTGCGCACTCGGAGTCTCAGGAAGTTGGCCACCGCCATCGGGAAAGCCGTGACTCATCCAGCTCTGCTGCTCTCCTTCAATACCGGGCCGCGGTGTCACCTCAAAGGTGGAAGGGACTCTGGCTCACGCCATACCGCTCACCGCGCCACATCATCCCCGCACCTCTGCCACCACCACACTGCCAGTAAGCCTGCATTCCAACTATAAGATGCACCCCCCATTTTCCTCACAATTTTTTTGGGGAAAAAGTGCATCTTATAGTCAGCTAAAAGTCACTTTAATATGTTATTGATTTTGGACATTTTTCAAAATTTATGGCCCTCAAAGTCACTTTGAGAATTTGAGAATTCACAAGTCACATAGAGTGACTGCAGACTTGTCATTTTAGACCGGATAACCACTATAACACTTCACTTCTAATGTTCTATATATAAAGAAAGGTTGTTGAAAAAATTAAGTTGACATAAATTACAAATATGGAAAAGATTCAATGCCCAAAAAGCCGGAGTGGAGAGCCGGCGGCTGTAGCATAGTGACAGCTGCAGCAGCCAGCTTCCAGAAGACATCAATACTCACCCCCCATTGCTGCATCTCTGTCCCTGCATCTCTGTTCCAGTGCTGGCAGCTCTTCCTGTTCCTGTGCTCAGGAACAAGGAAGAGCTGCCGGCGCCGGGACAGAGATGCAGGGACGCGCAAGGAGGGTGAGTAGGACCTAGGGTGCGAGCCAATTGGGATCGTGGGAGCCATGCGGGACCTTGGAGCCATGTATACAACGGGGGAGTCACACATACCAGGACAAATCGGGGGAGCCACACATACCAGGACAAGATGGGGGAGCCACGCATAGCAGGAGAAGATGGGGGAACCACATACCAGGACAGGACAAGGGGAGCCACACATAGCAGGACTGGGATGAGGGGACAATGCATACCCAGCTTATACTTGAGTCAATATGCTTACCCAGTTTTCTGTGGCAAAATTAGATGCCTCGGCTTATACTCGGGTTGGCTTATACTCGAGTATATATGGTAGTTAAGATTTTGCTAGCAATCTTGGCTTTTTTACCTTGCCAAAGGTATTCTGACCAAGTGTTTTTAATAGAAAATTCATAAAAGTATTCTTGCTTACAGTAAAGAAGGTCATTTTGCCTGCAAGCTCTGGTCAAGGGTTGTTATTTATCAAATGTATGCATTGAAATGATGTGATGTGCAGTTTGCCAAACAAGTTACCATCCACCTCTTGTGTCTCCCCTTTTCCTCATAGATTGTAAGCTTGCGAGCAGCAGGGCCCTCATTCCTCCTGGTATCTGTTTTGAACTGTGATTTCTGTTATGCTGTAATGTCTGTTGTCTGTATAAGTCCCCTCTATAAGCTGTAAAGCGCTGCGGAATATGTTGGCGCTATATAAATAAAATTATTATTATTATTATAAGTTATGACAGTCACTGTCTAGAACCTTGGCATCAGTCCTGCCACAAGGAATTCGGGAACCCAAACAGGCAAAATTTTCAGGCCCGCTTGAGACTTCACCCATCCTCCACCCCAGCTTCACCTCCAACCTGCATACTTTCCACAGTCCCACCGCCCACTCACAGAAAAATTCCACATCTGCCCCATGTCCTCACTAGTGATGAGTGAAAACAATCTGCACTATTTGTTACTCGCACGAATAGTATGCTATTCAGGCTGTTCGTTACTTGGCAAGTAATTTGGTATTCGCCTTGGTATATTCGAGTAACCCATCCATCATGTTTCGTGCTTCATTTGCAGCCAATGAAAATGCTGGGCTGGCTTGCCAATCACAGTAATGCTGGCGCCATCTTTGGTAATAATAATAATAATCTCTTTATTTATATAGCGCCAACATACTCCGCAGCGCTTTATAGTTTGCTCACATTATCATCGCTGTCCCCAATGCAGCTCACAATCTAAATTCCCTACCAGTATGTCTTTGGAATGTGGGAGGAAACCGGAGTACGCTGAGGAAACCCACGCAAACACGGGGAGAACATACAAACTCCTTGGGTGTGGTATTACTGTGATCGGCTGGCCTTACAACATCATAGGGGATATTTAATGGCTGCTGGCGCTCTCTTGCGCACATTGCAGTCATAAACAGCTTACGCAGAGCGTAATGTGAGTGTAGGAAGAGTGATAGGAGCATAAAGGGAGAGTTATTCATTCTAAAAAGCTCTTTTAAGAGCCGAAGATTGTGAAGATTAAATATTTGTTAGGCAGAGATATCGTAGGGAGATATTTAATAGGAGGGAGAGTAAAAGGCAAGCACTTGGGTGTTATTATCATCATTGCAAGTACATGCTGCAGATTTCTGCTATTTTCCATTGTGTTCTACATTTTAGTATTAGGAACAGACTGTGGGATTAGACGGAAATAGGGACGGAAATTCACTACCATAATATACAAATCATCTCTTTTTAGAGGCAAATAATATTAGGTAGTACCAGCATATGTAAACCCATTTTTGGGAGCTACATAGTATTCCTGTGTAGCAGCCTATAATAAATTATTTTTTTTCAGCTAAATAATATTCAGTGCCATTATATACATGTACAATATTTCTCGTCTACTGCTTAAATAGCTAATATTTATCTAGCAGTTCTGTGAGTGGTGCAAAACCTGCTGAGCTACAGAAATGTCACTATTTACCTGTAATTTATCTGAGTCTGCTGTTGGCATGTCTCATAAAAGTGATCTAAAAAAATAGAAAAAACATTTCTGTTGGTAAAATAAATAACGTATTTTTAGCAATTGTGCGACTGGTGCAATCCTTGCCAAAACAATCAATAACGCACAGTTGCCATCAGGTCAACCTAAAATCGTAGGATCAGATTGTGAATTGGAAGACAGCGTGGTCAATGATGAGGCCACTGATCCAACCTGGCATGGTAACACCACCTAGCTAGCACCACAGTGCAGGGAGGGATGGATCCATAGTACAAAAACAGGCAAGAAAATGTAATGATTTTACCCGAGGGAGAACTTGGTCAACTGTTATTTGTTATTGTGTTGCCCTTCTCACCGTCTCTTTAAGTGTGTATCTAGTAGCCTGATGTTGATTTTTGGGTCTGCACTTGGACATTTTGGAATATGAATGCATTAAAGGGACTCTGTCACCTGAATTTGGCGGGCTATGTAAATGCCCTGTGTCCGGACAAAGGGGCGGTGTTTCCTCTTCTTTCTTTCACCCCTTCCTTTCCCGTTGGCTGCAATATTTTCTTGAATTTGAGTAGGTTTCCTCCGTAGTTCACGCGTGCGCAATGCAATCTTGCCTTGCGCACGCGCAGCATGCTTTGCCCAACTGCAGGCAAAGGCAAAAAACATTAGTGCGCATGCGCCGGCGCACTATGTCCCGGAAGTATTTTGCTGTGTTCTGGGACATAGTGCGGTGGCGCATGCGCACTAATGCTTTCCAGCTTTGCCCGCAGTTAGAAGGTCCTGAAGTGGCCTAGCCAGACTCCAGATCTCTACCCCATAGAAAACATTTGGAGGGAGTTGAAAGTCTGTGTTGCCCAGTGACAGGCTCAAAACATCATTGCGCTAGATTAGATCTGCATGGAAGAAAGGGCTAACCTACAGTGTGTGCCAACCTTGTGAAAACTAACAGAAAACATTTGACATCTGTCATTGCCAAAAAAGGATATATAACAAAATATTGTGATGATTTTTTGTTAATGACCAAATACTTATTTTCCACCATGATTTGCAAAACAAATCTTGCCAAATCAGACAAGGTGATTTTCTGGATTTGTTTTCTCATTTTGTCTCTTATAGTTGTGGTCTACCTATGGTGTCAATTACAAGCTTTTTAAGTGAGAGAACTTGCACAATTGGTGACTGACTAAATACTTTTTTTCCCCACTGTATTTACTATCACATAGAGGATAAGGGTAAGGTATATACTGTATTTCAAGCCACCATAGCCCCTTTTAGCACCCCTTCCAGACATCTCTTCACACTTTGGTACACAGTACACACACTTTTGAAGTCCTTTATTGCTTTGCTTAAGTCCGCTATCTGGGTCCCTTGGTGTTATACTCCCTCTAGTTTTTCCTTTCCTCATTCTATTCACAGAGGCTCCACTGTCTGTGCACATGCACATCATTCCCTGCTTCCGACACTTCTAGAGATGCTCATACATTGGCACGCAGGTAAACAGGCTTGCATGTCCCTGAATATTTCACAGAAAGTACGTAAATAGGAGGCGGGTGACGCATCATGGGCTGACGAGGTCAGTGGGATTCTTTCTTTTTTCTCTTCCCCAGTGTGTGCTAACTGGAGGGCGCTCTTCTTATATACATGGTTGTCCCTCACACTGACATGCCCCCAGAAGAAGGTAGTGGCAACATGCGTCTGGGTGAGGGTACACCGAGCACATCTATTGCAGCCATTATTGCACAGGTAAATAACACTGGTCTACAAAAAAAAAAAAAATTTCTGGCATGGACTTTAAGAACAGTTTTAGACTAATTTGAGGGTGCTGAATTCAAATCTGATCTTATAATTTCTCTATCACATCATGTTTTTGTGCTATAGGTATATAGCCCATTTTCATGAATTCCATGATAAATATAAGTAGTGTATGAAACGTGTCGGTTTATACGGTTCACTAAGATAAATTTAGTTTTCATTTAGTCTCCCAATAAATGTGAGAATATCTTTGTTTTCTTTGAACATGCATAATTCCCATTTGTTATGATAACACCCTTGTTTTCTGTGCTACTGGGACAGTAGAGCTACAGCAGAGCATTGGGTGAAAACTGAATGGCCTCAGCGACAGAGTTTGGCATCTGGCAATAAGAATGTCATCCATGATCCTCTAGTGGATAGGAAGGACATTGTCTTTCCTCCCTTACACATAAAACTCGGATTGATGAAGCAGTTCGTCAAAGCTCTCAATCACAGTGGAGAATGCTTTAACTATATATGTTCAACTTTTCCTGGTCTTAGTGAAGAGAAGAAAAAGGCTGGAATATTTGATGGACCTCAAATAAGAACACTTATGAGAGACCCAAATTTTATCACATCAATGAATGAAACAGAAGAAAGAGCTTGGAATGCATTTTGTAATGTGGTGCAGAATTTTCTAGGGAATAAGAAAACAGACAACTATGAAGAAATTGTGGAAGAGCTACTAATGAGTCTGCGAAATCTTGGATATAGAATGAGTATCAAGATTCACTATTTTCGCAGCCATTTGGACTTTTTTCCAGAGAACCTTGGGGGATGTGAGGGGAGCGTTTTCATCAGGACATTAAAACAATGGAAGAACGGTATCAAGGCCGGTGGGACTCACATATGATGGCTGACTATTGCTGGAGCTTGATGAGAGACAACCCAGAAGCTGTACATCACAGATCAGCCAAGTTAGAAAGTTCAAATAACTACCATTTGTCATTCAACTGTGTGCCATATATATGTGTTTTTTATATTTTGTAGTTTAATTCTGTAAGTATATTTGATTAGCTGTACATGGATTTTGTAATCTTTGTTATTCCTTGATTAAAAATATACAAAATGTAGTACCAAAAATCATGTTTTTTTATCATAAAACATTAGGAGTAATTTTCATCAAAAATTGAAAATATCTCAAAATCCTGATGTGATAGCCAAAAACGGAGTTCATATTCGTAATCAGCAGCCAAAATTGACTTAAAATATGTTTTAAAACCTTTTGCCACAAAAATTGCGTTGACCAGTGTAATCATTCCTACTTTCTACCTTCAATAAGTTTTATATCTGTCTGGCAGCATCACATTATCCTGGCTATTATAGCAATTACCTTTTTGTGTAGCTATTTATTTTTAATATCAAAAGGAGTTATATCATATTTTTGACATCCTTTGGCCTTATTTCCATATAATTTACCTGCTTATTGGAATTGCCACCATGTGAGGGTTCTTGGGTGCATTTATATTTATATTTAACACTGCATTACAAGGTTTAGTCACCTTGTTACCCAGAAAGGGGGAGTACATCATTGTTTCCCTCACTATTTGCTTGGTGTCCCTTTAGAGCATTTTGCTTTTTCACAGTATGTTCTTAAAGATTACATATTGAATGAAAATTAATTTTAATGATTTTGGTTTGGATTGTTTCTTGTGCTCCCACATGCAGCTCATGTGTTGTCACAAGTGGCATTTGACAGTTCTCATTGATTATAATATGGCCCATTTGGTTGCCAGGATAAATAGGTATACAATGAATATAATGAATATACTGTGCAGATGAAGGAACATAGCTCAAGATGTGAAAAGCTGGTGCATACATTTTGATATCTCTAAATCCCCCAACCAGGCTCCAGATAGTAGACATTTCCTTTGGCGATAGGTGGATCTTGCTTCAAGGTGATCAAATAGTTAGGAAAAAACAAAATGGGATTCCAATAGTGAGGCATCACCATTCAAAAGAAATGTCACCCCAAATACTTTAATGAGCTCACAAGATTCTAATGAACAATGTCTAGAACTCAGTGCAATGATAACTTTATTGTACACTTACTCAGCTCTAGTTTCACCTACTCAGCTTAGTCCAGGACTGTCTACATAATGAATTACCCCTACCAATATACAGTGGATAAAATACAGTGGGAGAAATAAGTATTTGATCCCTTGCTGATTTTGTAAGTTTGCCCACTGACAAAAACATGAACAGTCTATAATTTTAAGGGTAGGTTAATTTTAACATTATTATTATTTATTATTATAGCGCCATTTATTCCATAGCACTTTACATGTGATAAGGGGTATACAGTACATAATAAAAAACAAGTACAATAATCTTAATCAATACAAGTCACGACTGGTAGATGAGGAGAGAGGAACCTGCCTGCGAGGGCTCACAATCTACAATCCCACATGCCCAGTGCCTTGGGGTGATCCTCGACTCTTCCTTTTCTTTCAAGCCACATATCCAAGCCCTTGCCTCCTCCTGCAATCTCAAACTCAAAAATATTTCCTGGATCCGCACATTCCTTGACTGCTACACCACAAAAACACTAGTGCATGCCCTTATCATCTCCCTCCTTTACTACTGCAACCTCCTACTCTCTGGCCTCCCCTCTAGCACTCTGGCACCACTCCAATCCATCCCACACTCTGCTGCCCGACTAATCTACCTGTCTCCCCGCTATTCCCCAGCCTCTCCCCTATACCAAGCCCTTCAGTGGCTTTCTATCACCCAGAGACTCCAGTTCAAAACCCTTACAATGACATACAATGCCATCCACAACCTGTCTCCTCCATACATCTGTGACATGGTCTCCCGGTACTTACCTACACACAACCTCCGATCCTCTCAAGATTTCCTTCTCTACTGCCCTCTCATCTCTTCTTCCCACAACCGCATCCAAGACTTCACCCATGATTCCCCCATACTCTGGAACTCTCTACTCCAACACAGACTCACAACAAGACTCACCTCTTCCGACAAGCCTACAGCCTGCAGTGATCCTCAACCTACTGACCTGCCACACAACCAGCTCTACCCTCTCCTAGTGTATCCTCACCCATCCCCTGCAGACTGTGAGCCATCGCGGGCAGGGGCCTCCCTCCTTATGTACCTGCGTACCTTGTTTTTTGCTCATGTTTAATGTATTTGCCACCTTTTTCACATGTAAAGCACCATGGAATAAATGGCGCTATAAAAATGTATTATAATAATAATAATAATAATAATAATAATAAAAAGGATGGTGAGAAAACAGTAGGCAAGGGTAGAGCTGGTTGTGCAGCAGTTTGGTCTATCAGTGGTTTCTGCAGGTTGTACAGTGCCTTGCAAAAGTATTCAGCTCCCTGGAACTTTTCAACCTTTTCCCACATATCATGCTTCAAACATAAAAATACCAAATGTAATTTTTTTGGAAGCGAATCAACAACAAGTGCAGCACAATTGCGAAGTTGAATGAAATTTATTGGTTATTTTAAATTTTTGTAGAAATTCAAAAACTGAAAAGTAGGGCGTGCAATATTATTCGGCCCCTTTAACGTAATACTTTGTCGCACCACCTTTTGCTGCGATTACAGCTGCAAGTCACTTGGGGTATGTCTCTATCAGTTTTGAACATCAATAGACTTAAATTCTTGCCCATTCTTCCTTGGCAAACAGCTCGAGCTCAGTGAAGTTTGATGGAGATCATTTGTGAACAGCAGTTTTCAGCTCTTCCACAGATTCTCGATTGGATTGAGGCCTGGACTTTGACTTGGCTATTCTAACACTTGTATACGTTTATTTGTGAACCATTCAATTGTAGATTTTGCTTTATGTTTGGGATCATTGTCTTGTTGGAAGACAAATCTCCATCCCAGTCTCAGGTCTTTTGCAGACTCCAACAGGTTTTCTTCAAGAATAGTCCTGTATTTGGCTCCATCCATTTTCCCAACAATTTTAACCATCTTTCCTGTCCCTGCTGAAGAAAAGCAGGCCCAAACCATGATGCTGCCACCACCATGTTTGACAGTGAGGATGGTGAGTTCAGGGTGATGAGCTGTGTTGCCTTTACGTCAAACATATAATTTGGCATGGTTGCCAAAAAGTTCGATTTTCGTTTAATCTCACCAGAGCACCTTCTTGTTTGGTGTGTCTACCAGGTGGCTTGTTGCAAACTTTAAATTACACTTTTTATGGATATCTTTGAGAAATGGATTTCTTCTTGCCACTCTTCCATAAAGGCCAGATTTGTGCAGTGTACAACTGATTGTTGTCCTAAGGACAGACTATCCCACCTCAGCTGTAGATCTCTGCAGTTCATCCAGAGTGATCATGGGCCTCTTGGCTGCATCTCTGATCAGTCTTCTCCTTGTCTGAGATGAAAGTTTAGAGGGACTGCCTGGTCTTGGTACATTTGCAGTGGTATGATACTCCTATTTCAATATGATCGCTTGCACAGTGCTCCTTGGGATGTTTAAAGTTTTGGAAATAAATTTGTATCCAAATCCAGCTTTAAACTTCTCCACAACAGTATCATGAACATGCCTGTTGTGTCCCTTAGTCTTCATGATGCTCACTGTGCTTCAAACAGAACCCTGAGTCTATCAGAGAGCAGGTGCATTTATACGGAGACATGATTACACACAGGTGGATAATATTTATCATCATTAGGCATTTAGGACAACTATGGATCATTCAGAGATCTACAATGAACTTCTGGAGTGAGTTTGCTGCACTGAAAGTAAAGGGGCTGAATAATATTGCACGCTCCACTTTTAAGCTTTTGAATTTCCACAAAAATTTTAAATAACCAATAAATTTTGTTCAACTTCACAATTGTGTTCCACTTGTTGATTCTTCACCAAAAATTTACATTTAGTATCGTTATGTTTCAAGCATGATATGTGGGAAAAGGTTGAAAAGTTCCAGGGGGCCGAATACTTTCACAAAGCACTGTAGGCTTGTCGGTAGGTCTAAAGGTTCTTATTGAAAGTTTCCACGGTAGGCGAGAGTCTAATATGTAGAGGTAGAGAGTTCCAGAGTATGGGGGATGCACGGGAGAAATCTTGTATGCGACTGTGGGAAGAGGAGATAAGAGGGGAATATAGAAGAAGATCTTGTGAGGATCGGAGATTGCATGCAGGTAAGTATCCTGAGATGAGGTCACAGATGTATGAAGGAGACAGGTTGTGGATGGCTTTGTATGCCATGATTAGGGTTTTGAACTGGAGTCTTTAGATGATGGGGAGCCAGGGCAGGGATTGACAGAGGGTAGAGGCTGGGGAATAGTGGGGGGACATGTGGATTAGTTGGACAGCAGAGTTTAAAATAGATTGGAGGGGTGCAAGAGTGTTAGAGAGGAAGCCACAGAGCAGGAGGTTTCAGCAGTGAAGGCAGGAGATGATGAGGGCATGGACTAGGGTTTTTGCAAATTCTTGGTTGAGGAATGTACGGATGCGGGAAATATTTTTGAGTTGAAGTTGGCAGATAATGGAAAGGGCTTGGATATGTGGTTTGAAGGAGAGATCATTTTCAAGGATTACACCGATGCAGCAAGCTTGTGGGACTGGGGAGTGTGGGCAGCCATTTACTTTAATGGATAGGTCTGTTGGGGGAGTCAAGTGAGATGGGGGAAAGATCACAAATTCTGTTTTGTCCATATTAAGTTTTAGAAATCATGGTTATTAAGGTTGAAGGAAGACTTTAAGTCCATCTAGTTCAACCCATAGCCTAACCTAACATGCCCTAACATGTTGATCCAGAGGAAGACAAAAAACACCCATGTGTCAAAGAGTTAGCTCCACAATGGGGAAAAAAATTCCTTCCCGACTCCACATACGGCAATCAGACTAGTTCCCTGGATCAACGCCGTATCAAGGAATCTAGTATATATAACCTGCAACATTATACTTTTCTAGAAAGGTATCCAGTCCCCTCTTAAATTTAAGTAATGAATCACTCATTACAACATAAAATCTAGCGGAGAAGAAGGATGAAAGAGCAGACAGACATTTTGGGATTCTGGTTAGTAGAGTGGTGATATCTGTTCCAGAGATGTAGATCTGTGTGTCGTCGGCATAGAGGTGATACTGAAAGCCGTGAGATTCCATGAGCTGTCCCAGGCCGAAGGTGTAAATGGAGAAGAGCAGGGGCCCTAGGACTGAACCTTATGGGACTCCGACAGATAGGGGATGAGGTTAAGAGGTGGTGTGTGAGTGGGAGATGCTGAATGTCCAGTCTGTTAGGTAAGAGGAGATCCAGGATAGGGCCAAGTCAGTGATGCCAAGGGATGAGAGGGTCTGTAATAATATGGAATGGTCCACTGTGTCAAAGGCAGAGGACAGATCCAGGAGAAGGAGAACAGAGTAGTGTTCCTTTGCCTTGGCGGTTAATAGGTCATTGGTGACCTTAGTTAGGGCAGTTTCAGTGGAGTGGTGTGACCAGAAGCCAGATTATAAGCGGTCGAAGAGGGAGCAAGAAAAGAGGTGGGAGGACAGTTCATGATGGACGTGTTGTTCCAGTAGTTTTGAGGCATAGGGGAGAAGTGATATAGGGCGATAGCTGGATACAGAGGATGGGTCAAGAGAGGGCTTTTTGAGGATATATGTGATTGAGGCATGTTTAAAGCTTTATGGGGAAAAAAACACCAGTTGTTAGTGATAGGTTGAAAAGATGGATTAGGGTTGGGATGAAGACTGTGGTGAGGTTTGGGATGAAGTGGGATGGATCAAGTCAAGTGCACAGGTAGTAAGATGCAATCTTGAGAGTAGAGTGGAGAGTCAATCTTCTGTAATGGTGGAGAAGTTGGTTTTTGAGGAGGAGGGCTGAGCAGTTAGGAGAACATGTTTATCAATGATTTAGATGAAGGAATTGAGGGTACACTGATTAAATTTGCTGATGACACAAAGCTAGGAGGGATATCTAATGCTAGAGGAGAGAGAGAGGATTCAAAAAGATATACATAATCTGGAGTAGTGGGCAGCAACTAACAGAATGGTATTTAACAAGGACAAATGCAAAGTACTACATCTGGGCAATAAAAATGAAAAAAGCATATACAGAATGGGAGGAATAGGGCTAAGCAACAGCACATGTGAAAAAGACTTGGGTATACTAATAGCTCATAAACTGAACATGAGTCAACAGTGTGATGCAGCAGCAAAAAAGGCAAATGCAATTCTTGGATGTATTAACAAAGGCATACAGTCTAGATCACGTGAAGTCATTATTGCCCTCTACTCTTCTTTGGTCAGAACTCATCTGGAATACTGTGTCCAGTTTTGGGCACCACATTTTAAAAAAGACATCAACAAACTGGAGCAAGTTCAGAGAAGAGCGACCAGAATGGTGACCGGTCTGCAAACCATGTCCTATGAGGAACGGTTACAGGATTTTGGAATGTTTAGCTTGCAAAAAAGAAGACTGAGATGAGACTTAATAGCTGTCTTAAAATAACTCAAGGGCTGTCACATTGTAGAAGGATCATCTTTATTCTCATTTGCACAAGGAAAGACTAGAAGCAATGGGATGAAAGTGAATGGCAGTAGACACAGATTAGGTATTAGATTAGATTAGATATTAGAAAAAACTTTTTGACAGTTAGAGTGATCAATGAGTGGAACAGACTACCATGAGAGGTGGTGAGTTTCAAACAGAGGCTGGACAGACATCTGTCTGGGATGATTTAGTGAATCCTGCTTTGAGCCAGATGACCCAGGAGGTCCCTTCCAACTCTACCATTCTATGATTCTATGAGAAAGGGCTCTGGGGATTGTTGACCAAAACTGTCTCTGATAGAATATCAAAAATAAAATCCAGAAAATCACATTGTATGAATTTTATAAATTTATTTGCATTTTGCTTTGAGAAATAAGTATTTGACCCCCCCTACCAACCATTAAGAGTTCTGGCTCCTACAGACCCTCCTAATCAACTCACTACCTGCATTAAATACAACTATCTTACATAGTCACCTTTATGAAAGATTTCTGTCCACAGACTCAATTAATCAGTCAGTCTCTAATTTCTACAACATGAGCAAAACCAAGAAGCTTTATAAGGATATCTGGGACAAGATCATAGATTTGCACAAAGCTGTCATGGGCTACAAAACCATAAGTATGACACTGGGTGAGAAGGAAACAATTGTTGGTGCAATAGTAAGAAAATGAAAGAAATACAAAATGACTGTCAATTGACATCGATCTGGGGCACCATCCAAAATCTCACCTCGTGGGGTATCCTTGATCATGAGGACGGTGAGAGATCAGCCTAAAACTACACAGGGGGAACTTGTTAATGATCTCAAGGCTGCTGGGACCACAGTCACCAAGAAAACCATTGCTAACACATTACGTTGTAAAGGTTTAAAATCCTGCAGTGCCTGTAAGGTCCCCCTGCTCAAGGAGGCACATGTGCAGGCCCATCTGAAGTTTGCCAAGAAATGCCTGGATGATTCTCTGAGTGATTGGGAGAAGGTGCTGTGGTCAGATGAGACAAAAATTGAGGTCTTTGGCATTAACTCAACTCGCTGTGCTTGGAGGAAGAGAAATGCTGCCTATGACCCAAAGAACACCAACCCCACTGTCAAGCATGGAGGTTTAAACATTATGTTTTGAGGGTGTGTCTCTGCTAAGGGTACAGGACTACTTCACCACATCAATGGATGGAGCCATGTACCGTAAAAAGCTGAGTGACTACCTCCTTCCCTCCGCCAGGACAATAAAAATGGGTAGTGGCTGGGTCTTCCAGCAAGACAATGACCCAAAACATAAAGCCAAGGCAACAAAGGAGTGGCTCAAAAAGAAGCACATTAAGGTCATGGAGTGGCCTAGCCAGTCTCCAAACCTTAATCCCATAGAAAACCTATGGAGGGAGTTCAAGTGACAGCCTCAAAATCTTAATTATTTAGAAATGATCTGCAAAAAGGAGTGGACTAAAATTCCTCCTGACATGTGCGCAAATCTCATCATCAACAACAAAAAATGTCTGACTGCTGTGCTTGCTAAAAATGTTTTTACCACCATGTATTAAGTTTTGTTTGCCAGAGGGATCAAATACTTATTTCTCACTGCAAAATGCAAATACAATTATATAATTTATACAATATGATTTTATTTTTGATATTCTATCTCTCAATGTTAAAATTTACCCACTTTTAAAATTATAGACTGTTCATGTCTTTGTCAGTGGGCAAACTTACAAAATCAACAAAGGATCAAATACTTATTTCCACCGGGTCCTTCAGTTCAGGGGATGTCATGGTGGCTCGACCCGGTCCGTGGCCCTTTGAGGGATGTCCAATAAAGAGAAGAGCTTTTATGGTTTTTGGAAAGGTCTTTAAAGGGGTAGTTCGTGACGCCACCTGTGGTATTCGGTCAGGGTGACTGACGCTGCTTAGGGGTCCGCTGGGGCGATGTAATGGCAGCAAGATGGTATACCTTCCCACAGGTGAAGTGTGTCCCCAGGGCTTCCCAGAGTGTAGGTGATGGATGGCAGGTGATGATAGGCGCCGTGAATAACGAGGACAGAAGGTTGCAGTCTCTTTACCTTTACTGAAGACTTCAGCATCCACAGTCCAGGGTACAGACCACAGGGCAGGCAGAGTCTGGCCGGTCCGAAGGCAAATCCAGAGTCCCCTTATCCAGGTGGAAGTCAGTAGCCTTCCTCTAGCGCCTGTGTGTTGTAGTACCTCCCTGCTGAACTTCTCGGTAAGGTCCTCACAACTGTTGTAGATGTTCTAGATGTTATATCTTCCTCTCTGTCCCCCAGATGGTATGGATAGGACAAACCCATATGACTGATGGCCTGAGGCTTCTTACAGGGACCCTACAATGCCCCAGCCCCCACAAGTTGCCACTGTGCCTCCTGGGTATGTGGTTGGGCAGCCAACGTGAAATTAACTGTCCTGCCAGTCTCTGAATTAAAGCGTAGAGACTATTACTCCCTTGGTGTTCTGGCTAACGGATTCTGCGCCTCAGAAGGAAGCAGCCTGTTGCAGGGCAGAACTCCTTCTGGATTCCTCTCCTTGTGCTATGACTTTGTTTCTCACCCTCTACAATACAGTTCTCTTTCGTGTCCTTCCTTAGGATGCTGCCGCATGTGGGGCAGGCACAGCTCTGTGGCCTTCTGTCTAGGCCTCTGACAGGATCCCACCCCTGTCAGGGACCTCTCTGTCTGCAGCTCTGTGATGTTCCTCCTTCCCCTCTGTCTGTCTGACAGGAACTGCCTGGGAGAAGCCCAGTCAGCATCTGACTCCCAGGATGCTGCCTGGGTGAAGCCCAGTCAGCTTCTGACTCACTTTCTATCCAGCCCACCAGTTTTACCTAATTGTTAGGAGTGCCCTAGTGAACAGGAGCAAGGCTCCCCCTGGTGGACTGGAGTGTGAAGTGTGGTGTATGGTTTGTGATACCTGGTAGGAAGATCACCTTTATTGCCTTCAGACATAATATCACCCCCCCTGGTGGAAGAACAATATTACTGCAACGACCAGGACTCTGGGGCGCTGCAGATGCATCAGAGAAGGTCATGTGGACAGATGAGACCAATATAGAACTTTCTGGTTTCATCTCCACTTGCCATATTTTGAGGAAGTAGAAGGATGAGTACAACCCTAAGAACACCATCCCATCCATTTAGCATTGTCAAGGAAACATCATGCCTTAATGATGCTTTTCTGCAAAGGGGACTGGATGACTGCACCGTATTGAAGGGAGGATGAATGGGGTCATGTATTGTGAAATTTAGGCAAACAACCTATTTCCTCAGTAAGAGCACTGAAGATGAGTTGTGGTTGGTTCTTGCTGAATGACAAAGACCCAAAATGCACAGCCAGGGCAACTAAGAAGAGGCATCGTAAGAAGCATTACAAAGTCCTGGAGTGGCCTAGCCATTATCCATACCTGAACCCAATAGAATATCATTGAAGAGAGCTGAAACTCAATTTTGCCCAGCTACAGCCCCGAAATCTAAGAGATTGGGAGAGGATCTGTATTGAGCAGTGGGACAAAATCCTTGCTGCAGTTTGTGCAATACCCTCCTCTGTGGCCTACCTTCTAACACTCTTGCACCTCTCCAGTCAGTCCTTAACTCTGCTGTCTGACTAATTAATCTCTTTCCTCTCTGCTCTCCTGCTTTTCTCCTCCACACTTATTCATTCCTCATCCTATCACCTCCAAGACTTATCTCAAGTATCCCCCATCCTTTGGAATTCTGTGCCCCAACACGTCTGACTATTCACCACATTCGGATTCTTCAGATGCAAGCTGAAAACCCATCTCTTCAAGAAAGCTTACAACCTCCAATGACCATGCCGCCACCTCAACACCATTGAAGCTACAGCAACCCCCAACCTATTGTCTCCTTCCCCAATATCCTGTAGAATGTAAGCCCGCAAGGGCAGGGTCCTTTTCCCTCTGTAGCAGTCTACCATTGTTGGTTTGTCTACTGTAAGTGATATTTGTATTTTGGATGCAACCATTTCTCATGTACAGCACCATGGAATCAATGGTGCTATAGAAATAAATAAATAATAATAGTAATAATAATACTTGGTCAAGAACTACAGGAAACCTCTGACCTCTGTAATTGCAAAGAAAGTTTTATGTATCAAATATTAAGTTCTGTTTTCTGTTGTATCAAATACTTATGTCATGCAATAAAATCCAAATTAATTATGTAAAAATCATACAATGTGATTTTCTGGACTTTTTTTAAAGACGGTTGAAGTGTACCGGTGATAAAAATTACTGCATTCTTTGTAGATGGGAAAACATGCCAAATCGGCAGACGAATAACATCACTTGTATTAGTTGGATCTATTTGCAAATTAAGATTATTATTATTATTTCATTTATGTTAATGCATATATACAAATATATACTTACCATATGCTCTTATGTTGATTTTAATACATAATTGCTAAAAAAAACTACATGATAACTAACCAAGTAGTGCAAAATCCCCATTTTCAGATTTTCCATCTTTTTTAAGTTTTAAAACATTAAGATCAGACGAAAAGATGATTTTAGAACATAAATATACAAGGTGAAATGTTTTACTGTCTTCTAAGCAAATTTCCAATTTCTAATTATCCTTCCAGAATCTTGCAAATCCTATAAATGTCATTATGACTTTAAATGTATTACCATATTTCCAATTTCCAATTATTTTTGTAAACAGCATTTGTGATTCAATTCATTTGGAAACGTTATAATTACACACTTACATATAGTTTAGAATTTTCTAGATATACTTTTTATATAATGTTCTAATTTAAAGAAAAACATAAAGTCGATAATGAAGTGTAATGCAAATAAACTATATTTCGCCATCTTAGGTTAGCGAAAGAAAAAACAAACATCTGTTTACACATTAAAGAGATAACACATTAATTAATTTGATTCAATTTAATAGATAATGTCATGAAAAGCAGTAACATTTTTAATATTCTTACCTCTCTTTGAGGTATGTATTTATGAAAAGCTGACAGCTAAAATTACATGCACAAGATATTGTGTATGTACTGTATTTTAATTATACATGTATGCAAGTGTTTCTACAGTGGCTTGCAAAAGTATTCACCCACTTGGCTTTTTACCTATTTTGCTACATTACAACTTGTGTTTAAATAGTTTGTAATCCGTTACATCAGCACTAGTCTAAGTTGGTTAAGAGGAGTGAGAAAAATATTGGCGTAAATTAAATTTATTGGGTCAAATAACTAAAAATTGTCATTTGCATATTATAACAGTGCTACTCATTTGGGAGTGTAATGAGATATCACAGGAAACGTTTCTATTTAAAACTTTGGCTGGTTTATTTCACGCTTCATAAACTGCATCATAGGAAAACTTAAATACAGCCTTTGTCCAGCAGAAAGTGAAACAAAAAGTAAAAAGTACATACAATAGTGTGGGTTCACCTGTTTGGGTTAGAGTCTAGCTGTTTAGTCCTTTAGCAAAGACACACAATCCTAGAGGTCTGCACACACCCTCACACAGACATGTATGAGACAAACAGACTTCATTTTATAATGTGATCCACATCCAGGGGTGGAGATATTGTGAGCAGCCATCCAGCTCAACTCTTCAGCTGCTCACAATCAAACCGCCCTTTCATGGCTGATTAACCCCTCTTACTACTATGTGTACTAGAACATTACTCCTGATTTATAAAATAGAGGACAACCAACTCTGTGATACATATCTTGTATCCAATATGTGCCCAACAGCCCCGTACATACAGTACCTTCCCCTATCTGCCTAAAGCCATGAAGCTTGGCAATTTTTTACCACTAGACATGGGAATCTCGAGAGGGCATTGCCATTACCATTTAACTACCTGGCTCTATATTCCATATGGAAACAAAATCCTGTTGGACAAGAAACGAGAAGGTAATAAGAGCATTTTTCCCCTTTTTCTCCCTTACCCACCTGAGTGGGGCATGGTCTGACATTAATTTAAATTTTTGCCTAAACAGATAGTATTGCAATATATCCACCACCTACTTTATGGACAAGTATTCCTTTTCTACAATGGAATTATTTTTCTCACATGCTTACAGTTTCCTACTCAGGTAGAGAACAGGTTACTTCTCTCCTTGTATCTCCTAAGAAAGGATCGCTCCTAATATGACTTCTAAGGCATCCATCTAGAGTACAAATTCCTTCTTAAAGTCGAAGGTTACAAGAACCAACTGCTTACAGAGAGCTACTTTCAGTTCTTGAAAGCCTGTCTCTGCCTCTGAAGACCATTTGGCCATAATTGATTTTGTCCTCTTAAGGAGGTTGGTCAGGGATGCGGCCATTAGGGCAATGTTTAGAATGAACCTCCTGTATTGCCCCACGATTCTCAGAAAGGCTCTAACTTGTTTTTTTGAGAGAGGTTTTGGGCAGTTCTGGATTGCGTCCACTTTATTGACCTGGAGTTTGATTTTGCCTCTGTATACTACATATCCAAGGTATTTGCACTCATCTTTCCCCATGACACTTTTTTCATTGAGAGAGAAAGGGATGAGCAAACGTGCTCGATGATACTCAAATATCACTCGAGTATCTGGGTGCACTGATGTGCTTGGCTGTTGTGAATTTGGTTTTTGGGCTCCCCCTGTGGTCACTGGTGGTACTGGACTTGTGTGCTTCACTTTCTCTGTTCACCTGTTTCCATCAGGATATGGGAGTATCCTATTTAGCCTTGCTGCTCAGTTATTCTAGTGCCGGCCATCAATGTAACCAGAGCCTTTCTGTTGCATGTTCCTGCTTCTAGACTACTATCAGCTAAGTTGGACTCTTAGTCCTAAGTTTGTTTGCATTTTTGTTCCAGTTCACAGTTATGTTATGTTTCTGTAGCTGGAAGCTCTTGTGGGCCGAAATTACCACTCCGGTGTCATGAGTTGACACATGAGTCTTAAAGTAATTTCTGGATGGTATTTTAATAGGGTTTTCAGCTGACCGTGAAGTTCCCTATTGTATCTTCTTACTATCTAGTAAGCAGACCTCGCTTTGCTGAACCTACCTTCATACTGCGTATGTCTTTTCCTCTGAACTCACCGTCAATATATGTGGGGGGCTTCTGTCTCCTTTTTGGGGGAATTTCCCTAGAGGTAAGCCAGGTCTGTTTTTTCCTCTATTAGGGTTAGTTAGTTCTCCGGCTGGCGCTGGGCGTCTAGGGATAAAACGTAGGTACGTCACCCGGCCACTGTTAGTTGTGTGATAGGTTTAGCTCACGGTCAGCTCGAGATTCCATCACCCAAGAGCTAGTCTGTTATTTAAGTTCTCTGACGTTCCCTTGCCATTGGGAACCATGACAGTATGGCCGGCCAAGGGTTAAAACCGTTGGCAGAAGAAAGGAGAGAAAAAGAAGTCTGCAGATTTTTTTTTTTTTTTTTCTTCTGAGCTTGCTCTATAGTTTACTCAGTTGCATTTCTGCTCTAATTGCAGCCTTTGCCTCTCTCTCTCCTTCTAATCCTTGAATGGCTCTGATCTCACCTGATTAAAATGGATCCTCAGAGTTTGGCTACAGGTTTGAATAATCTTGCTACGAAGGTTCAAAATTTACAGGATTTTGTTATTCATGCTCCTATGTCTGAACCTAGAATTCCTATACCAGAACTTTTCTACGGGGATAGATCTCGTTTCCTGAATTTCAAATATAATTGTAAATTATTTCTTTCCCTGAGATCTCGCTCCGCTGGAGATCCCGCACAGCAGGTTAGGATAGTAATTTCCTTGCTGCGGGGTGACCCTCAGGATTGGGCATTTGCGTTGGTACCCGGGGATCCTGCGTTGCTCAATGTGGATGCGTTTTTTCTGGCTTTGGGGTTGCTTTATGAGGAACCTAATTTGGAGATTCAGGCTGAAAAAACCTTGATGGCCCTATCTCAAGGGCAAGATGAAGCTGAAATATACTGCCAAAAATTTCGTAAATGGTCTGTGCTTACTCAGTGGAATGAGTGCGCCCTGGCGGCGAATTTCAGAGAGGGTCTCTCTGATGCCATTAAAGATGTTATGGTGGGGTTCCCTGCACCTACAGGTCTGAATGAGTCCATGACAATGGCTATTCAGATTGATCGGCGTTTGCGGGAGCGCAAACCTGTGCACCATTTGGCGGTGTCTTCTGAGAAGGCTCCAGAAAATATGCAATGTGATAGAATTCTGTCCAGAAGCGAACGGCAGAATTTTAGGCGAAAAAATGGGTTGTGCTTCTATTGTGGTGATTCAACTCATGTTATATCAGCATGCTCTAAACGTACAAAAAAGGTTGATAAGTCTATCTCAATTGGCACTTTACAGTCTAAGTTTATTTTGTCTGTGACCTTGATTTGTTCATTATCGTCAATTACCGCGGACGCCTATGTCGACTCTGGCGCCGCTTTGAGTCTCATGGACTGGTCCTTTGCCAGGCGCTGTGGGTTTGATCTAGAGCCTCTGGAAGTTCCTATACCTCTGAAGGGTATTGACTCTACACCACTGGCTAGTAATAAACCACAATACTGGACACAAGTGACTATGCATATGAATCCAGACCATCAGGAGACGATTCGCTTCCTTGTGTTGTACAATCTACATGATGTTTTGGTGCTCGGATTGCCATGGTTACAATCCCATAACCCAGTTCTTGACTGGAAAGCAATGTCTGTGTTAAGCTGGGGATGTCAGGGGGCTCATGGGGACGTACCTTTGGTTTCCATTTCGTCATCTATTCCCTCTGAGATTCCGGAATTTTTATCTGATTATCGTGATGTTTTTGAGGAGCCTAAGCTTGGTTCACTACCTCCTCACAGAGATTGCGATTGTACCATAGATCTGATTCCGGGCAGTAAATTTCCAAAGGGTCGTTTATTTAATCTATCTGTACCTGAACATGCTGCTATGCGAGAATATATTAAGGAGTCCCTGGAAAAGGGACATATTCGTCCTTCTTCATCTCCCTTAGGAGCCGGTTTTTTCTTTGTATCTAAAAAAGATGGCTCTTTGAGGCCGTGTATTGATTATCGACTCTTGAATAAAATTACAGTCAGATATCAGTATCCTCTGCCACTGCTGACTGATTTGTTTGCTAGAATAAAAGGGGCTAAGTGGTTCTCTAAGATTGATCTCCGTGGGGCGTATAATTTGGTGCGAATTAAGCAGGGGGATGAGTGGAAAACCGCATTTAATACGCCCGAGGGCCATTTTGAGTATTTAGTAATGCCTTTTGGTCTTTCAAATGCCCCTTCAGTCTTTCAGTCCTTTATGCATGACATTTTCCAGGAATATTTGGATAAATTCATGATCGTGTATCTGGATGATATTTTGATTTTTTCGGATGACTGGGATTCTCATGTCCAACAGGTCAGGAGGGTTTTTCAGGTTTTGCGGGCTAATTCCTTGTGTGTGAAGGGTTCTAAGTGTATTTTTGGGGTTCAAAAGATTTCTTTTTTGGGGTACATTTTTTCCCCCTCTTCCATTGAGATGGATCCTGTCAAGGTTCGGGCTATTTGTGATTGGACGCAACCTTCTTCGCTTAAGAGCCTTCAGAAATTTTTGGGCTTTGCTAATTTTTATCGTCGATTTATAACTGGTTTTTCTGATGTTGCTAAACCTTTGACTGATTTGACCAAAAAGGGTGCTGATGTTGCTGATTGGTCCCCTGCTGCTGTGGAGGCCTTTCGGGAGCTTAAGCGCCGCTTTTCTTCCACCCCTGTGTTGCGTCAGCCTGATGTTACTCTTCCTTTTCAGGTTGAGGTCGATGCTTCCGAGATCGGAGCTGGGGCGGTCTTGTCTCAGAAAAGTTCCGATTGCTCCGTGATGAGACCTTGTGCGTTCTTTTCTCGAAAATTTTCGCCCGCCGAGCGAAATTATGATATTGGTAATCGGGAGCTTTTGGCTATGAAGTGAGCTTTTGAGGAGTGGCGACATTGGCTTGAGGGGGCTAGACATCAGGTGGTGGTATTGACCGATCACAAGAATTTGATTTATCTTGAGTCTGCCAGGCGCCTGAATCCTAGACAGGCGCGCTGGTCGTTGTTTTTCTCTCGGTTTAATTTTGTGGTCTCATACTTACCAGGTTCTAAAAATGTGAAGGCGGATGCCCTTTCTAGGAGTTTTGAGCCTGATTTCCCTGGTGATTCTGAACCTACAGGTATCCTTAAGGATGGGGTGATATTATCTGCTGTTTCCCCAGACCTGCGACGGGCTTTGTATGAGTTTCAGGCGGATAGACCTGATCGTTGCCCGCCTGGTAGACTGTTTGTTCCTGATGATTGGACCAGTAGAGTCATCTCGGAGGTTCATTCTTCTGCGTTGGCAGGTCATCCCGGGATCTTTGGTACCAGGGATTTGGTGGCTAGGTCCTTCTGGTGGCCTTCTCTATCTCGAGATGTACGAGTTTTTGTGCAGTCTTGTGATGTTTGTGCTCGGGCCAAACCTTGTTGTTCTCGGGCTAGCGGATTGTTGTTATCTTTGCTTATTCCAAAGAGGCCTTGGACTCACATCTCTATGGATTTTATTTCTGATCTCCCTGTTTCTCAGAAAATGTCTGTCATCTGGGTGGTGTGTGACCGTTTTTCAAAGATGGTTGATTTGGTGCCCTTGCCTAAGTTGCCGTCCTCTTCCGAGTTGGTTCCTCTGTTTTTTCAAAATGTGGTTCGCTTGCATGGTATTCCGGAGAATATCGTTTCTGACAGGGGGACCCAGTTCGTGTCTAGATTTTGGCGGGCGTTCTGTGCTAGGATGGGCATTGATTTGTCTTTTTCATCTGCGTTCCATCCTCAGACTAATGGCCAGACTGAGCGAACTAATCAGACCTTGGAGACTTATTTGAGGTGTTTTGTGTCTGCGGATCAGGATGACTGGGTTGCCTTTTTGCCGTTGGCGGAGTTTGCCCTCAATAATCGGGCTAGTTCTGCCACTTTGGTTTCTCCTTTCTTTTGCAATTCGGGGTTTCATCCTCGCTTTTCTTCTGGTCAGGTGGAGTCTTCGGATTGTCCTGGAGTGGATACTGTGGTGGATAGGTTGCATCGGATTTGGGGACAGGTGGTGGACAATTTGGAGTTGTCCCAGGAGAAGACTCGGCATTTTGCTAACCGCCGTCGTCGTGTTGGTCCTCGTCTTCGTGTTGGGGACTTGGTGTGGTTGTCTTCTCGTTTTGTCCCTATGAGGGTTTCTTCTCCTAAGTTTAAGCCTCGGTTCATCGGCCCGTATAAGATTTTGGAGATTCTTAACCCTGTGTCCTTTCGATTGGACCTCCCGGCATCTTTTTCTATCCATAATGTCTTCCATCGGTCATTATTGCGCAGGTATGAGGTACCGGTTGTGCCTTCCGTTGAGCCTCCCGCTCCGGTGTTGGTTGAGGGTGAATTGGAGTACGTTGTGGAGAAGATCTTGGACTCCCGTGTTTCCAGACGGAAACTTCAGTATCTGGTCAAGTGGAAGGGCTACGGTCAGGAGGATAATTCTTGGGTGACAGCCTCTGATGTTCATGCCTCTGATTTGGTCCGTGCCTTTCATAGGGCTCATCCTGATCGCCCTGGTGGTTCTTGTGAGGGTTCGGTGCCCCCTCCTTGAGGGGGGGGTACTGTTGTGAATTTGGTTTTTGGGCTCCCCCGGTGGTCACTGGTGGTACTGGACTTGTGTGCTTCACTTTCTCTGTTCACCTGTTTCCATCAGGATATGGGAGTATCCTATTTAGCCTTGCTGCTCAGTTATTCTAGTGCCGGCCATCAATGTAACCAGAGCCTTTCTGTTGCATGTTCCTGCTTCTAGACTACTATCAGCTAAGTTGGACTCTTAGTCCTAAGTTTGTTTGCATTTTTGTTCCAGTTCACAGTTATGTTATGTTTCTGTAGCTGGAAGCTCTTGTGGGCCGAAATTACCACTCCGGTGTCATGAGTTGACACATGAGTCTTAAAGTAATTTCTGGATGGTATTTTAATAGGGTTTTCAGCTGACCGTGAAGTTCCCTATTGTATCTTCTTACTATCTAGTAAGCGGACCTCGCTTTGCTGAACCTACCTTCATACTGCGTATGTCTTTTCCTCTGAACTCACCGTCAATATATGTGGGGGGCTTCTGTCTCCTTTTTGGGGGAATTTCCCTAGAGGTAAGCCAGGTCTGTTTTTTCCTCTATTAGGGTTAGTTAGTTCTCCGGCTGGCGCTGGGCGTCTAGGGATAAAACGTAGGTACGTCACCCGGCCACTGTTAGTTGTGTGATAGGTTTAGCTCACGGTCAGCTCGAGATTCCATCACCCAAGAGCTAGTCTGTTATTTAAGTTCTCTGACGTTCCCTTGCCATTGGGAACCATGACACTTGGCACTCGGTGAGCATTACTCGTTGCCCGATTTCAATATTGAATCCCCATCCCACATGTTTGGCGCCTGTTACGCAGCCACTAAGCATGTGTGGATTGCCTGATCACCACTGTAATGCTGTAGCCATGTTAGGAGTGGAATTACTGTGATTGGCTGGCCAAGTTACATCATCAGGGGTTATTAAAGGACAGGCCAAGCTCAGCACACTGACACCATTCCACAGCTGTGTGACAGATGCTATTGTGAGAGAGTGATTGTCCAGGCATGTGTGCACAGTTTAATGAATAAGAGTCCAGGAGTGTTGATACTGGTGCTGAAGCTGAACCATCATACTAACAGTACTTTTAAGGGCTAATTTTGTGCTGTTTGCATCAGATATAATCTGCATTTAGCCTAAGAAGGGAGAGAGAGTTGAAGGAGCGGGAAGAATGGCTGAATACAGTTTTGAGGCACGGATTAGGGCTTTGTAGTCAGTTGCTAAATATATAGCTGCAGCAGTTGACCACATTTTATTTTTTGGGTGAAAAAAATTACTATATTGTTATCTAGAGAATATTAGGCGCTTTGTGGTACATTTTTGTAATGTAAAACACTCCAAAAAAGCGTTGAAACATTTTTCTGCATTCAATTACTCGTTCATATACTATTATGTGGTCTGCGGTACATTTTAGTGTTATATAACAGTATAAAAATTGTTGAAACAGTTTTCTATATTCAATTTCTCATCCATATACTTTTACATGGTCTATTTGGTATATGGTATATTTCAGTATTATATAACAGTGAAGAGAAGGAATATAAACCAGCTCACCCGTGATGTCATGATTAAGGGAGCTTGGTCTCCAGAAATGCTTTGAGATTCTTACCCATATGGTTTGTTCTGAAGTTTTTATCCTCCATGTTTAAGTCTGTGAATAAAGAAAACTTTTTTCACGGATTCGGTGAAGCTGCATATTTTTTTTTGGATTATATAACACTAAAAAGCAGCGTTGAAACATTTTTATGTTTTCAATTACTCATACATGTATTATTACTTGGTCTGTGATACATTTTGGTATTATATAACAGTCCAAAAATGTGTTGAAATTTTTTTTGTATTCAACTACTCAACCTTATACTATTATGTGGTTTGTAGTACATTTCAGTGTTATATTACGCTCCAAAAAATGTTGAAACATTTTTCTGTAATCAATTACTCATCCATATAATATTACATGGTCTGGGGTACATTTCAGTGTTATTTAAAAGTTAAAAAAAAATTCTGTATTCAATTACTCATCCAAAGAGTATTACTTGATCTGTGAGCAAAAGAGATGGCAGAATCACGTGAGACTCCTGGGGAAGTGACCAGAGGAGTATTGAAGCCAGAGGAAGCTGGTGCGACAGTTGAAGTGGCAGAAGCCTGTGGTCTAAAACCAGCTGCTTTCCCAAACCCAGGTCCGAACTCTGGCTGCAGCCTACACTGCTGTCGTTCTTGTGTACTGCGGATAGGAGAGATGAATTCAGGAACTGATGAGCTGACGGCGAGGCCTAGGCTGATCAGAAGAGACAAGGAGGTGAGCCAGATGCAGGGCTGGAGAAATGCTAGTGTGCCCCCTAGCCACAGGGTACTGACAGTTGGCATCCTTGAGGAAGGTCATTACGTAAGACTGACAGTGGAGGTGGGGTTCCATTGAAGAGTTTGGAACCCATCATCACATCTCCTTCAACCAGCGGGCAGTAGAGACAGAACACTTGCCTCGAAGGCTGCAATAGCCGATAGCTGGAACCAGGGTCACGTTCTTCAAAATGGAGGAGCAACATCACTGGTGTGCAGTGGATATGATCGGAGAATGAAGGGAGTAGAATGAATCCTTTTTGAAGAATGAATGGGCCTGGGAGAATCTCTTTGAGGTGGCTTGAGATGGGGTTACTACCACCCTTAAGTGATCCAACTGTCCTTAGGGTTCCAAAACTCCTATGCGGGAGCATATGATGGTGCAGGTGACAAAGGGGGGTGTCGCCCTTTTCTACATGTTGGCGTTTAAGGCACTAGCCAAAGTCTGGTCGCTTACAGCCCATGCACCTGGGAATTGGGCTCCAGGATACAGGTGGAGAAAATTTCCCAAGCATCCAAAGGAAGGAGAAGAATGACACCTGAAGAGGATTACTGTATTACCTTCCTTATAATTTATTCCTGACTTAGTACTTTCTGCAAAGCCTTGACGAGTGTAGTAGTACAAGAGCTCCACTTTCAAAATATTTGAATGAGGTCCACAGTTGTTTCCTTTCTGTGGTCTATGGATGACTGGATGACCCTCCGTATAATTTTTTCATGGCTTTGCACCTACTGCAAAGCCTTTATAAGTGTACGAGCACATCAACAAAGATTTTTAAAATATGTACGTTTTTATGGATTCAATTAGTCACCCGTTCAGTTGAACGCGGTTCCTGTTACATTACAGTGGTATGTAATACTCCAAAACAAGAGTTTTAAAGTGTTTCTGGATTCAATTACTCATCCATACAGTATTTTGTGCTTTTTGGTACATTACGGATGTCTAAAAGTCTAAAACATTTTAAAAAAGTTAAAAAATTTGTCTGGATTCAATTAGACTTCCAGTTATTATTAGTTGCTTTATGTTACACTTTGGTGGTATATAATTCTCCCCCAAAAAAGTGTTGAAACATTTTTTTCTATTCAATTACTCATCCATATACTACTACTTGGTCTGTGGTACATTTTGATGTTATCTAACAGTCCAAAAGAGCATTGAAACATTTTTCTATATTCAATTACTCATCCATATACTATTACTTGGTCTGTGGTACAATTCGGTGTTATTTAATAGTCAAGGAAGATTTGAAAACTTTGTCTGTATTTAATGAGTCATCCATAGAGTATTAGGTTTATCTCTGTTAAATTATGGTGGTATATAGGACTCCAAAAAGGCATTAAAAAAATTGTATTCATTTTGTTATCCATACAGTATTAAGAGCTTTCTGTGAAATTTTGGTGTTATATAAGACTGCAAAAAAGCATTGAAAAAAAATTTGTCTGCATTCAATTAGTCATCCATAGAATATTAGGTGCTCTCTGTTAAATTTTGGTGGTACATAAGACTCAAAAAAGTGTTGGAAAATGTGTCTGAATTCATTTAGTCATCCATACAGTATTAGGTACTTTCTGTTAAATTTGGGTGGTATATAAGATTCCAAAAATGCATTAAACAATTTGATTATGTTCAATTATTATCCATATAGTATTTGGTGAGTTCTGTGACGTTTTAATGGTATATTAGACTTCAAAAAAGCATTTTAAAATCTGTCTGCATTCAGTTAGTCCAGAGCCTAAGTCCAGAGCCTCTCACCTAGCCAAATAGGTTCTCATGCTTCACACTGACAAGGGCCAACAGCCCGTAACACTGTGTCTGCGAATTGAGATACTGATTTGTCTCTTATCCTAAAGGCCCCGTCTCACATAGCGATTTACCAACGATCACGACCAGCGATACGACCTGGCCGTGATCGTTGGTAAGTCGCTGTGTGGTCGCTGGGGAGCTGTCACACAGACCGCTCTCTCCAGCGACCAACGATCAGGAGAACGACTTTGGCATCGTTGAAACTGTCTTCAACGATGCCGAAGTCCCCCTGCAGCACCCGGGTAACCAGGATAAACATCGGGTTACTAAGCGCAGGGCCGCGCTTAGTAACCCGATGTTTACCCTGGTTACCAAAAAAAAAAAACAGTACATACTCACCATCTGATGCCCGTCAGGTCCCTTGCCGTCTGCTTCCTGCTCTGACTGAGCCGCCGTACAGTGAGAGCAGAGCGCAGCGGTGACGTCACTGCTGTGCTCTCACTTTACGGCGGCTCAGTCAGAGCAGGAAGCAGACGGCAAGGGACCTGACGGGCATCAGATGGTGAGTATGTACGTTTTTTTTTTTTTTACATTTACGCTGGTAACCAGGGTAAACATCGGGTTACTAAGCGCGGCCCTGCGCTTAGTAACCCGATGTTTACCCTGGTTACCAGTGAAGACATCGCTGGATCGGTGTCACACACACCGATTCAGCGATGTCAGCGGGACCTCAACGACCAAAAAAAGGTACAGGCCATTCCGACACGACCAGCGATCTCACAGCAGGGGCCTGATCGCTGGTACGTGTCACGCATAGCGAGATCGCTACTGAGGTCGCTGTTGCGTCACAAAACTTGTGACTCAGCAGCGATCTCGCTAGCGATCTCGCTAAGTGAGACGGGGCCTTAAGTCATTTTGCAAGACTCGCTAAAGGGTTGATTGTGACTTGTAGGATTGCTATTTCCAATAGGTAGCGCTATAGAGTTCAAGCCCTCTTTTTCTCTGAAGAGACAGTTTGCATATGCAATTAGTCATGAATTCAGCATCAGGTGCTTTCTGCTAAATTACGGTTGTATATAAGACTAAAAAAAAAAATGTTAAAAAAAGTGCGTTCAATTACTCATCCATAGAGTATTATGTGGTGTTAGGGTTGGCGGACTGCACTAAATGAATATAAGTAATAAAGTGTGATCGCAACCTGGGGTCCAACATGCAGAGATGGAAAACTGCTGCTAGTGAACAATGGCAAAAGCGCAACAGCGAGTGATTGCTCGTGCACACTGAGTTGACGCCACACAGTGTGAACGGAACACAGAGTACCCTGCTCTGTTAATTGCAAGAGCAGTACTGAACTGAAGATTACTAAGTGCAGTGCCCTGTTAAACGTCACAGGACTAAAGCATATGGATAGAGCAAGCACTGCGACCAAAGCATTTCAATCGCACATGGGAACGAAACAGATGCTGAGTTTAATACCCTGATTAGGGTTGAGTTTGCTCTGAGATTCTACTGTGCTAACCGTACACATGTAGGTAACAGATGCTAAGCTAAATGGCTAATTGCCCCCACTGATGTTAGCTGTCTCCCTATGCGTACAGTCCTGAAACTAGACTGAAATACAACACATGCAGACAGAGTGGTAGAGTCTCTACTCACATAGCCATACATAAATGATATTAGCGGACCCACGGGCACCATTGGGGATCTTTTATACCAAAGGCTCCACCCCAAACACTCATGCCCAGTCAGCCGAGACATTGCCCGTGGGCCAATCCGGAGCTGCCATATCACCAGAGCAGGAGATGTCTGACCACCAATAGGAAGATGCCACATCACGGACATGCTCAGGGTGATTTCTGGACTTCAGAGCATCAGGGTTCAGCTGCCTATCGCTGATTGCCAGAGACTTGGCTGGAGAGCCAGCAGAAACCAAACGGACACTGTGAGCCTGAGGAAGATGCTTGGAACGACATCTATGCTGAGCAGCACCCGCAGTGGCTGAGTACGAATGGGAGACTGCATACTCAGATAAGGCTTGGGATCTATCTTATGCAGCAGGAGAATCCCGATGCCTAACATTACCCCCAGTCAGCATCCCCCTGGCAACCTTTGCCATGCTCGAAGGCCGCAATAAGCTGAGGGGCATGGCTCCCAGGTCCTATCCTCTGGTCCATGACCCTTCCAGTCAACCAAGTAAAACTTTTTACCACGCACCACCTTGGACCCAACAATAGCGTTGACCTCAAAATCACCAGAGGACATATCCGAATTCCGATCAGGAATCCCAGAAAGAGTTTCAAAACAGACACATGAAAAGTGTCAGTGATGTTCAAGTGTGGTGGAAGACTAAGGCAATAAACTACAGGATTCACATGCTCAAGAACCTTGAAAGGACCTAAATAGCGAGGAGAACAAATTTATTGGACTCCACACACAACTTGATGTTACGAGCTCACAGCCACACTAAATCTTCTGGGGCAAAGACAGGGGCAGGACGGTGATGTGTGTTGGCGGAAGCCCTAGCTCTCTCCCTAGACACTTTAGTTACATCTTGCATGCGGTCCCAGATATCACAAGCCTCCACTGCCTAGTCAACCACCCTTGGGTTAGAAGATAAAACCGGCATGGGCACAGGAATACGCGGATTCTGACCGTAGTTTAGGAGAAATGGAGTCTGTCACGTGAAGTCAGAGACGGCATTGTTTAGGGCAAACTATACCCAGGGACAACCAGTTGCCATGCCTATCAGACACAAAATGCCGTAGATAAGTGACCAGAGTCTGATTGGTCCTTTCCACCAGCACATTCGTGCGGGATGATACGCAGAAGATAAATTGAGCGCAATACTGATCAAGCAGCAAAGCTCCCTCCAAAAACGAGATGCAAACTGAGGTCTCTGGTCACTGACAATCTTGTCAGGCATCCCATGAAGGCGGAATACATGCTTGATAAATAGTACCACCAGGGTCCGTGCTGATGGTAGAAGAGGAAGGGGAACCAGGTGCACCATTTTAAAGGAGTGGTCGGAGACGACCCAAATTACCCTATTATTATGGGACTTAAGCAGATCCACTATAAAGTCCATCTCAACCATCTCCCAGGGTCTGTCTGCCATAGGCAAGGGATAGAGCAAGCCCACGGGCCTCTGCCTGGAAGACCGATTCCTGGCACACGAGACACAGGCTTGTACTCAATCCTTGACATCATGCACCACCTGAGACCACCAATAAGACCTCTCAAGCAAATCGGTGGTCCTCTTGATGCCGAAATGACCACCCAACTTGGAGGTGTGTGCACACAAGAGAACCTCTCAGCAGATTGGTTGGTACATAAGATTTGCCCGGAGGTACCTGCTCAAGGGACACCAGAGCCACCGTTCAAAGACTCTCCGAAGGGCCTATCAGACATGGCTCGTCCCCATCCTTGGATGAGACTTCTGAATGGGACAGGATATTGGCACGTAAATTCTTCTCCCCAGACAAAAAAAAATGGTAATATTGAACCGGGAGAAGAATAGGGACTACCTAGCCTGGCGAGAATTCAGCCGCTGGGCTGTCTGGAGGTAGAGCAGATTTTTATGGTCCGTAAAGACCTAAAAAGGGATGCCGAGCTTCCTCCAGGAGATGTCTCCTCTACGCAAAGGCCAACCTCACGGCAAGCAGTTCCCTGTCCCTGATGGAATAATTCCTCTCCGCTGGAGAAAAGGTCTTGGAGAAAAATAAACATGGATGTTTCCGACCTTGAGCATCCTTTTGATATAGGACTGCTCCAGCCTCAATGGAGGAGACATCCACCTCCAAGATAAAAAGTTTATCAACATCAGGACGATGAAGAACTGACGCCTAAGCAAAATGTGCCTTCAGGGAGGTAAAGGACTTGGAGACCTCCTCAGACCACTGCTTAGGATTATCTCCCTTCATGGTGAGGGCTACCAAGGGAGCCTCCAGAGTGGAAAAGTGGGGAATGAACTGGCGGTAATAGTTAATCACATACTTGTACATGGCACAATCTTAAAAGTATGCAGTGCCTGTGCTATGAGAATTCAAAAGCCTGCAGCCAACTATAGTGACTGCAGACATTCATCTCAAACCTGGATGAGTAATTTAATTACAAATTGAAGCCCTGCAGCCAATCCTAAAAGAGTGCAATATACTCACTATCAGTATTCAGCTCTGCTTGCGGGTTCCAGCATGGCCACTCCACTCACATGCAATCGCATATATGCTTGTGGAGGGGGCACACTGAATTCTTGCCCCAGGTGCCATAAAACCTAGCTACACCGCTGCCAACATTAACCTATTCCGTGAATAGTTGATAAATGTATTTAGTGAGAAAACTTCTTTACAAAATCCAGTGTAGATACAAAAACTATTATCAACTGTTTTCCTAAAAAAAATAATAAATCTGATGTCCCAGACTTCTCCAAACATCTATTTTACATAATATGTTGAGTTCACATATTACACTGTTATGTGTTTCTTACATTATTGAAATGACAATCTCTACTGAGGCACTGATTTCAAAATAACCATTTAATCAGCAAGAGTGCAAAGGTTTTAACATGATCAATATGCTCAAAACGCATTTTCATAGCACCTCACTTTGTTATAGAAAAGAATCAATAAAACCCAGAAGAAGGTAACAGCTCTAAGCAGTCTTAGAGTGAGTCTGTAATCCTGATGAATAATGTTGCTGTCATAACAGCTGGGATAATTTAATGCTGACACTTAGCAGCATGATAAATAGATTGTCAAGTGTTTAGACTCACAAAGTCAAGCTAAACTTTATATGACAATTTTTGTAAAAATATTCCACTGCCCATGTGGATATTATAAGTATACAAATAATAATAATAATAATAATAATAATTATTATTACTATTATTATTATTATTATTATTATTATTATTATCATTATAGCGCCATTCATTCCTTACACGTGAGGAGGGGTATACATAATAAAAACAAGTACAGTAATCTTAAACAATATAAGTCAGGACTGGTACAGGAGGAGAGAGGACCCTGCCTGCGAGGGCTCACAATCTAGAAGGGATGGGTGAGGATACAATAGGTGAGGGTAGAGCTGGTCGGGCAGTGGTTTGGTGGATCAGTGGTTACTGCAGGTTGTAGGCTTGTCGGAAGAGGTGAGTCTTCAGGTTCTTTTTGAAAGTTTCCATGGTAGGTGAGAGTCTGATATGTTGGAGTAGAGAGTTCCAGAGTAGGGGGATGCATGAGAGAATTCTTGTATGCGATTGTGGGAAGAGGAGATAAGAGGGGAGTAGAGAAGGAGATCTTGTGAGGATCGGAGGTTGCGTGCAGGTAAGTACCAGGAGACGAGGTCACAGATGTATGGAGGACCCAGGTTGTGAATTACTTTGTATGCCATGGTTAGCGTTTTAAAATGGAGTCTTTGGGTAATAAGGATCCAGTGCCAGGATTGAGGGGAGAGGCCAGAGAATAGCGAGGGAACAGGTGGATTAGTTGGGGAGCAGAATTTAGAATAGATTGGAGGGGTGGGAGAGTGTTAGAGGGGAGGTCACAGAGCAGGAGGTTGCAGTAGTCAAGGCGGCAGATAATGAGGGCATGGACTAGTGGAAATAGCTTGGATATGTGGTTTGAAGAAGATATCAGTGTCAAGGATTACCCTGAGGCAGCAAACTTGTGGGACTGGGGAGAGTGAGCAGCTATTTACTTTAATGGATAGGTCCATTGGGGGGGGTCGAGTGAGATGGGGAAAGATGATGAATTCTGTTTTGTCCACATTAAGTTTTAGAGATCTAGTGGAGTTGAAGGATTAACTAGCAGACAGACATTGTGGGATATTGGTTAGTAGGGAGGTGATATCTGGTCCAGGGATGTAGATCTGTGTGTCATCAGCATAATAAGAAGTATCTGCTATAACTTTGATCTGCACAAATTTATCCTACGTATGTGTATTAATACCATTATAGTTCAGAGCTGCATTTCTCACTCTATAGGATTCTGAGCTGAAATCTCCATCTATGTCTGTTTTTCCTTGGATTTAAAAGGACCCGATTAATATTGGTGTTTTCAGCAATATTTATACATGCACTCAAACATCTTGAAGCTGCACAAGAATTTTGAAAATATTCTCGTTTTTACGCAAGTCCCTGACAGTTCTGCCAAAATGGATGTAGAATGGGAAGCACTGGGAGTGGCTAAATAGGACTGTCTAATTCATGAAACTTTATGCCATTTTGGGGTTTAAATTCTGTTGGAATTTTTCTTAATTTGCAGAAGGGAGGAACTATTCTGATGGTGACTAGTGTTGAGCATTCCGATACTGCAAGTATCGGGTATCGGCCGATACTTGCTGTATCGGAATTCCGATACCGAGATCCGATATTTTTGTGATATCGGGTATCGGTATCGAAACAACATTAATGTAAAAATGTGTAAAAGAGAGAATTAAAATAAAAAATATTGCTATACTCACCTCTCCGACGCAGCCTGCACCTTACCGAGGGAAGCGGCAGCGTTCTTTGTTTAAAATTCGCGCTTTTCTTTCCTTTACGTGAGTCCCGGCTTGTGATTGGTTGCGTGCCGCCCATGTGACCGGGACGCAACCAATCACAGCAAGCCGTGACGTAATTTCAGGTCCTTCAGGATTTTAAAATTACGTTCCGGCGTTGTGATTGGTTGCGTCACAGTCACATGGGCGACGCAACCAATCACAGCAAGCCGTGACGTAATTTCAGGTCCTTAAGGATTTTAAAATTACGTCCCGGCTTTGTGATTGGTTGCGTCGCAGTCACATGGGAGACGCAACCAATCACAAGCCGTGACGTCACGGGAGGCTGGACACGCGCGCATTTTAAAATGGGCGCGTGTCCAGCCTCCCGTGACGTCCCGGTTTGTGATTGGTTGCGCCGCGATCAACCAATCACAAGCCGGGAGGCTGGACACGCGCGCATTTTAAAATTTTAAAATGCGCGCGTGTCCAGCCTCCCGGCTTGTGATTGGTTGACCGCGGCGCAACCAATCACAAGCCGGGACGTCACGGGAGGCTGGACACGCGCCCATTTTAAAAAGCGCGCGTGTCCAGCCTCCCGTGACGTCACGGCTTGTGATTGGTTAATGGCGGCCATGTTGCCGGGACGCGGACCAATCACAGCAAGCCGTGACGTAATTTCGTCACGGCTTGCTGTGATTGGTCCGCGTCCCGGCAACATGGCCGCCCTGACCAATCACAAGCCGGGACTTCACGTAACCAAGTAAAAGCGCGAATTTTAAACAAACAACGCTGCCGGTTCCCTCGCTGAGGTCCAGGCTGCGTCGGAGGGTGAGTATAGCGATATTTTTTATTTTAATTCTTTATTTTACACATTTATATGGATCCCAGGGCCTGAAGGAGAGTTTCCTCTCCTTCAGACCCTGGGAACCATCAGGGATACCGTCCGATACTTGAGTCCCATTGACTTGTATTGGTATCGGGTATCGGTATCGGATTGGATCCGATACTTTGCCGGTATCGGCCGATACTTTCCGATACCGATACTTTCAAGTATCGGACGGTATCGCTCAACACTAATGGTGACACATGGCAACTGTAAGATGCTGCTAACTGATTTACTGGCATGTGCCTCTTAATTATGCATCTCTCACTTCAGTTGTTCCGATTATTAAAGTATGTGCGTGTTAAGTATTTGCTACAGACATTTCTGTATCAAATACATTTTCTTGGCAGGAAAAATGCTGCCAAAAAAATGCTTATTTTATATGTTCTTTTTTGCCTTTTTATGCGTTTTCTTCTCCGAACATTAGAATGGGTGAAAAACTCTGCAAAAATGCTGAAAGAATTGACATGCTGCAGACCTGAAACTACTTCAGTATTAGCAATGTGTGCAGCAAATGTCAGAAATCTCATTCATTTTGCTGGGATGATAAAATGCTGTAATTTTCTCTGCAAAAACAAGCAGAATATCTAGTAAAAATGCAGTGAACACACCATATTACTCACATGTACAGTTGTGCCTAAAAGTTTACATACCCTAGCAGAATTTTTGCTTTCTTGGCCTTTTTTCAGAGAATATGAATGATAGCACCAAAACCTTTTCTCCACTCATGGTTAGTGGTTGGGTGAAGCCATTTATTGTCAAACTTCTGTGTTTTCTCTTTTTAAATCATAATGACAACCCAAAACATCTAAATGACCCTGATCAAAAGGTCACATACCCTGGTGATTTTGGCCAGATAACATGCACAGAAGTTGACACAATGGGTTTGAATCAAATCAACGTATGTCCTATAGAATTTATTAGGGCACTTCATCAAAATGCAAAAACCAAATCCCACATTATCAAATGTTAGGGACAAAGAAGAGATCCCACATACTATATTAAAATCAATATTTTTATTAAGGCCACAAATGACAAAAATTATAAAACACAATATTAAAAAAGCAAAATGCCATCTAGGGGATGCCAGATTTACTTAAATAGGAAAATTCCCCACATGTAATTCTGATCAAATAAACTACTTTATTATCAACCAATTTATATCAATAAGTTCATATACTGACAAATCTAGTACATCAAATGTCCAAAAAATTGTTATCTATACAGTGATATGACCAGGCTCAGTTTCACAAGGCAGTCTACATTAACAATTATACCCTGTGTTAAATTAACATACAGGAAAATGAATAATTCATATCTATAATCACCACATAGTCTCCCTAAGGATACATGCCAATTTCCTTCCCCGGTATATAGTGGTGGTTGAAATAATATGGCATTACTGATATAATATAATAAAAGGTTGATAGTTACCTACAGCGTGGATAATCCTGGCGTCCCCTCACCCCGATGCGCGTTTCGCTGCCAGCTTCTTCTGGGGGCTTTTTTAATATTGTATTTCATAATTTTTGTCATTTGTGGCCTTAATAAAAATATTGATTTTAATATAGTATGTGGGATCTCTTCTTTGTCCCTAACATTTGATAATGTGGGATTTGGTTTTTGCACAATGGGTTTGAATGGCTACTAAAGGTAACATCCTCACCTGTGACCTGTTTGCTTGTAATCAGTGTGTGTGCCTAAAAGGTGATAGTAAATTGGGCCAGTTCTTACCTTTAGTCCAGTCTGCTACGGGCCCAGAGTATCTACTGGAGAAAAGACACAGGTGGAGATATGACTGAACCTTTATGTTCAGGTTGGTGCAGGGACAGATATAACATGTTTCATCATGTTATATATATATATATATATATATATATATATATATATATATATATATATATATATATATATATATATATATATATATATCATGCAATTGCTTCTGCTGTCTTGGTGATCTGTTGCATACACAAGGGAATATTGACAATACAGGGAGTAGAGATGGGTCTTCAATTCAGACATGTGGTGAGCAGAAATCTGCTCTGGTAAAGATCCACCTGTCATCTCACAAGTATTCCAGCATATGTCTTCCACAGCACCTGAATACTGTCAGTTGGGGGACTGAATGAATAGACATGTCATCGATAAAATTGAAAATCTGCTATGTAACATATTATGTGTTATGGCTAGGGTTGAGCGACTTTTCATTTTTTGAGATCGAATCGGGTTTCACGAAACCCGACTTTCTCAAAAGTCGAGTCGAGTGAAATCGGCCGACCTTATTGAAAAGTCGGGGTTCGGCCAAAACACGAAACCCAATGCAAGTCAATGGGGAAGCATACTTTTTTAATATTTGCTTCAGCGCGATATATGTGAAAAGCCGGTAATGCTTTACCACTCTGGCGGAGAAAATTGCGTGGGAGCCCACGCCAATTTTTTCTGCGATTTAACCATTAAATTTAATAGCTACAGCGCCGAAATTTTGCACATACACACTACTAACATTAGTAGTGTGGAATATGCAAAAAAAATGGGGATATGACATGGTTTACTGTATGTAAACCATGTCTCATATCATGTCGGGTTTAGGCAGGAGAAATGAAAAGCCGGCAATTGAATTACCGGCTTTTCACATATATCGTGCTGAAGTAAATATAAATATACTGTATATATATGTGTCTCAATGACATATATATATATATATATATATATATATATATATATATATATATATATATATATATATATAAAAAACGAAAACAGACTTTGGAGCTAAGATCGCCGACGGCCGACCCGATCCCACAGTGAGATCGGGTCTGGTTTCACGAAACCCGACTTTCCCAAAAGTCGGCGACTTTTGAAATTGGCCGATCTGTTTCGCTCAACCCTAGTTATGGCAATGAAGAAGGTGGACTGCACAGAACACTGATTCAAACTGACTGTGTCACTGTCAGAGGTAACATTATCCTATTGTCATTGCAGACTACTACTACTGCTGGGACAGTGGGTGCAAGCAGTACTGGAGGTATTATTGCTGTTAGTGGCTCCCACATATTTTGGCATTGTTTTTTTACCTCATTATATACAGTGCCTTGAAAAGGTATACCCCATGAACTTTTCAATTTTTTTTCATGTTACACCCACAAACTTAGTTCTACCTTATTTGAATTGTAGGTGATATACCAGCACAAAATAGCAATCATTTCTGAAGTTTTCATGAAATGATAAATGTTTTTCTAAACATTTTCAAAGTATGCACACAGATAGCATGTAGAAAAATCTACCCAGAGCAAAAAAAATACCCTACAAAGTATTAACATGGGGGCTGAATACAAATGCACATCACAATTTTCAGATTTATATTTTTTAAATATTTAGAAAACCATGAATCATTTACCTTACATGTCACAAAGACTTGCTGCTTAGTGTTGGTATCACACAGGATAGGATTAGATACATGGCTCAGCAGACTGTATCACACAGGAAAGGATTAGATACACAGCTCATCAGACAGTACTACATAGGATAGGATTAGATACACAGCTCAGCACACAGTATCACACAGGAGAGGATTAGATGCACAGCTCAGCAGACTGTATCACACAGGATAGGATTAGATACATGGCTCAGCAGACAGTAACACACAGGATAGGATTAGATACACAGCTCATCAGACAGTACCACATGGGATAGGATTAGATACACAGCTCAGCAAACAGTATCACACAGGAGAGGATTAGGTACACGTCTCAGCAGACAGTGTCACACAGGATAGGATTAGATACACAGCTCAGCAGACTGTATCACACAGGAGAGGATTAGATACATTGCTTAGGCCTCTTTCACACTTCCGTCGCTGCGGGTGTGTCGTAATGCAGTGAAGCATTTTATCGATGAATGTTGTGAAAGTAGCGGAAAATGTGTGCAACGCATCCAGTGTTAAGACGGATGCGTCGAAGGAGTTCCTGGCATTTTCAGGTGTAAGATGAGAGAGAGAGAGACTCCTGAATTGAAAATTCATTCCGGGCATGCTCACAATGGAAAAACGGGATATGTCGCTGGATTCCTGTGTTTGACTGTCAGCGACGGATCCTGCATCCATAGGCTTCCATTATAGCCGACGATGTACAGCGCAGGACCCGTCGCTGAGCGATTTTCCAACGTGCAGAAAAAACGTTCCTCTGAACCTTTTCTCTGCACAACGGACCACTATTTTCCAACGGATCCAGCGCACGATGGATGAAACGGATGGCCATTTGTCACAATCTGTCGCTAATACAAGTCTATGGGGAAAAAAAAGGATCCTGCAGAAAAATTTGCAATATCCTGTTTTTTCAAAACTCGACGGATTTCGACAGACGGAAAAAGACGGAAGTGTGAAAGAGACCTTAGCAGACTGTATCACAGATGATAAGATTAGCTACATGGCTTAGCAGACTGTATCACACAGGATCAGATTAGACACAAGGCTAAGCAAATAGTATCACACACGATAGGATTAGATTCAAGGCTCAGCAAACAGTATCACACAGGATAGGATTAGATACATGGCTCAGCAAACAGTATCACATAGGATAGGATTAGATAAACGGCTCAGCACAGTATCATACAGAATAGGATTAGATACCCAGCTCAGCAGACAGTATCACACAGGATAGGATTAGAAACACAGCTCAGCAGATTGTATCACACATGATAGGATTAGACACAAAGCTGAGCAGACAGTAACACACAGGACAGGATTAGATACATGACTCAGCAGACAGTATCACACAGGATAACATTAGATACACAGCTTAGCAGACTGTATAACACAGGAGAGGATTAGATACACAGCTCAGCAGGCAATAACACAGCATAGGATTAGATATACAGCTCAACAGTCAGTAACACACAGGATAGGATTAGATACACAGCTCAGCAGACCGTAACACATAGGATAGGATTAGATACACAGCTCAGGAGACAGTAAAACACAGGATAGGATTAGATACACAGCTCAGGAGACAGTATAACACAGGGTAGGATTAGATACACAGCTCAGCAACAGGATGTGCCAAGGAAGAGGACCTTTTCATTCCAAGAATTCCTCTCATTCCATCTGATTTGCCTTTTGATTTTAAACGCCTCCAGTTTCCACTTCCACTGGCATTTGCAATGTCCATTAACAAGGCTCAGGTACATTCCTTGAAAGTAGTAGGGATCGATTTGCAATCCCCATACTTTTCTCATGATCAACTTTACATGGCCTGTTCAAGAGTTGGAACTGCCAAAAATCTGTTCATCTTTGTAAGCGAAGGAAAAACCAAAAATGTTGTTTATCCAAAAGGCTCTTGAATAAGTTGAAAATAAAATGTTATCAATACTTAGGAAATCGTTTAGTTAATTTGTGTTGAAAATCTGTACTGTTGAATATATGATGTGATATGTTTTTATGGGCAATATAATCATTGTAATTTGTTATAACTAACAACAGGTAGTTACTATGCCTGGCTCTTCAGCTAATAATACAATAAATTTGTGTGAAGAATACGTTTTTAAGGTGTGTGTGTATGTATATATATATATGTATATGTATATATATATATATATATATATATATATATATATATATATATATATATATATATATATACAGCTCTAGCAAAAGATAAGAGACCACCAGCATGCCAAGATGCATGAAAGCTGTGATTAAAAATGATGGTTATTCCACAAAATATTGATTTCTGATCTCTTCCTGAGTTAAAACATTAGTATTGTTGTTTCTAATTGATTATGCACTTGTCTCCTTTGCATTATTTGAGGTCTGAAAGCACTGTTTTTTTTATTTTTTTTTTTATTTTGACCATTTCTCCTTTTCGGAAAAAAAATATAAAATTTATTGCTTTGAAATTTGGAGACATGTCGTCAGAAGTTTATAGAATGAAAGAAGAATTTACATTTTACTCAAACATATACCTATAAAGGGAAAAATCTGACAAACTGAATATTTTGCAGAGGTCTCTTAATTTTTTCCAGAGCTGTATATATATATCAGAAAAACACACAGAAAAAACAGCCATAAAGATCCTATATAAATGATTTTATTAAATATACATATAAACACCAGACATAAATAGGCAATTGGCATGGAAAAAGGGGGACAGTCACTGGAACAGGACCAGGTACAATAAAAACCAGGTGCCCACCAGCACCCGAATCACTAGCAGAGATGCAGCAAAATGCAGAGTATCATAGTAAAACCACCCATGATAATATAAGACAATGCTAATGAGAATAAATATTTATATCATGGGTGCATATTGCACATAATATCAGAAGATCCTAACAGGATCAGCATAATTACATACCACAAAGCTGCAGGACCGGTACACTGGTGGGACAGCTGGACGAACCCCAACGCACGTTTCGGAGCCAAATACAGCGCTCCTTCCTCAGGGGGTAAAGAATCATCCCAGCAAGTGTGCTTTATATATCGTAGTGGAAGGTCATAAAGGTACAAACACGCTGCACCTGCATATCGGCGGTGCAGACGAATCCAACATGGCCGCCGGCAGCAAGAACACGCAGGGCCCCACGTGACTATGTGCCAGGACGGCAAGTCAGAGCGCTCACACCGCAAAGAGGCAGGCGCATGCGCAGACGGCAGGAGGCATATACAGATGCCATATTGGACAAGGGCAAAGGAAAGGGAATAATATAGAAAACGCAAATTAAGGTAAACAGTGAATGATACATAGTATCATATATACATATGTATGATACATATGTATCATTCACTGTTTACCTTAATTTGCGTTTTCTATATTATTCCCTTTCCTTTGCCCTTGTCCAATATGGCATCTGTATATGCCTCCTGCCGTCTGCGCATGCGCCTGCCTCTTTGCGGTGTGAGCGCTCTGACTTGCCGTCCTGGCACATAGTCACGTGGGGCCCTGCGTGTTCTTGCTGCCGGCGGCCATGTTGGATTCGTCTGCACCGCCGATATGCAGGTGCAGCGTGTTTGTACCTTTATGACCTTCCACTACGATATATAAAGCACACTTGCTGGGATGATTCTTTACCCCCTGAGGAAGGAGCGCTGTATTTGGCTCCGAAACGTGCGTTGGGGTTCGTCCAGCTGTCCCACCAGTGTACCGGTCCTGCAGCTTTGTGGTATGTAATTATGCTGATCCTGTTAGGATCTTCTGATATTATGTGCAATATGCACCCATGATATAAATATTTATTCTCATTAGCATTGTCTTATATTATCATGGGTGGTTTTACTATGATACTCTGCATTTTGCTGCATCTCTGCTAGTGATTCGGGTGCTGGTGGGCACCTGGTTTTTATTGTACCTGGTCCTGTTCCAGTGACTGTCCCCCTTTTTCCATGCCAATTGCCTATTTATGTCTGGTGTTTATATGTATATTTAATAAAATCATTTATATAGGATCTTTATGGCTGTTTTTTCTGTGTGTTTTTGTGTTTCATATTTTTACAGCTGATCCGTTATAGTCCACTATGCATATTTTTTTAGCTCAATACAGGAGGTATTTTGGTAATTATTGTCTGTTCTAATATGCGTGCCTCAATATTTTTGTGATATATATATCAGGCACAGTCGCTTCTGCAGGAATATAAATTGTGAAATATTCTCCTTTCACATCAGAATATCAAATAAAATAATCAAATATTGGAAATAAGATTACAGAAGTTGCAATTACGATCACAACAATGTTTCCATGAGCTGTATTTTTGTAATATCATAACAATCTGACAGCTATTATATGTACCATTCAATGGTGAAGGTTTCCAGAAGGAAAGGTAATAACAAGGCAGGGGTTAAGAGTCACACAAAACAACTATATATTGTCAACAAGAGACTTTATAGCTTCCAAGCAATAAATCATAAAAATGTTCCTATTTCAAAACATTTAAGATAAGGGAGTTAGGAATCAAATCAATTTAGTTTCTTTATGCAGGTTCCAATCTTCTTTACCAGGGACAAACAGGCTGTCCTTGTCAAAGCATTTCAATGTGAACGACCGAAGGAAAAAAGTATTATCTTATGAAGACCATCTATGTCTTTTCACGACATACTTTGATTAATACTCTGAGATGTCCAAAACAACAGCAACTTTGTTTGAACAATAAAAACATTGTGTATGCACTCGAAGTCTTGACACAGGATAGCGCCGGCACCATTCATTTTAATTTATAAACAGCAGATGTATTGTGCTATTAAGCCTTATTACGTTTTTTTTGTTCAATGCAAATGTGATCAGATATGTGAGTGCTTGCCTCCTTTATACAGTATACATTGTTTTCTCTTAATACATATGTAGTGAGCATATTAGTATGTTTATTTATTAATGAATTAACAATTGATGTTCTAAATAGACTTACATAGATTTGAAATAAATGTAAAGCTTGAAAAGGTAAATCAGTTCAAGTGATAATCCTCAGTGTTGACTCCAAGGAAAAACACAAATTATGAAAATAGTCAATTATCACATTAGGAGAATATTTTCTTTCTTACTATTAATTTGGCAATCAAAATAAATCCTTAGATCAGCATTTTAGCTCCAGTAATTTAACAGCCAAATGATGTTATCGCTTTCAAGAAAATCATCAAGGCCCCTTTTAAAAGTTGTTTACTGAATTTGCCAATGCAATGATTATCAAGTATCCCATAATAATAATAATAATAATAATTATTATTATTATTATTATTATTATTTATTTATTTTTAAAGCACCACTGATTCCATGTGAAAATGGTTAACATACAAATTACATGCATAAATTACAATGGACAAACTAATAGTGACAGACTAGTATAGAGAGGGATAGAATCCTGCCAACCCAAAGTTTATAATCTACAGGGTAATAAGGAAAGGTACAGTACATCGGGGTTGCAACAGATCCAGTGTTAGTGAGGTAGCAGCATTGGACGCTGTAGATTTTCTTGATGGGCTGAGTTTTCAGGTTAGGTCTGAAGGTTCCAAATGTGGGAGACAAACAGACATGTTGAGGCACTGAATTTGGGGTATGCTTGGGAAAAATCTTGGAAGCGATTGGATGAGTAAACTAGCGTGAAGGAGAAAAAGAAGTCCTATGAGGATGGGAGAGTACAAGTGGGGAGATATCATTGGATTAGTTTGAAGATACATGGAGGAGACAGATTTTGGACTGCCTTTTACATCATTGTTAGTAGTCGAAATTGGATTGACTGTGGAATTGGAAGGCTTTGAAGGGATTGGTAGAGGGCAGCGGCACAATAATGGCAGAAAATTTGTTAAGAGGTTATGGTTCCCCCTTGTCATAATTACTTACTTTTTTGTATGTTTGTGCAGTATTATGCCAGGTCCAAATGAGACACAAGCCTGTTCATCTGTGGTGAGAAAAAGGAGATTGAAGCTTGTGGGTGTGGAGGCGGTGAACCAGATGTCAAGAGTCATGACAGGGGAGCCTGTGAAGAGCGTAGGAAAGCTGTTATCTGTGAGTGAGAAAGAAACGGTGTGCTGGAAAATTGACCAGGAGTGGTCTGGTATTAATAAAGTGGGGTTGTGTAAGTAGTAGGGCTGTTAGTGTTCAAAATCGGGTGCCACTGAAGTCCTGCATTATGTAAGGTATCTCTAGCACAAATGTTAATATCTGTAAAGTCTGCTTGGAAATAAAGGAAAATTAACTCTTTTAGAGAATTTGAATTGAGGTTTACAATGTTTTAATTAAACTTAGGGGATCACTGTCCCTAAGGGCAAAAGGGTAAAAAATGTAAAGCTACATTGAAATCTGATTGCCCTATAGTTGGAAGATGAACTTGGGCAGTTCAGTCCTTGATTAGACTGGAGTGGGTGGTATGGGCAGCTGGGATTGTAGCCCAGCAGAAGACTTTGGTACTCAAGGCCCTGGGGTGAAAGCTCTCTTAGGGTACTGTCACACAGTGCAATTTTGATCGCTACGACGGCACGATCCGTGACGTCGCAGCATCGTATGATTATCGCTCCAGCGTCATAGACTGCGGTCACACTTTGCAATCACGGCGCTGGAGCGATGCCGAAGTCCCCGGGTAACCAGGGTAAACATCGGGTTACTAAGCGCAGGGCCGCGCTTAGTAACCCGATGTTTACCCTGGTTATCAGCGTAAACGTAAAAAAAACAAACAGTACATACTTACATTCCGGTGTCTGTCCCCCGGCGTTCTGCTTCTCTCCACTGTGTAAGCACCATAGCCGGAAAGCAGAGCAGTGACGTCACCGCATCACCGCTGTGCTCGCTTTCCGGCCGGCAGGCGCTCACAGTGCAGAGAAGCTGAGACGCCGGAGGACAGACACCGGAATGTGAGTATGTACTGTTTGTTTTTTTAACGTTTACGCTGGTAACCAGGGTAAACATCGGGTTACTAAGCGCGGCCCTGCGCTTAGTTACCCGATGTTTACCCTGGTTACAAGCGAACACATCGCTGGATCGCTGTCACACACAACGATCCAGCGATGTCAGCGGGTGATCAAGCGACGAAAGAAAGTTCCAAACGATCTGCTACGACGTACGATTCTCAGCAGGATCCCTGATCGCTGCTGCGTGTCAGACACTGCGATATCGTAACGATATTGCTAGAACGTCACGAATCGTACCGTCGTAGCGATGAAAATGGCACTGTGTGACAGTACCCTTACTGTTGAAATGAGTGTGGAAAAGCATAAATGACCTGAACTGTGATCTGAGATTGTTTGCTGTGCTTAATGTGTGAAAAACAGCACCTTAGATATTCAACCAACTGTGAAAGAATAACAGAACACTTGTGATGCAAGGAATGGTGATAGAAAAAAGGAAGCTCTTGAAGGCAAAGCCAGAGAAAAAGCATGTTACCTGATATAGATAGATGTTCAGAATTGGGTGTCAGAAAGTGGACTCTGTAATACAAACGGGTTTTCAACACAGATGAGGCTGGACTTCCATATATTTGTGTTTTATTCTTCAACTGAAGGCAACCAATGTCAAAATGGAATCAGTTGCCATTTACCTTTTCATCAGTTTCTACTGTCAAACTGGTGCATTGGATGAAAATCCACATGTATCATCTGCTTACCTGGCTATTTGAAGAGACCACAGCATCAACTGATGTGCCAGATGAATGTAATCAATTTGCTAGCAAACTATGGGATCTATACTCAGATCAGTTTTCCTTTGAAGTGGCAGTGAAATAAAGCTAGATTTACGGATGCATAGAAACCCGGACTTGAACTGCAGCTCACCTCCAATTCACTTTAATGGGAATAAGCTGCAATACCTAAGAATGACCACTGTGCAGCGTATTCAGCTGATTTGTTCTCTGCGCACTGTGGACTTTTGTCAATTATGAAACCAGGTACAATGCCTTGTGAAAGCATTCAGCTCCCTGGAACTTTTCAACCTTCTCCCACATATCATGCTTCAAACATAAAGATACCAAATGTAAATTTTTGGTGAAGAATCAACAACAAGTGGAACACAATTGTGAAGTTGAACGAAATTATTGGTTATTTTAAATTTTTGTGGATAATCAAAAACTGAAAAGTGGGGCGTGCAATATTATTCGTTCCCTTTAATGTAACACTTTGTTGTGCCACCTTTTGCTGCGATTTCAGCTGCAAATTGCTTGGGGTATGTCTCTATCAGTTTTGTGCTTCGAGAGACTGAAATTCTTGCCCATTCTTAATTGGCAAACAGCTCGTGCTCAGTGAGGTTTGATGGAGATCGTTTGTGAACAGCAGTTTTCAGCTCTTTCCACAGATTCTTGATTGGATTGAGGTCTGGACTTTGACTTGGCCATTCTAACACCTGGATACATGTATTTGTGAACCGTTCCATTGTAGATTTTGCTTTGTTTGGGATCATTGTCTTGTTGGAGGACAAATCTCCATCCTAGTCTCAGGGCTTTTACAGACTTCAACAGGTTTTCTTCAAGAATGGTCCTGTATTTGTCTCCATCCATCTTCCCATCTATTTTAACCATCTTCTCTGTCCCTGCTGAAGAAAAGCAGGCCCAAACCATGATGCTGCTACCACCATGTTTGTTGTGTTCAGGGTGATGAGCTGTGTTGCTGTAGGGGACAATTACCAGAGCCCCCAGAAAGCGGCGCATCCGTCGTCAGCGACCCCCAAAGCAGAGGGGTAGCGCTGATCATCTCAGAGACAGTATTACCACGCTCCCCAGGAGTATCTTGCCAGAAAGTTCTCCGGTCCCTCCTGGGTTTGTCTCAGCTGTCACTGATACGGATTACTCCGCTAATTCTCCTCGAAAAGACTCCTCTTTGGACTTGGGAACTGTTACCCCAGATCAACGTCCGCCTGCAGGGGGTGACGCAGCACCGCAACAGACATTCTGGTCTCGAATTTACACCTGGGCCCGTCGACGGAGGACACCTCCTTCCCCCGCCATCAGGACTACGTCGCTGACGGAGCTTCACCATCAGGACTGCATCACTGAAACAGCGCTGATAAGTGAACTTTGTTGACTTTTTCTTGTTAGGGGGTCACTAGTGAGGCGCTGTCGCGTTCCGCGGGTATAGTTCAGGGCGCCTATATAGTAGATAGGATTTACTGTGAAATTGTGATCCTGTACTTAAGTTCCCTGCGTGGAAAACTGTTGTTATCTTTGTTGGGTTGGAAGTTAAAGGAAAGTTAAAAACGTTATTTGCTTTCTGGCTCCTTTTTGTCCCTGCATCCTTCTTTACCTGCGGTTCCTTCATTGCCTTTACGCCAAACATATCGTTTGGCATTGCTGCCAAAAAGTTTGATTTTGGTTTCAACTGAGCAGAGCACCTTCTTCCACATGTTTGGTGTGTCTCCCAGGTGGCTTGTTGCAAAACTTTAAACAACAATTTTTATGGGTATCTATGAGAAATGGCTTTCTTCTTGCCACTCTTACATAATGGCCAGATCTGTGCTGTGTATGACTGATTGTTCTGTCCTATGGACAGACTGTCCCACCTCAGCTGAAGATCTCTGCAATGCATCCAGAGTGATCATGGGGCTCTTTGCTGCACCTCTGATCAGTCTTCTCCTTGTTTGAGATGAAAGTTTAGAGGGATGGCCAAGTCTTGGTAGATTTGCAATGGTATGATACTCATTCCATTTCAATATGATCGCTTGCACAGTGCTCCTTGGGATGTTTAAAGTTTTGGAAATCATTTTGTATCCAAATCCGGCTTTAAACCTCTCCATAGCAGTATCATGGTCCTGCCTGTTGTGTTCCTTGGTCTTCATGATGCTCTCTGTGCTTCAAACAGAACCCTGAGACTATCACAGAGCAGGCGCATTTATACGGAGACTTGGTTACACACAGGTGGATTATATCTAACATCATTAGGCATTTAGGACAACAGTGGATCATTCAGAGATCCACAATGAACTTCTGGAGTGAGTTTGCTGCACTGAAAGTAAAGGGGCCGAATAATATTGCACGACCCACTTTTCAGTTTTGGAATTTCCACAAAAATTTGCAAAAACCAATAAATTTTGTTCAACTTCACAATTGTATTCCACTTGTTGTTGATTCTTCACCAAAAACTGACATTTGGTATCTTTATTTTTGAAGCAGGATATGTGGGAAGAGGTTGAAAAGTTCCAGGGAGCCGAATACTTTCGAAAGGCACTGTATTACCTGATCATGTGAGTGCCAGGTTTTAGACCGGCTGATATTATTGACCTATTCTATGGATAGTTAATTACCTCAGTGACATGCAACCCCTTCAAGCATATGATCGTTCCTAAAGGGAATCTGTCAGCAGGTTTTTGCTCTTTAACCTTAGGTCACATTATATAGTGCATAAAACCCTGATTCCAGGGATGTGTCACTTATCAGTCTGTTTTGTAATTTCAACACAAACAGTGTTTTCTCATCATAAGATTTACACTTCCGGACTAGAGTTCATATGCAGCTCGGTCAGGTTAATCTTTGTAAGAACACTGTTCCCACTGTCAAGCAGGGAGGTGGAAACATTATATTTTTGGGGTGTTTCTCTGCTAAGGGCACAGGACTACTTCACCTCATCAGCGGGGAATGGATGGAGCCTTGTACCGTAAAATCCTGAGTGACAACCTCCTTCCCTCCGACAGGACATTAAAAATGGGTCGTGGCTGTGTCATCCAGTAAGACAATGACCCAAAACATGCAGCCAAGGCAACAAAGGAGTGGCTCAAAAAGAAGCACATTATGGTCATGGAGTGGCTTAGCCAGTCTCCAGACCTTAATCACAAAGAAAACTTATGGAGGAAGATGAAGCTCCGAGTTGTTAACCCCTTCACCCCCAAGGGTGGTTTGCACGTTAATGACCGGGCCAATTTTTACAATTCTGACCACTGTCACTTTATGAGGTTATAACTCTGGAACGCTTCAACGGATCTTGGCGATTCTGACATTGTTTTCTCGTGACATATTGTACTCCATGATAGTGGTAAAATTTCTTCGATATAACTTGCGTTTATTTGTGAAAAAAACGAATATTTGGCGAAAATTTAGAAAATTTCGCAATTTTCCAACTTTGAATTTTTATGCCCTTAAATCACAGACATATGTCACACAAAATACTTAATAGGTAACATTTCCCACATGTCTACTTTACATCAGCACAATTTTGGAACAACATTTTTTTTTGTGACGGAGTTATAAGGGTTAAAAGTTGACCAGCAATTTCTCATTTTTACAACACCATTTTTTTTTAGGGACCACATCTCATTTGAAGTCATTTTGAGGGGTCTATATGATATAAAATACCCAAGTGTGACACCATTCTAAAAACTGCACCCCTCAAGGTACTCAAAACCACTTTCAAGAAGTTTATTAACCCTTTAGGTGTTTCACAGGAATTTTTGGAATGTTTAAATAAAAATGAACATTTAACTTTTTTTCACACAAAATGTATTTCAGCTCCAATTTGTTTTATTTTACCAAGGGTAACAGGAGAAAATAGACCTCAAAATGTGTTGTACAATTTGTCCTGAGTACGCTGACACCCCATATGTGGGGATAAACCACTGTTTGGGCGCATGGCAGAGCTCGGAAGGAAAGGAGCGCCATTTGACTTTTCAATGCAAAATTGACTGGAATTGAGATGGGACGCCATGTTGCATTTGGAGAGCCCCTGATGTGCCTAAACATTGAAATCCCCCACAAGTGACACCATTTTGGAAAGTAGACCCCCTAAGGATCTTATCTAGATGTGTGGTGAGCACTTTGACCCAACAAGTGCTTCACAGAAGTTTATAATGCAGAGCCATAAAAGTAAAAAATCATATTTTTTCACAAAAATGATCTTTTCGCCCCCAATTTTTTATTTTCCCAAGGGTAAGAGAAGAAATTGGACCCCAAAAATTGTTGTGCAATTTGTCCTGAGTATGCTGATACCCCATATGTGGGTGTAAACCATTGTTTGGGCGCAGGGCAGAGCTCAGAAGGGAAGGAGCGCCATTTGACTTTTCAATGCAAAATTGACTGGAATTGAGATGGGACGCCATGTTGCGTTTGGAGAGCCCCTGATGTGCCTAAACATTGAAACCCCCCACAAGTGACACCATTTTGGAAAGTAGACCCCTTAAGGAACTTATCTAGATGTGTGTTGAGCACTTTGACCTAACAAGTGCTTCACAGAAGTTTATAATGCAGAGCCGTAAAAATAAAAAATCATATTTTTTCACAAAAATGATCTTTTCGCCCCCATTTTTTTACTTCCCCAAGGGTAAGAGAAGAAATTAGACCACAAAAGTTGTTGTGCAATTTGTCCTGAGTACGACGATACCCCATATGTGGGGGTAAACCACTGTTTGGGCGCATAGCAGAGCTCGGAAGGGAAGGAGCGCTATTTTACTTTTCAATGCAAAATTGACTGGAATTAAGATGGGATGCCATGTTGCGTTTGGAGAGCCCCTGATGTGCCTAAACATTAAAAAACCCCACAAGTGACACCATTTTGGAAAGTAGACCCCCTAAGGAACTTATCTAGATGTGTTTTGAGAGCTTTGAACCCCCAAGTGTTTCACTACAGATTATAACGCAGAGCCGTGAAAATAAAAATTCTTTTTTTTTCACAAAAATTATTTTTTAGCCCCCAGTTCTGTATTTTCACAAGGGTATCAGGATAAATTGGACCCCAAACGTTGTTGTCCAATTTGTCCTGAGTACGCTGATACCCCAAATGTGGGGGGGAACCACTGTTTGGGCGCATGACAGAGCTCGGAAGGGAAGGAGCGCCATTTGGAATGCAGACTTAAATGGATTGGTCTGCAGGCGTCACGTTGCATTTGCAGAGCCCCTGATGTACCCAAACAGTACAAACCCCGCACAAGTGACCCCATATTGGAAACTAGACCCCCCAAGGAACTTATCTAGATGTGTTGTGAGAGCTTTGAACCCCCAAGTGTTTCACTACAGTTAATAACGCAGAGCCGTGAAAATAAAAATTCTTTTTTTTTTCACAAAAATGATTTTTTAGCCCCAAGTTTTGTATTTTCACAAGGGTATCAGGATAAATTGGACCCCAAAAGTTGTTTTCCAATTTGTCCTGAGTACGCTGATACCCCATATGTTGGGGGGAACCACTGTTTGGGCGCATGACAGAGCTCGGAAGGGAAGGAGCGCCATTTGGAATGCAGACTTAAATGGATTAATCTGCAGGCGTCACGTTGCATTTGCAGAGCCCCTGATGTACCCAAACAGTACAAACCCCCCACAAGTGACCCCATATCGGAAACTAGACCCCCCAAGGAACTGATCTAGATGTGTTGTGAGAACTTTGAACCCCTAAGTGTTTCACTACAGTTTACAACGCAGAGCCGTGAAAATAAAAAATCTTTTTTTTCCCACAAAACTTATTTTTTGGCCCCCAGTTTTGTATTTTCCCAAGGGTAGCAGGAGAAATTGGACCCCAAAAGATGATGTCCAATTTGTCCTGAGTACGCTGATACCCCATATGTTGGGGTAAACCCCTGTTTGGGCACACAGGAGAGCTCTGAAGGGAAGGAGCACTGTTTTCCTTTTTCAACGCAGAATTGGCTGGAATTCAGATCGGATGCCATGTCCCGTTTGGAGAGCCCCTGATGTGCCTAAACAGTGGAAACCCCCCAATTATAACTGAAACCCTAATCCAAACACACCCCTTACCCTAATCCCAACAGTAACCCTAACCACTCCTCTAACCCAGACACACCCAACCCTATTCCCAACCGTAAATGTAACGAAAACCCTAACCCTATCTTTAGCCCCAACCCTAACTGTAGCCCCAACCCTAGCCCGAACCCTAACCCTAGCCCTAACCCTAGCAATAACCCTAGCCCTATCACTAGCCCTAACACTAGCCATAACACTAGCCCTAACCCTAGCCCTAACCCTAACCCTAGGCCCAACTCTAGCCCTAACCCTAGCCCTAACCCTAGCCCCAACCCTAGCCCTAACCCTAGCCCTAACCCTAACCCTAGTCCTAACCCTTGCCCTAACCCTAACCCTAACCCTAGCCCTAACTCTAGTCCTAACTCTAGCCCTAACCCTAACCCTAACCCTAATGGGAAAATGGAAATAAATACATTTTTTAATTCTTTTATTTTTCCCAAACTAAAGGGGTGATGAAGGGGGGATTGATTTACTTTTATAGCGGGTTTTTTAGCGGATTTTTATGATTGGCAGCCGTCACACACTGAAAGACGCTTTTCATTGCAAAAAATATTTTTTGCGTTACCACATTTTGAGAGCTGTAATTTTTCCATATTTGAGTCCCGCAAAAAACAAGATCTCACATGACTCTGTGAGATCTTGTTTTTTGCGGGACGAGTTGACATTTTTATTGGTAACATTTTTGGACACGTGGCATTTTTTGATCTCTTTTTATTCCGATTTTTGTGAGGCAGAGTGATCAAAAACCAGCTATTCATGAATTTCTTTTGGGGGAGGCGTTTATACCGTTCCGCATTTGGTAAAATTGATAAAGCAGTTTTATTCATCAAGTCAGTACGATTACAGCGATATCTCATTTATATCATTTTTTTTATGTTTTGGCGCTTTTATACGATAAAAACTATTTTATAGAAAAAATAATTATTTTGGTATCGCTTTATTCTCAGGACTATAACTTTTTTATTTTTTTGCTCATGATGCTGTATTGTGGCTCGTTTTTTGCGGGACAAGATGACGTTTTCAGCGGTACCATGGTTATTTATATGCGTCTTTTTGATCGCGTGTTATTCCACTTTTTGTTCGGCGGTATGATAATAAAGCGTTGTTTTTTTGCCTCGTTTTTTTTTTTTTCCTTACGGTGTTTACTGAAGGGGTTAACTAGTGGGGCAGTATTATAGGTTGGGTCGTTACGGACGCGGCGATACTAAATATGTGTACTTTTATTGTTTTTTTTATTTTATTTAGCTAAAGAAATGTATTTATGGGAATAATATATTTTTTTTTTCTTTATTTAGGATATTTTTTTAATTTTTTTTTTACACACATGTGGGGAATTTTTTTTTAACTTTTTTACTTTGTCCCAGGGGGGGACATTACAGATCATTGATCTGACAGTGTGCACAGCACTCTGTCAGATCGACGATCTGCTGTGCAGGGCTGCAGGCTTACCAAGTGTCTGCTCTGAGCAGGCACTTGGTAAGCCACCTCCCTCCCTGCAGGACCCGGATGCCGCGGCCATCTTGGATCCGGGACCTGCGGCGAGGAGGGAGGTAGGAGACCCTCGGAGCAACGCGATCACATCGCGTTGCTCTGGGGGTCTCAGGGAAGCCCGCAGGGAGCCCCCCCCCTCAAGCTTTAAACATGCCTCAATCACACCTATCCTCAAAAAGCCCTCTCTTGACCCATCCTCTGTATCTAGCTATCGCTCTATATCACTTCTCCCCTATGCCTCAAAACTACTGGAACAACACGTCCATCTTGAACTGTCCTCCGATCTATCTTCCTGCTCCCTTTTCGACCGCTTACAATCAGGCTTCCGGTCACACCACTCCACTGAAACTGCCCTAACTAAGGTCACCAATGACCTATTAACCGCCAAGAGCAAGCGACACTACTCTATCCTCTTCCTCCTGGACCTGTCCTCTGCCTTTGACACAGTGGACCATTCCCTTATTACTACAGACCCTCTCATCCCTTGGCATCACAGACTTGGCCCTATCCTGGATCTCATCATACCTAACTGACCAAACATTCAGCGTCTCCCATTCACACACCACCTCCTCACCTCGCCCTCTATCTGTCGGAGTCCCTCAAGGTTCAGTTCTAGGGCACCTGCTCTTCTCCATTTACACTTTTGGCCTGGGACACCTCATAGAATTTCATGGTTTTTAGTATCATCTCTATGCTGATGACACACAGATCTACATCTCTGGACCAGATATCACCACCCTACTAACCAGAATCCCTCAATGTCTATCGGCTATTTCATCCTTCTAGATTTCTAAAACTTAACATGGACAAAACAGAATTCATAGTCTTTCCCCCCATCTCACGTGACCCCCCCAACAAACCTAACCATTACAGTAAACGGCTGCCCACTTTCCCCAGTCCCACAAGCTCGCTGTCTCGGGGTAATCCTTGACACTGATCTCTCCTTCAAACCGCATATTCAAGCCCTTTCTACTTCCTGCCACCTTCAACTCAAAAATATTTCACGGATCCGCATATTCCTAAACCAAGAATCTGCAAAAACCCTAGTCCATTGTCATGAATCCCCAATGGCTAGGGATAGCACAGGACAAGCAAAGTACAAATAGATAACGGACGAGCTCTAGGGTGATGGAACCTGGGCTGACCGCTGCCCTACGCCTGACAAACGCAACTAGAGATAGCCAGGGAGCGTGCCTACGTTGGTTCTAGATGCCACGCACCAGCCTAAGAGCTAACTAGTACTGCAGAGAAAATAAAGACCTCACTTGCCTCCAGAGGAATGAACCCCAAAAGATATAGTTGCCCCCTCACATGTATTGACGGTGAAATGAGAGGAAGGCACACACATAGAGATGATATATATAGTTTTAGCAAATTGAGGCCCGCTGTAAACTAGAAAGCAGAACGATACAAAAGGGGACTGAGCGGTCAGCAAAAAACCCTAATCAAAAAAACCATCCTGAGATTACAAGAACCCATGTGCCAACTCATGGCACATGGGGAGAACCTCAGTCCACTAGAGCTACCAGCTAGCATAGAGACATAATAAGCAAGCTGGACAAAAAACCAAACAACTGAAAATCAGCACTTAGCTTATCCTGAAAGATCTGGGAGCAGGTAGGCAGGAACCAAACAGAGCACATCTGAATACATTGATAGCCGGCAAGGGAATGACAGAAAGGCCAGGTAAAATAGGAAACACCCAGCCTCTGATGGACAGGTGGAAACCAAAGGCCGCAACCCACCAAAGTCACCCAGTACCAGCAGTAACCACCAGAGGGAGCCCACAAACAGAATCCACAACAGTACCCCCCCCTTGAGGAGGGGTCACCGAACCCTCACGAGAACCCCCAGGGCGATCAGGGTGAGCTCTATGGAAGGCGCGGACCAAATCAGTCGCATGAACATCGGAGGCGACCACCCAGGAATTATCCTCCTGACCATAACCCTTCCACTTAACCAAATACTGGAGTTTGCGTCTGGAAACACGAGAATCCAAGATCTTCTCAACAACATACTCCAATTCTCCCTCCACCAGCACCGGAGCAGGAGGCTCAACCGAAGGAACAACGGGCACCTCATACCTCCGCAACAATGACCGATGGAACACATTATGAATAGCAAACGATGCTGGGAGATCCAAACGAAAAGATACAGGGTTAAGAATCTCCGAGATCCTATAAGGACCGATGAACCGAGGCTTGAACTTAGGAGAAGAGACCTTCATAGGGACAAAACGAGAAGACAACCACACCAAATCCCCAACAAGAAGTTGGGGACCCACGCGGCGACGGCGATTAGCAAACTGCTGAGTCTTCTCCTGAGATAACTTCAAATTGTCCACCACCTGATTCCAAATCTGATGTAGCCTGTCCACCACCATGTCCACTCCAGGACAATCCGAAGACTCCACCTGACCAGAGGAAAAACGAGGATGAAACCCCGAATTACAAAAAAAAGGAGAGACCAACGTGGCAGAACTAGCCCGATTATTAAGAGCAAATTCGGCCAGTGGCAAAAAAGCAACCCAGTCATCTTGATCAGCAGAAACAAAACACCTCAAATAAGTTTCCAAGGTCTGATTAGTTTGCTCCATCTGGCCATTCGTCTGAGGATGGAATGCAGACGAGAAAGACAAATCAATGCCCATCTTGGCACAAAACGTCCGCCAAAATCTAGACACAAACTGGGATCCCCTGTCAGAAACGATATTCTCCGGAATCCCATGCAAACGGACCACGTTCTGAAAAAATAAAGGGACCAACTCAGAGGAGGAGGGCAACTTAGGCAAGGGCACCAAATGAACCATCTTAGAAAAGCGGTCACACACAACCCAGATAACGGACATTTTCTGTGAAACCGGAAGATCAGAAATAAAATCCATGGAAATGTGCGTCCAAGGCCTCTTCGGGATGGGCAAGGATAACAACAACCCACTGGCCCGAGAACAGCAAGGCTTAGCTCGAGCACACACTTCACAAGACTGCACAAAGGTACGCACATCCCTAGACAAGGAAGGCCACCAAAAAGACCTGGCCACCAAGTCTCTAGTACCAAATATTCCAGGATGACCAGCCAGCACAGAAGAATGGACCTCGGAGATGACTCTACTGGTCCAATCATCCGGAACAAACAGTCTTTCTGGTGGACAACGATCCGGTTTATCCACCTGAAACTCCTGCAATGCACGTCGCAAGTCTGGGGATACGGCGGACAATATTACCCCATCCCTAAGGATACCAGTAGGCCCAGAGTCTCCAGGAGAGTCAGGCACAAAACTCCTGGAAAGAGCATCTGCCTTCACATTCTTTGAACCTGGCAGGTATGAAACCACGAAATTGAAACGAGAAAAAAACAACGACCAACGAGCCTGTCTAGGATTCAAACGCCTGGCAGACTCAAGGTAAATGAGATTCTTGTGATCAGTCAAGACCACCACATGATGTTTAGCACCCTCAAGCCAATGACGCCACTCCTCAAATGCCCACTTCATGGCCAAAAGCTCCCGATTACCCACATCATAATTGCGCTCGGCGGGCGAGAATTTTCTAGAGAAGAATGCACATGGCTTCATCACCGAGCCATTAGAACTTCTCTGTGACAAAACCGCCCCTGCTCCAATCTCGGAAGCATCAACCTCAACCTGAAAAGGAAGTGAAACATCTGGTTGACACAACACAGGAGCAGAAGAAAACCGGCGCTTAAGTTCCTGAAAGGCCTCCACGGCCGCAGGAGACCAATCAGCAACATCAGCACCCTTTTTAGTCAAATCAGTCAAAGGTTTGACAATACTGGAAAAATTAGCAATGAACCGACGATAAAAATTAGCAAACCCCAAGAACTTCTGAAGGCTCTTAACAGATGTAGGTTGTGTCCAGTCACAAATAGCCTGAACCTTGACGGGATCCATCTCAATAGTAGAAGGAGAAAAAATGTACCCAAAAAAGAAATCTTCTGGACTCCGAAGAGACACTTTGAGCCCTTCACAAACAGAGAATTGGCCCGCAAAACCTGAAACACCTTCCTGACCTGTAGAACATGAGACTCCCAGTCATCAGAAAACACCAAAATATCATCCAAATACACAATCATAAACTTATCCAGATATTCACGGAAAATATTGTGCATAAAGGACTGAAAGACTGACGGAGCATTGGAGAGTCCAAAAGGCATTACCAAATACTCAAAATGGCCCTCAGACGTATTAAATGCGGTTTTCCACTCATCACCCTGTTTTATCCGCACCAGATTATACGCACCGCGAAGATCTATCTTAGTGAACCACCTAGCCCCCTTAATGCGAGCAAACAAATCAGTTAGTAATGGCAATGGATACTGGTATTTGACTGTAATCTTATTCAGAAGGCGATAATCTATACAAGGCCTCAGGGAACCATCTTTTTTTGCCACGAAAAAGAAACCTGCTCCCAGAGGGGACGAAGATGGACGAATATGTCCCTTTTCCAAGGACTCCTTAATATAATTCCGCATAGCAGTATGCTCTGGCAGTGACAGATTAAATAAACGACCCTTAGGGAACTTACTGCCAGGAATCAATTCTATAGCACAGTCACACTCTCTATGAGGAGGGAGCGAATTGAGCTTAGGCTCCTCAAAAACATCCCTATAGTCAGACAAAAACGCAGGGATCTCAGAAGGAGTAGATGAAGCGATTGAAATTGGAGGTGCATCATCATGAACCCCCTGACATCCCCAGCTTAACACAGACATAGTTTTCCAGTCCAGGACAGGATTATGAGTTTGTAACCATGGCAGACCAAGCACTAGTACATCATGTAAATTATACAGTACAAGGAAGCGAATCACCTCCTGATGAACGGGAGTCATGCGCATGGTCACTTGTGTCCAATACTGCGGTTTATTCATAGCCAATGGTGTAGAGTCAATTCCCTTCAGAGGAATAGGAACTTCCAGAGGCTCCAGACTAAAACCGCAGCGTTTAGCAAATGACCAATCCATAAGACTCAGGGCAGCGCCCGAATCCACATAGGCATCGACGGAAATGGAAGACAGTGAAAAAATCAGAGTCACAGACAAAATGAACTTAGGCTGCAGAGTACCAATGGCAAAAGATTTATCAACCCTTTTTGTGCGTTTAGAGCATGCTGATATAACATGAGCTGAATCACCACAATAAAAACACAATCCATTTTTCCGCCTATAATTTTGCCGTTCACTTCTGGACTGAATTCTATCACATTGCATAGTCTCAGGTGCCTGTTCAGAAGACACCGCCAACTGGTGCACGGGTTTGCGCTCCCGTAAACGCCGATCAATTTGAATGGCCATAGCCATAGACTCATTCAGACCTGTAGGCGTAGGGAACCCCACCATAATATCCTTAATGGCCTCAGAAAGACCATTTCTGAAGTTTGCAGCCAGGGCGCACTCATTCCACTGAGTAAGCACCGACCATTTCCGAAATTTTTGACAATATATTTCCGCTTCATCATGCCCCTGAGAGAGGGCTAATAAAGCCTTTTCAGCCTGAATCTCTAGGTTAGGTTCCTCATAGAGCAATCCCAATGCCAGAAAAAACGCATCCACACTGAGCAATGCAGGATCCCCTGGTGCCAATGCAAATGCCCAATTCTGAGGGTCGCCCCGCAGGAAAGATATTACAATCTTGACCTGTTGAGCAGGGTCTCCAGAGGAGCGAGATTTTAAAGAAAGAAACAATTTACAATTGTTCCTGAAATTCAGGAAGGTAGATCTATCTCCAGAAAAGAACTCTGGAATAGGAATTCTAGGTTCAGACATGGGAGTGTGAACAACAAAATCCTGTATGTTTTGAACTTTTGCCGCGAGATTACTCAGGCTGGAAGCCAATCTCTGGACATCCATGTTAAACAGCTAAGATCAGAGCCATTCAAGGGTTAAGAGGAGGTAAGAAGCAGCTAGACAGCAATTAAGGGCTAGGCAGCAAAACTCTGAAGGGAAAAAAAAAAATAAAAAATTTCCCTTAAACACTTCTTTTTCTCCTGCTTCAGCCCAAACAATTAACACTTTGTAGGCCGGCTATACTGTCATGAATCCCCAATGGCTAGGGATAGCACAGGACAAGCAAAGTACAAATAGATAACGGACGAGCTCTAGGGTGATGGAACCTGGGCTGACCGCTGCCCTACGCCTGACAAACGCAACTAGAGATAGCCAGGGAGCGTGCCTACGTTGGTTCTAGACGCCACGCACCAGCCTAAGAGCTAACTAGTACTGCAGAGAAAATAAAGACCTCACTTGCCTCCAGAGGAATGAACCCCAAAAGATATAGTTGCCCCCTCACATGTATTGACGGTGAAATGAGAGGAAGGCACACACATAGAGATGATATATATAGTTTTAGCAAATTGAGGCCCGCTGTAAACTAGAAAGCAGAACGATACAAAAGGGGACTGAGCGGTCAGCAAAAAACCCTAATCAAAAAAACCATCCTGAGATTACAAGAACCCATGTGCCAACTCATGGCACATGGGGAGAACCTCAGTCCACTAGAGCTACCAGCTAGCATAGAGACATAATAAGCAAGCTGGACAAAAAACCAAACAACTGAAAATCAGCACTTAGCTTATCCTGAAAGATCTGGGAGCAGGTAGGCAGGAACCAAACAGAGCACATCTGAATACATTGATAGCCGGCAAGGGAATGACAGAAAGGCCAGGTAAAATAGGAAACACCCAGCCTCTGATGGACAGGTGGAAACCAAAGGCCGCAACCCACCAAAGTCACCCAGTACCAGCAGTAACCACCAGAGGGAGCCCACAAACAGAATCCACAACAGTCCATGCGCTCATCATCTCCCGCCTCGACTACTGTAACCTCCTGCTCTGTGGCCTCCCCTTTAACACTCTTGCACCCCTCCAATCTATTCTAAACTCTGCTGCCTGACTAATCCACCTGTCCCCCTGCTATTCCCTGGCTTCTCCCCTCTGTCAATCCCTTCACTGGCTCCCCATTACCCAGAGACTCCAGTACAAAAGCCTAACCATGACATGCAAAGCCATCCACAACCTGTCTCCTCCATACATCTGTGACCTCGTCTCCTGGTACTTTCCTGCACACAACCTCCGATCCTCATAAGATCTCCTTCTCTACTCTCCTCTTATCTTCACTTCCCACAATCGCATACAAGATTTCTCTTGCGCATCACCCCTACTCTGGAACTCTCTACCAAAACATATCAGACTCTCACCTACCATTGAAACCTTCAAAAAGAACCTGAAGACCTACCTCTTCCAGCAACCCTACAACCTGCAGTAACCACCGATCGACCAATCCGCTGCATGACCAGCTCAACCCTCGCCTACTTTATTCTCACCCATCCCTTGTAGATTGTGAGCCTTCACGGGTAGGGTCCTCTCTCCTCCTGTACCAGTTGTGACTTGTATTGTTCAAGATTATTGTACCTGTTTTTATTATGTATACCCCTCTTCACATGTAAAGTGCCATGGAATAAATGGTGCTATAATAAATAATAACAATAATAATAATAATAATAATAATAATGATTATATGAACTAAATACAATAACAGTTAACAGTAGTTAAAATCCGAAGCAATATTAAATAACTTTCACGTTAAGGGTAAAATCATCTGTAGATCTGCAGATTTTTTTTCAACAATGAAAAAATAAAAAAAATAAGCTAAAAAATCTTCACACAATTATCAATTATTTATTGACTCTTGAGACACTGTAGTATGTATGTTCTAAGTGTTCAATCAATATGTCTCCTATCTCTTATTTTAGACATTAGATTTCATACTAGTTTCCTACTGTTCTTTATGCAGAAATGGAAACAAGCATTGCAATAGCCGACTCAGATTAGAAATAGAAAATATTCATGTTTAAAGATTTTAGTAGACATATGCATTTGGATGCTAGACACATTTCTTATAGATAGTAAAGAGGTGGTCTAAAACCTGTAACATCCTTTATAAATCCAGTTGGGAAAATAAGTATTTGATACACTGACGATTTTGCATGTTTTCCCACTTAAAGTGTGAGAGACACTAAAAAAATCCAGAAAATCACATTGTATGATTTTTACATAATCAATTTGCATTTTATTGCATGAAATAAGTAATTAATACAATAGAAAAACAGAATTAATATATGTTACAGGAAACTTTGCATGCAATTACAAAGGTCAGACATTTCCTCTAGTTCTTGACACATTTGCACACACTGCAGCATGGATTTCGACCTAATCCTCCATTCAGATCTTCTCCAGATCTTTCATGTTTCAGGGCTGTTGCTGGGCAACATTGAGTTTCAGCTCCCTCCAAAGATTTTCTATTGGATTCAGGTCTGGAGACTAGCTAGGCCACTCCAGGACCTTGAAATGCTTCTTCCAAGCCTCTTCTTAGTTGTCCTGGATGTGTGTTTTGGGTCGTTGTCATGAGGGAAGATCCAGCCACAAACCATCTTCAATGCTCTTACTGAGGGAAGGAGGTTGTTGACCAAAATTTTATGATACATGACCCCATCCAATGGAGAATGGGGAATGGTCACCACCTGATCTCAAACCTGAGCTTAAACTTGCACTCCCTTAATGCCCTATGCGGGTCTTTCACCCCCGCCACCGTCAGGATACCACATCCCTATCTGTCACCTAACTCTGCCTTGGCTAGTGCACTGGCTGGTGATGGGCACTAGCTGCACCACTGCTTTCTCTACTGCAAAGCTCTGCACAGCAGAAGAAAGGCACCAGATCAGCAAACTCAGCAGAAGCACCACTGCACCCAAAAAGCTCCTTACTCCAGCTTGGTTACTGTTGATTGCTCTAACAATCAGTCTACATTGTTGAGCTGTGAGCAATGACAAACTCTCACTCTCCTAAAATAACCCTAAAATGGCTGCTGTATTCTCTGCTTAGACTTTTAAGAATGCTACAATAGCCTCTCCTTTTTGGTTGCGCTATTACATGTGATGTGATAGCTGCAAGACGTTCTGTCAGTCCTGTGTTATAGATACAATATTCTGCAATAGGTAATTAGATAGGGGTTTTTGAGGGTTGATCTGTGTAAATCAGATTTCATATTGTTTGAATTTGGAGAGACCTGCAAATTTCACAAACTTCTATTCGAATTTGATTTGCACCGAAATAATTTGATCATCTTTAATTTTAATACATTTGCCAATCTGCTCTTCATACCCATTAAAAGAATCAAAAACAATGTAAAGTGAATGTATGCATATGCTGGCCTATATATGTATAAATCATGTAGTCAATGTAAATTAAACATATCACCAATATGTATATTATATGTGTGCGTAAAATTATAGGACCGTGATAAAAAGAAAAAGAAAAGCAGAACAACCAGAACAAAGGTCAATAATTTATGTAAGGAAAAAAGTATAAACTTTATTATTCAAGCAGTTGGTCTGCAATACCATGCATCGATATGAAAAGGAGGTGCCAATCCAGAAAAAAAACAATAATGCAGAAAGTCTAAAAAAAATGTTGTTCTAGAGCAAAAGAATATAGGGAAGAATCTGCTGGATGTGTAAAATCCACATGTGAATGGTCCAAAATGTGGAGATGCACCTATCCCTGATGAAGTCCACGCCGGAATGCATGTCGGGGCAGATGCATCTCCAAGGAGTCCCTGCTGCTAACCACATAGGTATATAATCACCTTACCTTTCCAGCTACTAATTACTTCATATCTTGTGACAAATGTCACCTATTTGGGACAAACATCAAAGTGTAAGAGTAAACTGCATAAACGTACTGCACTCTATTACTATACAGATCAATTTGTAGCCTTTATGAAATAGTGTGTCCAACATCGATAATATGTTTCCTGATGAGGTCAAATATCTTTCGGTCTGACCCTTGTGACTTTAGATTTCTTTATTATACTTACTAGTGAGTCAGTAGTAAATAAATACAATTTTTTTTGATCTTTAGGAAATATTGCCTATATTTTAAAGATTGTGTAAACTGATAGCAAAGCTAAGCGCTTGCCTAGACTCATACGTTGGCACTCGCGAGTAGCATCTGCTAGGTATAAAATGGCCCTATAATTCATTTTCAACATTACCTAATTGTCTTCATCATTTCATTATTACAAATATTAGGTATGGATATAAAGAAACAGTAATTCTTTTTACTAGACTGAGGATTCAGCATGGGTGGAAGCATGCTAATCTAATTATAAAGGTAGTCGAGCTGAACGGCTGCATTTTCTCATACTTAGCATTCACAAGTCAGGTCCCAGCAGATGTGTTGTGAAATTAATTTCCTCTGGTGTAACCAGAAACTCTCTGTTATGCAATTTCCATTTCACAGATGATAACCTATTATCACTTTATTCAAGGAAAATGTGTTAATAGCCACGAGGAAAATTGAATTATTCATATTTGCTCATTTCTATTCTGAAGCACACACTTCTCTTTTCATGCATTGGGAGAAGGCTAATGTAAACATGACCAGATCCTTGTAAATTGGCTTGTAGAAGAGGCTGTTAGCATACTGCCTGGGGACTGATCTGGGATGGGGATAACGGCTGATATCTGTGAAGTGCAGCATGTGGAAGACAGGCTGTTACCCTTACCAGGTGGTATTGCAAGCTAATGGGAGCCAGGTCAAAACATCAGATGTTAATTTAGAACTTTAACAGTCAGTAATGTAGATACATGGAAAGAAAACAGTATGTAACAAGTAGCTACTGTTTACACAGTGTGGAATATTTGGTGATAAAGATCCTTGGGAACAAACTGCTTATTGTAATAATGATGTTACACATTGCTTAATTAACGCTGTTAGATTGGGATTCCGTAATCATCTTTATGACCCTCTGTTAAGTCAATGGACGAGTTTTAATATTTGCAGATATAGCTGAACCTCATATGTATTGTCACAAATTATGGCGATTGTAGTTTGTGTAAAAAAATCCTGGATATAATATTTCTTTTTTTATAGGTGTATTCTTTGCACATTTTGAACACTGAAAAAGAAAAATGTACGTTTATTTTCTAATAATTTTACTATAGTAGATTTTTTGTTGTCATAGTTGGATCCAAGGTAATTTATTTTAATAAAAGCCAGCTGGTGTAAGATCTCTTTTTTTCTAAGGCTAGGTTCACATTGCGTTAATGTGTGCACGCTAACGGACAGCATTGCACAGCGAAAATGTCGCAATTAACGCCGTGCAACGGGTCCGTTAGCGCACCCATTGACAGCAATGTGAAGTTTCCCTGTAGCGCATCGCTAGCGCGTGCCTTTTTAGGCTCGCGCTAGCGATGTGCCGTTCTTCTGTGGCGCGCCTCGGACGCTGCTTGCAGCGTCCGCGGCGTGCCCGAGGTCCGTTCCCCGCTCTCACAGATCGGGGATCTGCGAGAGTGGGGACGTTAACGCGACCCCTAACACGGCCCCTAAATAAACATTGCGTTAGCGCAATCCGCTAGCGCTAGCGCTAAACGGATTGCCCTAACGCAATGTGAACCTAGCCTAAGAGGAGCTTGCTTCTCAATAAATTAAGCACATCTCTGGTTGTGTGGGCTGAAATAGATTTGCTCCATAATTTATATAATGCTTTATTTAAGTTATGGTGAATTTGTCAGGAAATGAATTCAACATAAATTAATTTACTTGCGAATACAGGTGTTTTGCAATTCGCTCCTATGAAGCTGTGGCCAACACTTTGCTGAACCATGGAGAGGCAGACAAATGGATAAAAAAATAATAATAATACTCAACTCACCTGTAAGCATGTATACTATTCAACCACTTCACTCTATTCCGTGGTCTCTAATGTCCATGAGTGATATGCTGTCGTGGTGCAAGTAGTGATCTCACAACATTACGCCATGTGTCTCCAAAGGCCTATTCAACGCAGTGAATTCAGAGGACTAATGGTTGATTGCAGTCTTGACATGGAGTGAAGCAGTTGAAGATGATTTGTGTAACATTGACAGAGAAAAGAAGAAGGTGGACAGTCTGACTAATGAGACAGGTGAGTGGTTAGGTAAGTATTATTATTTTTTAATTTTACATGTTTGATATCCTCTGAGGTCTATGTATGCCCCAGAACATAATACGGAGCATTATATTTGCATTGAAGAAGACAGAGGCATTTATTTATTGCTCAAAATTGTATAGAATTATTTAATCCGTCATAAGAAAAGACAGATAATTTCCAATGTTTCGACCAAATTATGTTTTTTGGCAAGGACATCTGTTGTACAATTTGCTATAAAAAAAATAAATTGCCCCCACACCTTCAGTGTCAAATTAATGCCAAAAATTACACATACTCTCTGTGACCAGTATCCATTCATATACACACACGATGCATCAGCACACGGTGAATAATGAATACATGAACTTCAAAATTACTAAAATGAAAGGTACTTAGTATTTTTTAATCAAAGGGTGCAAAAGCCATCCAACCATAATTAATATTGATGGTCCCTAACCACTATATGTCCTACCTCTCTCTGTGCCATACAGGATCTCATCTGAATGGGGAGTGAATAGGAAGCCAGGCATAGCTCCCAATTAAAACCTTGCATGGGAAAGATGGGTAATGAGCCTTTGAAGTGGCAACACCTCCCTGATATGTATTTCAAAAAAGAAAATATAGGGCTCACACACCTTTTTATTATTAAATTAATGCACAGATGCACAAAAGCTATGTGGCCCTTGCACATATTAAAAGGTACACTTTAACGTGGTTGGATGGCTTTTGCGCTGTTTGATCAAAAACACTAAGTATCTTACAGTCACATCTGACTGAGGCCACTGGCTCAAAAAGGTTACTTCAGACTGACTGTGCACAAGCCACTCAGTCTGGCAGACTCTAGAGGAACCACAATACCCTTTAAGTCCTGTATATGGATCTAGTTTTATAACAGGATCCAGTGGATTGGTTCCACTGAAGAGTTTTCATCTGGAAATGAGAACCAGAGGTAGGAATGGTCACCAAGCAGGGTCAAACAAAGAGGTCAATGTCATGCATATTGTAGGAAAGACTAAGTGCAACACAAAGTGATGAGGGAAAGGAAGCAGAACACTTGGAAATGGGGGAGTGGGGACCCCTAAGCAGATCTAAAGTCACCCTGTCTGCCATAAATATCCCTATATAAGTTCCGCACCTATCGCCGAGCTGGAACACTTATCTTGAGTAGACTTACAGAGGGGACACAGATGTCCTCCAGCAGCACCAAAGAGGAAGATAGCCAACTGTTATAGCACCAAGCCTCTACAGGGGAAAATGGAAATATCAACAGCGATTCCCTGTAGCAGACAGGAAGTTTGTAAACACCCAATCCAGGTGTGTCAATTAGAGCCGGGGGAGGTTGCCACTGGGTCCAAGATTCAGAAGGACTAGGAAGGCATCCGCAAAGCCAACCACAGAGACCTTTAGCCAGATGCTATGAGATTGTCTGCAGCCTCTGACACACCAAATTTAGTAATATCAGGAACAGAATATAAAAAAATGGTAATCAGATATCAAGCCAATATCATAGAATGGTAATAATCAGAACAAAACAAGAAAGCACTGCACAGAGATCTGAACTGAGATAGCTGAACCATTGACTGGCAACAGGAGCTGGCTCTCAGGGGTTTATAGAGAACAGTCCCACCCACTGCTGACTGTAGACAGAAACCAAATCAACAAGATTAAACCTGTAGTTTCCCTCCTGTCCAAAGCCACAAATCCCAGGAATAAAATAGGATTGATGCTATCAAGCATCACCATCAACAATGGTGTGACGCTGCCTAGCAGCCGAAGCAAAGACAGACACAAATGTTACTTACATTTTTAATGTTCATAGCAATTTTGGAGTTCATGTATTCATTTAGTCGCAGTGTGGAGATGCATTGTCTATGTATCTGTTGTAGATTCTGTCAAGGATATCTGTTGTAAAGGAGACCTGGGTGTGTAGAGTAGTAGAGGAGTCAGGTGCTGTTTGTAAGCTGCAAGTGGAGACTGAATGCTTCATTGCACTAAACACTTGGCTGCTCTTGAAAATGCCAATAATTTGGTCAAAAAGAGAGATGTTATCTTTGCTATCTTTCTTTTGTGATGCCAGATCTAAATTAATCTATAACATTTTTAGCAAGATCATTCTTCAGTGCTGAGGTCCCTCTTCTATGATATGATACGATTACTGTTCCAACTGGGTACACCTTGCCGCGGTGGGACAGCTTTATGCTTTTTTTCATCAAAAACAGTGTTTACTAAGTACCCTATATTAATTATTTAACGCATTTGCTTTTTAACTTATTTATTTTCATTAGGGTATATGCACATATTATTTTTTCTTTGCTTTTGTTTGTTTCCATGGCCGATGTGAACATGCTCTTACATCATGCATGTTTTCAAGTCATACTCTTGTTCCATTTTCTGTTTCTCTTCAGTATTTTTGCATTCAGTACAAATAGGGTGTGGCACCATATTCACTGAGCTGGCAGTTCATATATGGTCTCTCCAAAGCTGGGTGTCCGGTTGTGACCAGGTGACTCTCTGCCACTATTCAAACTAGGTAGGGTTTAACATTAGAGAGTGTAGTTACTGTCCCAATTGCGTACACCTTGCCTCGGTGGGACAGCTTTATGCATTTTTTTAATCAAAAACAGTGTTTACAAAGTACCCTATGTTAATTATTTAATGCACTTGCTTTTTTTACTTATTTATTTTCATTAGGGTATATGCACATATTGTTTTTTCTTTGGTTTTGTATGATACAATATAGTATAATATAATCTATCCACAGTCCTTTCTTCAAGAACTTAAATCTCTGGAACGGTTCTTCTAGCTTTACACACACCTATATTGTACATTTAGCTAAGACATTGGTTGACATTTGCAGATATTTTACAGTGTACATTTAAAAATAATCTAAGGAAGTAGGACAATAAAAAGCCCTTGTTGTCCACTGCAACATCTGTAATAATGTCCCATCATATAGAGCTATGGTGTTAAGGCTGAGTCACACATAACGATATCGTTAACGATATCATTGCAACGTCACGCTTTTGGTGACGTAGCAACGATCCCACTAACGATCTCGTTATGTGTGACAGCGAACAACGATCGAGGCCCCTGCTGGGAGATTGTTGGTCAATGGGAATGATCAGGACCTTTTTTTGGTCGCTGTTCACCTGCTGTCATCGCTGGATCGGCGTGTGTGACGCCGATCCAGCGATGTGTTCACTTGTAACCAGGGTAAATATCGGGTTACTAAGCGCAGGGCCGCGCTTAGTAACCCGATATTTACCCTGGTTACCATTGTAAAAGTAAAAAAAAAACAGTACATACTCACATTCTGATGTCTGTCACGTCCCCCGGCGTCCACAGGGTTAAAACTGTTTTCGGCAAGAGCGCTGCTAATATGCACGCGCTACTGCCGAGAGCTTCCCTGCACTGACTGTGACACTGGCGGGGGACGTGACAGACATCAGAATGTGAGTATGTAGTGTTTGTTTTTTTTTTACTTTTACAATGGTAACCAGGGTAAATATCGGGTTACTGAGTCTCCCAATTGATGGTAGGATTGTGTTTCAGCGACAAGCGCCTACTTAACACCATTTTAGCCAGCTTAAAAAGAAGAACTTGCATGAATGAGATTCTGTGTGTAACACACCCACTTTTATGCACACATTCTCACCCTTAGAAGTAACATGAGTCTATATAAGTGGGAATTATCAATTGCGGATATTTGAACAGGATGACCAAGAGTTGCAACTGTGTACCCACATCTAACATCAACCTCACTGTCAATGAGATCTAAGATGGAAACTGAGTCAGCAAATGCAGAGGTAACTGTAATTCAAGATTTGGTAGCCAATGACACTTGTAAAAAAAAGAAGTAGTCTGCATGGGAGATAATTCAAACCCTTAAAAACAGTATCCTTACATATTATTGACTCTTTTCTTTCCTTTTAAGGTACCTTCACACTTAACAACTTTCCAACGAGAACGACAATGATCCGTGACGTTGCAGCGTCCTGGATAGCGATATCGTTGTGTTTGACACGCAGCAGCGATCTGGATCCCGCTGTGATATCGTTGGTCGGAGCTAGAAGGCCAGCACCTTATTTCGTCGTTAGGTCGGTGTGTATCATCGTGTTTGACAGCAAAAGCAACGATGCCAGCAATGTTTTACAATGGTAACCAGGGTAAATATCGGGTTACTAAGCGCAGGGTCGCGCTTAGTAACCCGATATTTACCCTGGTTACCATTGTAAAAGTAAAAAAAAAAACAGTACATACTCACCTTCTGATGTCTGTCACGTCCCCCGGTGTCCGCGCTGCTGCTCAGAGCTTCCTGCACTGAATGTGTCAGTGCTGGCCGTAAAGCCGAGCACAGCGGTGACGTCACCGCTGTGCTCTGCCGGCCCTGACACATTCAGTGAAGGAAGCTCTGAGCAGCAGCGCGGATGCCAGGGGACGTGACAGACATCAGAAGGTGAGTATGTAGTGTTTTTTTTTTACTTTTACATTGGTAACCAGGGTAAATATCGGGTTACTAAGCATGGCCCTGCACTTAGTAACCCGATGTTTACCCTGGTTACCCGGGTGCTGCAGGGGGACTTCGGCATCGTTGAAGACAGTTTCAACGATGCCGAAGTCGTTCCCCTGATCGTTGGTCGCTGGAGAGAGCTGTCTGTGTGACAGCTCCCCAGCGACCACCAAACGACTTACCAACGATCACGGCCAGGTCGTATCGCTGGTCGTGATCGTTGGTAAGTCGTTTAGTGTAAAGGTACCTTTAAGTCCATGAACAATACTAAGAGTATATGTGGGGAATTGTTAAAGTATTTGTACAAGTTAAATATTGTCTTGATCTGTGTCTTGGATTCTGTGAAAATACTAAACTGTTATATACTCATTTTCTTGCATCCCTATGGATCCAGGGCACTGTGATTTGCACTATATCTAAAAATAAGAACTTTATCATTTCTCTGTTAGATGGATTACTGAAATCTATGATTGGCTACAACCCTCAGATGACTAGAACTTCAAGTCATCAGCGAAATATCTGATACTCCACTGATACCCAGATGGTCATAAACTTATCTATCTCATACTGTAAGCTCTGATTAGTAAATAATCCGTAGCTAATTTATACATTTTTTTGTAGGAATAAAGGCTTTTCAATATGGGTTGGGCTGATAATTGGGTAACAAAATTTGTAGAAATGTTCTTTCCCTATCATTGCAATGGCCATGATTAGCTGATGAACATAACAAATTCTCAATCATTGCATGACACTCGTTAGATGATTTTAAAGATAATCATGTTTGTCAGCGCAACACTCTAAGTAAACTATATGCAAACTGTAGGGTGACCCAAAAATGAATGATCTTTCACCTTTAATAATTTTGCATTTAAAGATCCAAAGATGAGTGAATTGATGTACAGTATCGTTTATTTGCGCATGTAGCCCTGCCTTCTGAGAGATATTAGAACAAATGCTCCAGAATTATCATGTGATTGAGAATACAATTATTTACTAAAACAGACAAGTCAGGAAAGCTGATAAATTCTCTTTAAATGTAATATTTTGTATGATCAGTGATATTATTGTAACCATTCACAGTTTTTAAAATGATTGTTATTCTAGTTTGAATGTGCAAAGAAAGAAATCATGTAATTGTGAGTATCTTAAATCCTTCCAACAAAGGAAACTGTAAATTGCAAAATGATAGTGAATAAAAACATAATTACTGCTTTCATTCGTTCATACTATATTAGTGTAATATAATTATCATGTAGGCAGACTGAATCTTATAAATATTCAACAAAGATCTTTGGAATGAATATACAAATGAACACTTAGAACTAAATACTCAAATAAAAAGAAATTATTTTCCTATTTTAAATGATGAATGGAATGCATTCTTGTGATAAATGTCTTGAAATACCTAGAGGTAAAGTTTCAGTGTCAAATCTGTTTCTGAGATTAATGGTGTACGTATTGAGTAGGCGGAAGTTACTGTTTTGATATTATTTACTAATTTGCTCACTACTGTTTTGCATGCAATAATGAGGGTTTTTATTGCAGTGATTGTATAACAACCTCTATTTGAACTCAAAATAATATATTTTTTTGAGAACACCACAGAATGGTAATTGTTTTATGGATATCACAGAATATTATCTCTCCTGTTCACAAATTCTATGCTGCTTGCTATTGGGAGACTGCCTAGAATTTTTCATCTCACTTTGTGTATATTTTCATATTATTTATATTATATGTCAATAATAGATATTCATCCTGAATATATTATGAATAGCAATACTGTATCCCATTAAAAACCTAGATATTTTGGTTTTTAGGATTACAAAATGAGCACAAATAATTTTCTTTTTTTTGTCTCATGGTATTTACTGGCCTTTTTGTACCAAATTCTTCAAAATAGACATTCTGTTAAAGAATTTTGCACAAAATAAAAAAGTGCTCTTTAATTTTGTCTTTAACTTTTTTTGCAACTTTTTGGAGCAAAATAACTACTATGCTCAGCTAAAAATGTCACAAAATATTATAGGATCACTCAATGAGGGGACTTAAGTATACACAGCTCTGACAAAAATTAAGAGACCACTGCAAAAAGTTCAGTTTGTTTGATTTTTCTCTTTATAGGTATCTTTTTAAGTAAAAAGTAAATTGTTCTTTTAGTCTATAAACTTCTGACAACATGTCACCAAACTTCCAAGCAATAAATTTTGTATTTTTTTTCTGACAAAGAAAAATGGTCAAAATAAAAAAACAGTGCTTTCAGATCTCAAATAATGCAAAGAAAACAAGTTAATAATCATTTAGAAACAACAATACTAATGTTTTAACTCCGGAAGAGTTCAGAACTCAATATTTTGTGGAATAACCATGATTTTTAATCACAGCTTTCATGCGTCTTGGCATGATTACCACCAGTTTTTCACACTGCTTCTGGTGCAAAAATGTAAGCAGTTCTTTGTTTGATGGCTTGTGACTATCCATCATCCTCTTCATTACATTTCAGAGGTTTTCAATGGGGTTCAGGTCTGAAGATTGGGCTGCTCATGACAGGATTTCCATTAGTGGTCTCTTAATTTTGCCAGAGCTGTATTTATGCAAATATATTTGAAACTTAAAAAAAAAAATCATAATTGACAAATGAAACACCTGTCCCCTAAAATGAACATAAAAAAGAAACAAATATAGAATAAACATAAACTATATTTCAATAAAGGCACAGATTAAATGAAGAATAAGTTGTAAATGATACACATTTAAAAACATCATAAACTAGCCCCCCAAAAAAGCCAGAAATACAGTAATGATTCAGGCCCAAAATGTATACAGTATATAATACCCTTCTATTTAAAAGGAACCTGACAACTGATAAATGCTTATTAACAACGAAAAAACAGATGATACAAGGTCAAACACAGTATCATATGAAAATATAAACTTTATTGAAAATTACTAAAAAACAAATGCATGGAGGTGATACAAATAGTGGCGCTACAGCGAAACACGCTGCAAAGAAATGCCAGAGGCGCATACACAGGAATACCGGTCCTCAATACCTAGTATGCGTTTTATTTAAAGGTATAATCCAAAAAAAAAACAAATAGAATATGCAAAAAAAGCTATAAAAAATAAGCAAAAACAAACTAAATATAACAATATATAACAAAATCGTTATGTAGCAGACACTAAACTGCTGGCAGGCATGTACTAAGAGTAATCAAAGACCTAGCACAAAGGTACACCTGATATATTAGCAGTGTACCATATAAACACCCATATTGGGTATAGAGCTACTATCCCACGATGTAGCAGTGAAATACATTGTTACCGGTCTATAATGTGCACAAATACCTCCGCAGAAAAGTACCTACCACAAGAGGACTGGAACTCCCGTGGACGCGCCTCCACCCCAACGCGCATTTCGGTAATAAACCTTCGTCAGGGGGCAAGTTAGTTGGCTATATCTGTTGCTATTTAACTGATAAATGCTGCCAGAATCAAAGGTAGCATGTAACATATGCTAGCTGAATAATTTCAGCCATATATGGTATATTTAACTCTAAAACACTGAAGCATTTCAGAGAAAAATATAGTTTAATAGATGCTGTGGACCAAGTCACATAGGCGACTATACAGTTCTCCAAATTATTATGCAAATTGGATTTAAGTGTTATAAAGATGTAATATTGTGTCTCAGTGTCATGGTTTTCCCACCCAAGTGTGTCTGGGATGCAGTTACTGACAGATCAACTGTCCAATCTGGTATAGGGTGTGCTGAAGCTGCCAATACTTTGATTGACAGCTTAGAAATCCAATCTGGTACAGGGATGTGCAGAGCTGTCAGTGTGTTGATTGACAGCTCGACTATCCAATCTGAAACTGGGAGGTGTCAGCTGTCTCCAAGTGTTCATTATTCCAGGTGATTGCCATGCTACTTAACTGAGCTGTTTCTCCCAGACCTCTTCTAGATGAACATTCAGCTCAGTGTGGTTTGTTCCTCTGTGCCTTGAGTTCTGTATGCTTGATCTTTTGTTGCCTGACCTTGGACTTCATTCTGCCCATCGATCTGCTTAACCCTGCTGTTCTGATCCATTATCCTCCTGGTTTTCTGACCTAGAAACGTTACCTAACTTCGCTTTTGTCTCTTACTTCTGTTTGTGATGTACCCTCCTGGCTTCTGACTTTGGACTCTTTGACCATTCTGACTCACGGCTTGGTTGTGAGAAATAACTAGCTTCACATTACATCTGGCCGATATGTTTTTCTTTTTTGCTAGTATAGATCCTGTTCACATGCTTTGTGACCCGGTGGCAAATTTGTCGCAGATGACTCAGAATCTGGCTAAGGATTCCCAGAATCTGGAGTCATCACAATATCAGTTGCAAGGTCAGATAAATTAATTGATGAAGACCCTCCCATAGCCCTCAACTGCCGGAGGTGGCTGTGACGTCAGTACCCTCTAATGTACAGTTGGTCTATCCCAAAACTGTGATATCTCTCCCTGATAAATGTTTGGGAGTGAAATAGCAGTTTAGGGTATTCAAGGAGGGCTGTAGGTAATTTTTTACACTGCGCCCCTGGTCATGGGAATAATCATGTCCCTTCTTCTACGAGGGGGTCCTCAGACCTGGGCATTTTCTTTGTCCCCTACAAACCCCAGAAAGGTTTTCTGCTAATGCTTTTTTGACAATTTAGGTCTGATACATGTTGAAACTGACAGAATCTAGGTTGCTGAGGCTAAGATCATGAACCTGGCACAAGGAGGTCTCACAGCTGAGGGCTGCTATAATGAGTTCTGGTAGTTGTCCACTGAAGTTCTATGGAACTATGCTGCTCTCAGGTGCCAGTTCAAAAAAGACCTTTCCGAAACCCCCAAGGATTCTCTTGTCTTCCATGATGCCCTTTGTTCTCTGATGTAGGCCCTATGAATGAACCACAGAATCCGTGAGAGTCGTGGTCAACAGCAGGCTGCTCATTATAGTTCCCTGGAGCAGGTCCATTTACCCGACGTTGGAGTTGTAAGTCTTTGTGTTGCAGAGAGAAAAAGGAGACAAGATCTCAGACTCTATATATACTGTGGTCTCTCTGGACATTTTCTTAAGAATTGCCCAACTCATCCTCAAGCTATCAAACCATAGGGAGAACGTCTGAATCTCAGTGAAGGCCGAAGGGATCACCTAAACTCCCAGGAACCTTTTTTTCCTCTGATAAAGTATTGATACATACGATGTAATCCTTCGAGAACCAGGTGTTATCAACATTGGCGTTCATTGACTGTGGGTCTGCTGCAAACTTTATTGATTCAGGACTGCTTCTGAAGTTAGAGTTAGGAACAGTTAACTTAGAAAGACCCATTCAAGTCATTGCCATTGACAAGACACTGTTGGCTCACAATTTGGTTAAGAGAGCAATGGTTGATTTCACTCTCCAAGTGAGAGCACTCCACTGTGGATCCATCTCTTGTTTTATGTTGGTAATTTACCTGCTGGATTGGTACTGGGGTTTCCATGGTTCCAGATTCAAAATTATGTTATTAATTGAAAACCTTGTCATGCCTTTTGGATTATTATATGCGCGTGTTATGTTTCAAAATGTTATGAATTATATTTTCTCTGACTGCATTTGAATTTTTTATGTGATTTACCTATATGATATTCAAATTATCACTCCAGATTCGGACACTGACCAGGAACATGTCCGTATTGTGTTACAGAGATTGAGGGGAACTCTTTGTTTGCTAAATTAGATAAATGTGTGTCTTCTGCTCAGGAAATCTCTTTCTTGTAGTTTATCTTGTCAGCGGAAGGGTTTAAGATGGACCCCGGGAAGGTGCAGGTCATAATTGATTGGGTTCAACCTCATGATCTTAAGGCTTTGCATTGTTTTTTGGGATTCTCAAACTATTATAGAAAACTTATCAAGGGGTTTACGCAGATTGCTAAACCAGTTGCTGACCTTACATGTAAGGGGGCAAATCTCAAGGTTTAGTCACCTGGTGCTGTCAGGGGTTTGGAAGGATTAAAGAGTTTTTTTTATGTCTGCACCCATTTTGATCTAACTTGATCTCCACGAACAGTTCATTGTGGAGGTGGATGTTTCAGAGATCGGAGTGGGGGCAATCTTATCGCAGGGGCCCAAAACTCTGACTAACCGGCATCCATGTGCTTTTTTTCTAAAACATTTTCACCAGTGGAGAGAAATTATGATGTTGGGATTCAGGAGTTACCATATATACTCGCGAATAAGCCGACCCGAGTATAAGCTGAGACACCTAAATTTGCCACGGAAAACTGGGAAAAATTATTGACTCGAGTATAAGCCAGGTATGCATTGTCCCCTCATCCATATCCTGGTATGCATGGCACCCCATCCCTGTCCTTGTGTGCATGGCTCCCTGTCCCTGTATGCATGGCTCCTTATCTCAGTCCTTGTATGCATGGCTCCTTATCCCCTATCCTTGTATGCATGGCTCCCCATCCCTGCATGCATGGTTCCTTATCCCCATCCTTGTATGCATGGATCTGTAACCTCTATCCCTGTATGAATGGTTCCTATATAAAAAAACACATCCTGCTTACCTTCACTGAATGCCCTCACTGCATTTCATTACGGCACCAGCAGCTCCTGCGGCCGAGCGATCACGTGTCCCTCGCTCATTATGCCTGTGGCAGTGGAGAGATGTGAATATTCATTACCTTAATGAGTGGGGACACATGATCAATTGGCCGGAAGAGCTGCTGGTGCTGGCCAGAGCGAGATGTAGCGAGGGTGCGCAGGGAAGGTACCGTAAGTAGGATGTGTGCCGGAAGCCAGGGGCTGCGGTTGGAACTGCGCACCATAAGATAAATGAATATTCACTGCCAGCACAGTGAATATTAATTTCTCTTTAGCAGTGGGTGCAGGCTTTAGCTGCAGCCACCTCCTCCTGCCTCTGTGACTCGCTGCTCTGCCGCTCCTACCCCCACTGTCTTTCTGGGACATTGACTCAAGGGGGCATTTTCAGCACAAAAGAATGTGAAAGCTGATGCATTATCTTGTAGTCTACATTCCATTTCTCCTCCAGAACTTCCATCCTCTATTATTTCTCAGGGTATTGTGGTTTCTATAGTAACCTTGGAATTGGAAGAGGAGATTCATAAAGTTCAGTCATTGGCAGCTTCCCCAGGGTCCATATTATTTGTCCCTGTGTACCTAAGATTACGTGTGTTACAGGAATTTCATGATTCGGTCATAAGTGGTCATTCTTGGGTTACTGCTACACAGAAAGCCTTTGCTAGACATTTTTGGTGGCCATCCATGCATAATGATGTTAAAGATGTTATATCTGCTTGTGAAGTCTACGCACATGCCAAAGTCAGTCATAACTGGCCGGCTGGGGAATTTGCTCCATTGCCAATTCCAGAAACACCATGAACTCATTTGTTTATGAATTTCATTACAGATTTACTTTTGTCGGTTAGGAAAACTCCGATCTGGGAGGTAGTTGACCAATTCAGCAAACAAACTCTTTTTGTTCCTTTGTCAGGATTACCTAATGCAGAGACACTCTCCAGGTTGTTTATTTCTCATATTGTAATGTTACATGGGATCCCTCTGAATATTGTGTCTGATAGAGGAGTACAATTTGTCTCTATAGTTTAGAGAGCTTTTTGCAGTAAACTAGGGATTAACAGGTCTTTTTCATCTGTTTATCACCCTGAAACCAATGGTCAGACTGAGAGGACAAACCAATCTTTGGAAAAAATTTAAGGTGCTTCGTGGCAGCTCAATAGGAGGACTAGTCTTCATTTTTACCTCGCTCTAAATTTGCTTTGCACAGTCAAGTAAATCAATCGATCAGAACCTCACCCTTCTTCTGTAATTATGGTTTTGGTGAATTTTCTAGTATTAGCTCTGAATGCTCTGGGGTTGAGGTCACCGTACAGAGACTTTGGGATGTCTGGAGGAAGGTTCAAAAAAATATTGAAACTGCTCCGATTCACCAAAAATGAATGGCCGATAGACATTCGGTGGCTCCTGTTTTTAAGATTGGGGATAAGGTTTGGTTATCATCAAGGAAAATTACATTTAAAGTGCCGTCGGTAAAATTGAGCCCAAAATTTATTGATCCAAATGATATCCTAGAGGTGGTCAATCCTGTGGTATTTAGATTCCAGCTTCCTCCATCACTGCCCATTCCTAACGTATTCCATAAATCCCTATTAAAGGAGTATGTCCTATCTGCATTGTCTTCCTCATCCCTGCCTACTCCGCTTTCAGTAGATGATGGCCTGGAGTATGAGGCTCAGAGAGTTGTGGATTCTTGGAGGGTCTGTAATTCTCTCCAGTACCTAATCCATAGGAGGGGATATGGACTAGAGGAGAGATTTTTAGGCCCTGCTCAAGATGTGAAGGCCGATCAGTAAGTCAGGGTCTTCCATCTAAAATTACCTGGGAAGCCTGGGGGTCTCGTGGCCCCCCTAAAAGAGGGGGTACTGTCACGGTTCCACCCCTCAGTGTGTCTGGGATGCAGTTACTGACAGCTCGGCTGTCCAATCTGGTTTAGGGGCATGCTGAAGCTGTCAGTACTTTGATTGACAGCTTAGCCATCCAATCTGGTATAGGGGTGTGCTGACCTGTCGTTGTGTTTATTGACAGCTCAACTATCCAGTCTGAGACTTGGAGGTGTTGGCTGTCTTCAAGTGTTCATAATTCTAAGTGAGTGCCATGCTACTTAACTGAGCTGTTTCTCCCAGACCTCTGTCAGACGTTCATTCAGCTAAGTGGGGTGTGTTCCTCTGTGCCTTGAGTTCTGCATGCTTGATCTTTTGTTGCCTGACCTTCAGCTTCGTTCTGACCATCCAACTGTTTAACCTCTTCTGCTCTGATCCGTTATCCTCCTGGCAATCTGACCTGGGAAAGTTACATGACTATGCTTTTGTCTCTTCCTTCTGTTTATGATGTACCCTCCTGGCTTCTGACCTTGGACTCTTTGACCATTGTGATTCATGACATGGCCATGAGAAGTGACTAGAGTCACACTCAGACTCTTTAAGTCACTGAAATCATTCTCTAGGATCTTTGATAATTAGTTTGTCAGGTGAGCCCAATGAAAGGAAAACTACTTAAGAAGGACAGCCCACATTATTAAGTAGGCCACTTTTTTCTAGTAACATGAGAATGAAAAAGGATCTCTCTGCTGCCGAAAAACATCAAATAGTATAGTTTGTACAGCAGAATAATTTTCAATCTCCAAAGTCACAAGGTATCTCTCTCTCAAAGAAGAACTTGTAGAATGTATGTTCTTTTGATCAGCGGGGTTCTTTCTCTCTCTCTGTCTACTGTAGAGTGTAGGCTCTTATAGTAAGCATGGTCCCCTTTCTCCCACTCCTGTATAATTTAAGCTCTTTTGGTCAGCAGGGTTTTCTCTCCTACTCTCTCTTGTATAGTATAAACTGTTATGGTCATCAAGTTCCTTTTTCTCTTTTGTACAGTGTAAACTCTTATGGTTAGCAAGGTTCTCTTTCTCTTGTCTATACAGTGTAAGCTCTTTTAATCAGCAGTGACCTGTCTTTCTCTCTCCTGTGTTGTCCGCACTCTGTCTGCTGAGTTAACATGGAACAATGATGCTCTCCTGACCATCTTCTTTGTTCACCTGTCCAGTCATGTCAAGGATGAACTTTCAGGTAGAGATTTGCCATCTTCGCTTGACAGTATGATTTTGCTCGCTACTCGAGTGGATTTGCGTTTTAAAGAATGGTCTAAGGAGAAAACGCTGAATTTTTGCATCTCTCCTCAAAGAGCATCTGTAACATCCCATTCCAGACTGGCCACACTGGAAGCTATAGATATCGGCTTGAGCAGCTTCATTCTGGCTAAAAGATCCCATCAACTTTCACAGGGACTCTGTCTGTATTAAGGTGAACAGGAAAATCATCACTCAAATTGTTCCCAATTGAAGGCCAAACAGGGAGAACCTTCTAACCTAGGAGAAGAGGAAGGTATCGCTATAGGATTAACTTTTTCCTCCACTAAAAAATAAGTTACTCCTGCCAATGACTATTTCTTACAGTCCCTCAGTGTTCTCCAGACAAGCACTTATTGATTCCAAACAAGCTGAGAATTTTATGGACTTCTCTCTGGCCAAGAGACTGAAAATCCCTTTGGTTTCTATGCAGGCACCCAAGAAACCAAACCGCATCAATGGTTCCAAAATTCCAGTTTGTCGTATCCAGTTTCGGACTCCAGATTGGTTCACTACACGTAGATGACACTTCTTTTATAGCTTTACAATTCTATGATGCACTAGTTCAACCAGATCGCTCAGTTCAGTCCATCTTGTTTTCACAATTGTGCTCTGCTGTTCAGGCTGCTCAACACTGGCATGGCACCTTCAGGACTTGTGAAGTAGTCAGTAGTTCTCGCATGTACACACCTGAGTTGGATAACCTTCCTTGACCCAAGTTGTCAATTGCAATTAATTCAGACAACTGTGACTTCTCAACTACCTCTGTGCTGTATTCACGAGCATAGTTGTGGAGTACACAGCATGCCTTAATTACAGTGTCAACGGTCTCCAGCTCTAACTGGATGCCATTGTGAAAGATCCTCCACTGACTACACATGATCACGAAGGTACATTCCACATATCTTCGTGCACGGCTCAGCCGATAATTAAAACTCCTCCGCCAGTCATCCAGTCCCCTTCATGGCGCAGCAGGTTGGTCTTTAAGGGAAATGCCTCATCTGATACCATCACAAAGGGTACTGGATGTGTGGAACCCGGCAAAGGTCTTGGGGCTGGGAGCATTCCGCCAGCTCAAAGAATTTGAAGTCCAATCTGTGATGATTGCAAGACCTGAGAGTCCCCAGAACTGCCATAAGCACCAACGTCGATGGCAGCAAATTTGTAACGTGCATCAGCCACCGCCATGAGGACCACAGAAAAATACTTCTTATAATTAAAGAAGTGTGATCCTGATCGTGGTGGCTTCAGCACTCTCACATGTTTGCCATCAACAGCACCTATGCAGTTGGGAAAATTGGTCACAGTTTGAAAGCCTACTGTGACCTGCAGCCAAATCTCCTCGGTTGGGCAAGGCATCACGATGGGCTGCAACTTCTGCCAGATGATGGTACATGTGCACCTCACAATTTGAGAGATGGTGGATTGACCAACCCCAAACTGGAGGTGCAGTGATGTGTAGCTCTCTACTGTGGCCAAAAATCTGCAAAGAAGCAAAAAAAAAAATTAGAAAAGCAAATAAAAGATATGTAAGCCAAGGTAAGAATGGCAGTATTATGGGGGGACTGTCTGACAGTATTATGGGGCACTGTGGCAGAATTATGGAGGTACTGTCTGACAGTATTATGGGGCACTGTGGCAGCATTATGGGGGCACTGTCTGGCAACATTATGGGGCACTGTCTGGCAGCATTATGGGGGCACTGTCTGGCAGTATTATGGGGCACTGTGGCAGCATTATGGGGGCACTCTCTGGCAGTATTATGGGGCACTGTGGCAGCATTATGGGGATACTGTCTGGCAGCATTATGGGGGCACTGTCTGGCAGCATTATGGGGGCACTGTCTGGCAGCATTATGGGGCAATGTGTCTGGAAGTATGTGTTATCCAAATTAAAAAAAAAATCCTTACTGCAAGGTGATGAGCAGCCTTTCCTCTGCAGAGATGGCTCTTCTCATAACCATGTCAACATAATTGAGATCAGGATCAAGGAGAAAGAGAAGACGATCAAAAGCTTCAATGCTTAGCCTGCAAAACTGCACAAATTTCTCTGGATAACTGTAAAAAAAATAAATAAAATAAAACTTAGGTTTATCACACAGATTCCAATGTTACATATTTGGATACCAGCAATAATAAAAAAATGGTAATATACCTTTTTTCCCATATCTTACCTCCTTAAATCCTGGTAAAGTAGATGGAAGTGGCCCTTGTCGGCCCACTCCTGAATAATCGGATGCACCCACATTCGCTTTGGTGTCTTCCTCCTCCGCCGAGAGAACTCCTATGGGACAATATAGCCTTTAGTACATGGTTAGTACATGGTTTACATTGTACTGAACAACACATGGAAAACTGCTGCGAATCCCCAGCATCCAAAAAGCTGCGTATCCGCAGCCAAGTCCACAAAGTGTGCACATCTAAGGACATTATGTTACCTTCTCAATGTGGTGGTGCAGCGGAAGCAGTAGCGCAAGCAACAAAAGCTGCATGTGTTCTGGGCTAAGACGCGACTGGGGCTGTACGTGCGGCATCTTCAATCCAATTTGTAACCAACTTTATTTGTGCAAAAAAAGCTAAAAAAAGCATGGAAAAAACACTAAGAAAAATGCAACTAAAACGCATAAAAAACGCGTGTGGATTTCCTGCCAAGGGTGCTTCCATTCCTGAACATGTGCACTTAGCCTTAAGAAGACTTAGAATAATAAAGAAATTCTGCATATCAACATTAGGGTAAAAAAATGCATTTACTGAATCCATCAAATTGAAGGAAAAAGTCTACATTAGGGTTGAGCGACTTTCATTTTTTTAAGATCGAGTAGGGTTTTGGGAAACCCGATTTTGTCCAGAGTCGAGTCGAGTGCAGTCGGCCGATTATCGCTAAAAGTCGGGGATCGACCGAAACACGAAACCCAATGCAAGTCAATGGGGAAGCATAGTCGGCAGTGAGTGGAGGCCAGGAAAACACCTACAGTGCCCATTTTAATGCCAAAAACATCCATTCTTGTTTCTGAAGCTTGCCAATCTTAATTAACTGTATAATAATAGTTGGGCATAAGGAATTGGGGGAAAGTTGTGGGGGGAGTAGGGCTGGCTCAAGTTTTTCGTGGGCCCAGGAAATGCGGACTACGTCACGGCGGTGTTGCAGGGAAAGGTAAGTATTTAAAAGTTGCAAGTGCTGTGATCCTGAGCAAGCAGGGGGGGCCCACTCGTTCGCATTGCCACTGGCACAGGGCCCCTCAAAGTACGGCGGTGTGTTTGCATGGCGGGGGCGCCTCCCACCAGCAGCGACACTTTTGCGTACTCTGAGGGGCCCTGTGCCAGTGACGTCGCCAACGAGTATGCCCCCCCACCTGATGAAGGAACCTGCACTTTCATCTGCACCTTCCTCTTTGTCCCTGTGTAAGGTGGTATAACATGCGGGAAGGGGAACCTTACTTTCAGCAGGGTCAGATTCTGGCTGTGTAGAGTACAAGGGGAATGTAGTGGTCTAGGTCAATGTACCAGCAGACTCATTTAGCAGTGGCTGGGCAATGGGCAGGATGAGGAGGAAACAGATATAGGGCCAAAGAATAAAGTAGGCTACATGCAGTTCAAAATTGGTAACAGGACTAAACAGGCGGCATTGCTTTGTTCAGTGGAGTAGCAAACCCAAGAGCAGCAGACACTGTTTCAAGGGCCTAACCACACTAGTAGGCCAAATGCAGTTTAATATCTGATAGTATAGGGCGAAAGCCAGAATGTGGAAGCTCAGCTTTGTTCAGTTGAGGACAACACCAGGGAGGGGCAGACACCTTTAGTAGGCCGGAAAAGCCTATTGCATTTTTTAAAATGGTAATTTGGAGCAGAAGGTTGAAGCTCAGCTTTATTTAGTTGAGGGCAACACCAGGGAGGGGCAGAAGCCGTTAGTAGGCCCTAACCACCATTTTTTTTTTTTTTAAAACCACTTAATGAGAGCCGGAAGGTTGAAGCTCAGCTTTATTTAGTTGAGGACAACACCAGGGAGGGGCAGAAGCCGTTAGTAGGCCCTAACCACCATTTTTTTTTTAAAACCACATAATGAGAGCCGGAAGGTTGAAGCTCAGCTTTATTTAGTTGAGGACAACACCAGGGAGGGGCAGAAGCCGTTAGTAGGCCCTAACCACCATTTTTTTTTTAAAACCACTTAATGAGAGCCGGAAGGTTGAAGCTCAGCTTTATTTAGTTGAGGACAACACCAGGGAGGGGCAGAAGCCGTTAGTAGGCCCTAACCACCATTTTTTTTTTTTTTAAAACCACATAATGAGAGCCGGAAGGTTGAAGCTCAGCTTTATTTAGTTGAGGACAACACCAGGGAGGGGCAGAAGCCGTTAGTAGGCCCTAACCACCATTTTTTTTTTAAAACCACTTAATGAGAGCCGGAAGGTTGAAGCTCAGCTTTATTTAGTTGAGGACAACACCAGGGAGGGGCAGAAGCCGTTAGTAGGCCCTAACCACCATTTTTTTTTTTTAAACCACATAATGAGAGCCGGAAGGTTGAAGCTCAGCTTTATTTAGTTGAGGACAACACCAGGGAGGGGCAGAAGCCGTTAGTAGGCCCTAACCACCAATTTTTTTTTTTTTAAAACCACTTAATGAGAGCCGGAAGGTTGAAGCTCAGCTTTATTTAGTTGAGGACAACACCAGGGAGGGGCAGAAGCCGTTAGTAGGCCCTAACCACCATTTTTTTTTAAAAACCACTTAATGAGAGCCGGAAGGTTGAAGCTCAGCTTTATTTAGTTGAGGACAACACCAGGGAGGGGCAGAAGCCGTTAGTAGGCCCTAACCACCATTTTTTTTTTTAAAACCACATAATGAGAGCCGGAAGGTTGAAGCTCAGCTTTATTTAGTTGAGGACAACACCAGGGAGGGGCAGAAGCCGTTAGTAGGCCCTAACCACCATTTTTTTTTTTTTTAAAACCACTTAATGAGAGCCGGAAGGTTGAAGCTCAGCTTTATTTAGTTGAGGACAACACCAGGGAGGGGCAGAAGCCGTTAGTAGGCCCTAACCACCATTTTTTTTTAAAAACCACTTAATGAGAGCCGGAAGGTTGAAGCTCAGCTTTATTTAGTTGAGGACAACACCAGGGAGGGGCAGAAGCCGTTAGTAGGCCCTAACCACCATTTTTTTTTTAAAACCACTTAATGAGAGCCGGAAGGTTGAAGCTCAGCTTTATTTAGTTGAGGACAACACCAGGGAGGGGCAGAAGCCGTTAGTAGGCCCTAACCACCATTTTTTTTTTTTAAACCACATAATGAGAGCCGGAAGGTTGAAGCTCAGCTTTATTTAGTTGAGGACAACACCAGGGAGGGGCAGAAGCCGTTAGTAGGCCCTAACCACCATTTTTTTTTTTTTTAAAACCACTTAATGAGAGCCGGAAGGTTGAAGCTCAGCTTTATTTAGTTGAGGACAACACCAGGGAGGGGCAGAAGCCGTTAGTAGGCCCTAACCACCATTTTTTTTTAAAAACCACTTAATGAGAGCCGGAAGGTTGAAGCTCAGCTTTATTTAGTTGAGGACAACACCAGGGAGGGGCAGAAGCCGTTAGTAGGCCCTAACCACCATTTTTTTTTTAAAACCACTTAATGAGAGCCGGAAGGTTGAAGCTCAGCTTTATTTAGTTGAGGACAACACCAGGGAGGGGCAGAAGCCGTTAGTAGGCCCTAACCAAAGTTGAAGGCCAAATGCAGTTTAATTTCTGATACTATAGGCCGAAAGCCAGAAGGTGGAAGTTCCGATTTAGACAGTGGAGGACAATTTGAATTAGGGACTGCAGACAGACTTAGTAGGCTGTCCCCTGTGGACCATGCATCCACCACATTAACCCATTGCGCCGTAATGGACACGTAATCTTCCGTGGCCATGCCTACAGGTCCATGCGTCTGTTGTCAGGTGCACCTTTGTACTCACAGATTGCCAGAGTGCATGGACAATGCGGTCTTCTACATGCTGGTGGAGGGTTGGGATGGCTTTTCTCGCAAAAGAAGTGTCGACTGGTTAGCTTGTAGCGTGGTACAGCGTAGTCCATCATGGCCTTATTAATAGTAAATAAAATATATAACTAGGCTCTATGAACTTTTAAATAGGTTCCAGGGGTACACGGGCAGCATTGGTGTGGTCAGTGGAGGAGTATTGCAAGTAGGGGCTGCAGACAGGCTATCAAAGGCCTAAAATAACAAACAGTAGGCAGTCATGGCAGTTTTACATCGGTTACATGGATACACAGGCAGGCACTCCAGGCAGCATTGTGCTCAGTGGAGGAGTATTGCAAGTAGGGGCCGCAGACAGGCTATCAAAGGCCTAAAATAACAAACAGTAGGCAGTCATGGCAGTTTTACATCGGTTACATGGATACACAGGCAGGCACTCCAGGCAGCATTGTGGTCAGTGGAGGAGTATTGCAAGTAGGGGCCGCAGACAGGCTATCAAAGGCCTAAAATAACAAACAGTAGGCAGTCATGGCAGTTTTACATCGGTTACATGGATACACAGGCAGCTAGGTGGTGAGTGGAGGAGTATTTAAAGTAAGGACCGCAGACAGGCTATCAAAGGCCTAACATAACAAACAATAGGCTCATGGCAGTTTTACAGCGGTTACATGGATACACGGGCAGGCAGCTTGGTGGTGAGTGGAGGAGTATTTAAAGTATGGACCGCAGACAGGCTTCGAAGGCCTAACACAATAAAATGGGCTGGCTGTAGGCACTTTAAAATTGGTTCCAGGGGTACACGGGCAGCAGTGGTCTGGTCAGTGGAGGCCTAGTGGAAGGAGGGACCGCAGACAGGCTTCGAAGGCCTAACACAATAAAATGGGCTGGCTGTAGGCACTTTAAAATTGGTTCCAGGGGTACACGGGCAGCAGTGGTCTGGTCAGTGGAGGCCTAGTGGAAGGAGGGACCGCAGACAGGCTTCGAAGGCCTAACACAATAAAATGGGCTGGCTGTAGGCACTTTAAAATTGGTTCCAGGGGTACACGGGCAGCAGTGGTCTGGTCAGTGGAGGCCTAGTGGAAGGAGGGACCGCAGACAGGCTTCGAAGGCCTAACACAATAAAATGGGCTGGCTGTAGGCACTTTAAAATTGGTTCCAGGGGTACACGGGCAGCAGTGGTCTGGTCAGTGGAGGCCTAGTGGAAGGAGGGACCGCAGACAGGCTTCGAAGGCCTAACACAATAAAATGGGCTGGCTGTAGGCACTTTAAAATTGGTTCCAGGGGTACACGGGCAGCAGTGGTCTGGTCAGTGGAGGCCTAGTGGAAGGAGGGACCGCAGACAGGCTTCGAAGGCCTAACACAATAAAATGGGCTGGCTGTAGGCACTTTAAAATTGGTTCCAGGGGTACACGGGCAGCAGTGGTCTGGTCAGTGGAGGCCTAGTGGAAGGAGGGACCGCAGACAGGCTTCGAAGGCCTAACACAATAAAATGGGCTGGCTGTAGGCACTTTAAAATTGGTTCCAGGGGTACACGGGCAGCAGTGGTCTGGTCAGTGGAGGCCTAGTGGAAGGAGGGACCGCAGACAGGCTTCGAAGGCCTAACACAATAAAATGGGCTGGCTGTAGGCACTTTAAAATTGGTTCCAGGGGTACACGGGCAGCAGTGGTCTGGTCAGTGGAGGCCTAGTGGAAGGAGGGACCGCAGACAGGCTTCGAAGGCCTAACACAATAAAATGGGCTGGCTGTAGGCACTTTAAAATTGGTTCCAGGGGTACACGGGCAGCAGTGGTCTGGTCAGTGGAGGCCTAGTGGAAGGAGGGACCGCAGACAGGCTTCGAAGGCCTAACACAATAAAATGGGCTGGCTGTAGGCACTTTAAAATTGGTTCCAGGGGTACACGGGCAGCAGTGGTCTGGTCAGTGGAGGCCTAGTGGAAGGAGGGACCGCAGACAGGCTTCGAAGGCCTAACACAATAAAATGGGCTGGCTGTAGGCACTTTAAAATTGGTTCCAGGGGTACACGGGCAGCAGTGGTCTGGTCAGTGGAGGCCTAGTGGAAGGAGGGACCGCAGACAGGCTTCGAAGGCCTAACACAATAAAATGGGCTGGCTGTAGGCACTTTAAAATTGGTTCCAGGGGTACACGGGCAGCAGTGGTCTGGTCAGTGGAGGCCTAGTGGAAGGAGGGACCGCAGACAGGCTTCGAAGGCCTAACACAATAAAATGGGCTGGCTGTAGGCACTTTAAAATTGGTTCCAGGGGTACACGGGCAGCAGTGGTCTGGTCAGTGGAGGCCTAGTGGAAGGAGGGACCGCAGACAGGCTTCGAAGGCCTAACACAATAAAATGGGCTGGCTGTAGGCACTTTAAAATTGGTTCCAGGGGTACACGGGCAGCAGTGGTCTGGTCAGTGGAGGCCTAGTGGAAGGAGGGACCGCAGACAGGCTTCGAAGGCCTAACACAATAAAATGGGCTGGCTGTAGGCACTTTAAAATTGGTTCCAGGGGTACACGGGCAGCAGTGGTCTGGTCAGTGGAGGCCTAGTGGAAGGAGGGACCGCAGACAGGCTTCGAAGGCCTAACACAATAAAATGGGCTGGCTGTAGGCACTTTAAAATTGGTTCCAGGGGTACACGGGCAGCAGTGGTCTGGTCAGTGGAGGCCTAGTGGAAGGAGGGACCGCAGACAGGCTTCGAAGGCCTAACACAATAAAATGGGCTGGCTGTAGGCACTTTAAAATTGGTTCCAGGGGTACACGGGCAGCAGTGGTCTGGTCAGTGGAGGACTAGTGGAAGTATGGACCGCAGACAGGCTTCGAAGGCCTAACACAATAAAATGGGCTGGCTGTAGGCACTTTAAAATTGGTTCCAGGGGTACACGGGCAGCAGTGGTCTGGTCAGTGGAGGACTAGTGGAAGTATGGACCGCAGACAGGCTTCGAAGGCCTAACACAATAAAATGGGCTGGCTGTAGGCACTTTAAAATTGGTTCCAGGGGTACACGGGCAGCAGTGGTCTGGTCAGTGGAGGACTAGTGGAAGGAGGGAGCGCAGAAAGGCTTCAAAGGCCTAAAATAACAAACAATAGGCTCATGGCAGTTTTACAGCGGTTACATGGATACACGGGCAGGCAGCTTGGTGGTCAGTGGAGGAGTAGGGACCGCAGACAGGCTATCAAAGGCCTAAAATAACAAACAATAGGCTCATGGCAGTTTTACAGCGGTTACATGGATACACGGGCAGGCAGCTTGGTGCTGAGTGGAGGAGTAGTGCAAGGAGTGTCTGTCCCAGTACTCCCAAAATATAAATAGATGTTAATGTCTCGCAAAACAACCAAAACAAAAAAAAAGATGGCATACTTAGGTACAGGGGTGGGCTCATCTGCTGTGTTTCTGACATAGTAATTTGGCAGTAACTATTTAATGGTGCCAATATAGGACACAGACACAGACTACTTTAAGTTGCATCATAGATGTCTACAAATTTGTATTGTCAGTGCCAGACATTGAATGATGTCAGCGAATAGACTAAAGATTGGTGGAGCTGTGCGACATAATTTTGCACGTAGTACAGCCCAGTTTGAGCTGGGGTAGGGGGGAACTCTCTTGAGGCCGGCGGGACCGCCCCAGGGCCACTCATGTTACAACGGTGTGTCTGACGTTGGGTGCGCACCACCACCGCCAGAGACACTACATTGTACTATGAGGGACCCAGTAGCAATGCCGTCAACCAAAAGCGAGCACACCCACCTCTTCAGACAAACAGCAGTCTCACGGGTGCTTGCGCCAAGTCGCGATACCACGGCCCCGTGTGGGGAGTTTGGCCATTTAGGGAGGTGTAAACATGTCGTATGCTGTACAATCTGCAGCAGCAAATTAGACATTAGAAAAGTAATTCACAGGCAAGAGCTTTTCATAGGAAAGCTAGGTGTCGGCCGGGCAAGGTGGGGCAAAAGATTTTGAAATCCAGTTGTGGTTCATTTTAATGAATGTTAGATCGTCAACATTTTGGGTAGCCAGACGAGTCCTTTTTTCGGTTAATATTGACCCTGCAGCACTGAATACTCTTTCTGATAGGACACTTGCTGCCGGGCAAGCAAGCTCCTGCAATGCATATTCTGCCAATTCTGGCCAGGTGTCTAATTTGGAGGCCCAGTAATCAAATGGGAATGACGGTTGAGGGAGAACATCGATAAGGGATGAAAAATAGTTAGTAACCATACTGGACAAATGTTGTCTCCTGTCACTTTCAATTGATGCAGCAGTACCTGTCCTGTCTGCGGTCATAGCAAAATCACTCCACAACCTGGTCAGAAAACCCCTCTGTCCAACGCCACTTCTGATGTGTGCACCCCTAACACTCCTAGTCTGCTGCCCCCTGGAGCTCGTGTGAGAACGATCACGTGCGCTGTGTGCTGGGAATGCCTGAAGCAAACGGTCAACAAGAGTTGATTGTTTGGTTGCTAATATTAGTTCCAAGTTCTCATGTGGCATAACATTTTGCAATTTGCCTTTATAGCGTGGATCAAGGAGGCAGGCCAACCAGTAATCGTCATCGTTCATCATTTTCGTAATGCGTGTGTCCCTTTGTAGGATACGTAAGGCATAATCCGCCATGTGGGCCAAAGTTCCACTTGTCAAATCTCCGGTTGTGATTGGTTGAGGGGCAGTTGCAGGCAAATCTACGTCACTTGTGTCCCTCAAAAAACCAGAACCCGGCCGTGACACGCAACCAATTTCCTGTGCCCCCGTGAAAGTTTCCGCATTAAAAATATACTCATCCCCATCATCCTCCTCGTCCTCCACCTCCTCTTCGCCCGCTACCTCGTCCTGTACACTGCCCTGACCAGACAATGGCTGACTGTCATCAAGGCTTCCCTCTTCCTCTGGTGCAGACGCCTGCTCCTTTATGTGCGTCAAACTTTGCATCAGCAGACGCATTAGGGGGATGCTCATGCTTATTACGGCGTTGTCTGCACTAACCAGCCGTGTGCATTCCTCAAAACACTGAAGGACTTGACACATGTCTTGTATCTTCGACCACTGCACACCTGACAACTCCATGTCTGCCATCCTACTGCCTGCCCGTGTATCCTCCCACAAATAAATAACAGCACGCCTCTGTTCGCACAGTCTCTGAAGCATGTGCAGTGTTGAGTTCCACCTTGTTGCAACGTCTATGATTAGGCGATGCTGGGGAAGGTTCAAAGACCGCTGATAGGTCTGCATACGGCTGGCGTGTACAGGCGAACGTCGGATATGTGAGCAAAGTGCACGCACTTTGAGGAGCAGGTCGGAGAACCCAGGATAAGTTTTCAATAAGCACTGCACCACCAGGTTTAAGGTGTGAGCCAGGCAAGGAATGTGTTTCAGTTGGGAAAGGGAGATGGCAGCCATGAAATTCCTTCCGTTATCACTCACTACCTTGCCTGCCTCAAGATCTACTGTGCCCAGCCACGACTGCGTTTCTTGTTGCAAGAACTCGGACAGAACTTCCGCGGTGTGTCTGTTGTCGCCCAAACACTTCATAGCCAATACAGCCTGCTGACGCTTGGCAGTAGCTGGCCCATAATGGGACAACTGGTGTGCAACAGTGTCATCTGCCGATGGAGTGGTTGGCCGACTGCGTTCTGTGGAAGAGCTGTAGCTTCTGCAGGAGGACGAGGAGGAGGAGGAGGGGGTGCGAACGCCTACAGCCAACTGTTTCCTAGACCGTGGGCTAGGCACAACTGTCCCTAAATTGATGTCGCCTGTGGACCCTGCATCCACCACATTCACCCAGTGTGCCGTGATGGACACATAACGTCCCTGGCCATGCCTACTGGTCCATGCATCTGTAGTCAGGTGCACCTTTGTACTCACAGATTGCCTGAGTGCATGGACGATGCGCTGTTTAACATGCTGGTGCAGGGCTGGGATGGCTTTTCTGGAAAAAAAGTGTCGACTGGGTAGCTCGTATCGTGGTTCAGCGTACTCCATCAGGGCTTTGAAAGCTTCGCTTTCAACTAACCGGTAGGGCATCATCTCTAACGAGATTAGTCTAGCTATGTGGGCGTTAAAACCCTGTGTACGCGGATGCGAGGATAAGTACTTCCTTTTTCTAACCAGAGTCTCATGTAGGGTGAGCTGGACTGGAGAGCTGTAGATCGTGGAACTTTCGGGTGTGCCGGTGGACATGGCAGACTGAGAGACGGTTGGAGACGGTATTGTTTCCGCCGGTGCCCTACATGCAATATTTCCTCCTACAAAACTGGTGATTCCCTGACCCTGACTGCTTTTGGCTGGCAAAGAAACCTGCACAGATACTGCCGGTGGTGCGGAAAATGGTGGCCTTACAGTGACGGAAGGGATGTTGCGTTGCTGACTAGCTTCATTGGCCGAGGGTGCTACAACCTTGAGGGACGTTTGGTAGTTAGTCCAGGCTTGAGAATGCATGGTGGTTAAGTGTCTATGCATGCAACTAGTATTTAGACTTTTCAGATTCTGACCTCTGCTTAAGCTAGTTGAACATTTTTGACAGATGACTTTGCGCTGATCAGTTGGATGTTGTTTAAAAAAATGCCAGACTGCACTCTTCCTAGACTCTGATCCCTTTTCAGGGATTGCAGACTGAGCTTTAACCGGATGGCAACGCTGTGCTCCAACAGGTTTTGGCTTTGACACGCGTTTTGGTCCAGATACGGGCCCGGCAGATGGAACCTGTTGCGATGTTGATGCCTGCTGCGGCCCCTCCTCCACCTCCGCTTCTGAACTACTGCCGCCTGCACCCTGTTCCCCCAATGGCTGCCAATCGGGGTCAATAACTGGGTCATCTATTACCTCCTCTTCGAGCTCGTGTGCAACTTCGTCTGTGTCACTGTGTCGGTCGGTGGTATAGCGTTCGTGGCGGGGCAACATAGTCTCATCAGGGTCTGATTGTGGATCTGTACCCTGAGAGGGCAATGTGGTGGTCTGAGTCAAAGGAGCAGCATAGTACTCTGGCTGTGGCTGTGCATCAGTGCACTCCATGTCAGAATATACTTGTAATGGGCATGGCCTGTTAAATGTTTCACTTTCTAAGCCAGGGACGGTATGTGTAAAGAGCTCCATGGAGTGACCCGTTGTGTCGCCTGCTGCATCCTTCTCTCTTGTTGTAGTTTTTGCTGAGGAGGACAAGGAAGCGACTTGTCCCTGACCGTGAACATCCACAAGCGACGCGCTGCTTTTACATTTACCAGTTTCGGAAGAGGAGGCAAAAGAGCTAGAGGCTGAGTCTGCAATGTAAGCCAAAACTTGCTGTTGCTGCTCCGCCTTTAAAAGCGGTTTTCCTACTCCCAGAAAAGAGAGCGTTCGAGGCCTTGTGTAGCCTGACGACGAAACTGGCTCCACAGCTCCAGACTTAGGTGGAATATTTTTATCCCCACGACCACCTGATGCTCCACTACCACTACCATCATTACCAGCTGACAATGAACGCCCACGACGACCTCTTGCACCAGACTTCCTCATTGTTTTAAAATCTTAACCAAAGTAACTTTATTTGTTGCTATCAAACAACTTACACGGTGAGCTATAACTTCAGTATGATTTCAATATCCCTTAACAGGTTGGTGAGACCACAAGGAAAATCAGGCACAATGTTACACACTCTGTTTTCTGTGGCACAAAATCACAGAGATGACACACACGCAGGACTGTCACTCAAGCACTAATGTCAATATTAATCTCCCACCTAATTTATTTATTTTTTTTTCTCAGGGAGACTTTAGAAACCAAATAATATTAAAAAAAAAAAAAAAAAGGCTTTCTATGGCCCACAATTAGAGAGAGAGAGGTGGCACAACCAGGAGTCAAGACTGGCGCACAAGCTGAAAGGGCAATATTACTCTCCCACTGTTTTTTATGTTTTTTTTGTTTTTTTCAGGGAGACTTTAGAAACCAAATAATATTAAAAAAACCAAAAAAAAAAAAGGCTTTCTATGGCCCACTGAATGAAAGGGAGAGAGGTGGCACACCCAGGAGTCAAGACTGGCACACAAGCTGAAAGGGCAATATTACTCTCCCACTGTTTTTTTAGGTTTTTTTTTTTTTTTCAGGGAGAATTAGAAACCAAATAATATTAAAAAAAAAAAAAATAGGCTTTCTATGGCCCACTGAATGAAAGGGAGAGAGGTGGCACACCCAGGAGTCAAGACTGGCACACAAGCTGAAAGGGCAATATTACTCTCCCACTGTTTTTTTATGTATTTTTTGTTTTTTCAGGGAGACTTTAGAAACCCAATAATATTTTAAAAAAAAAATAAATAGGCTTTCTATGGCCCACTGAATGAGAGGGAGAGAGGTGGCACACCCAGGAGTCAAGACTGGCACACAAGCTGAAAGGGCAATATTACTCTCCCACTGTTTTTTTAGGTTTTTTTTTTTTTTTCAGGGAGAATTAGAAACCAAATAATATTAAAAAAAAAAAAAAAAAAAAAAAAAATAGGCTTGCTATAGCCCACTGAATGAGAGATAGCACACACAGCAGTGGCACACAAGCCCTTACTGAGGCCAATATTTTTCTCCCACTGATTGATGTAGTGTTTTTGTGTTGAGGTAGAATTTAGAACACAAATCACGGAAAAAATAAATAGGCTTTCTATGGCCCACTGAATGAAAGGGAGAGAGGTGGCACACCCAGGAGTCAAGACTGGCACACAAGCTGAAAGGGCAATATTACTCTCCCACTGTTTTTTTATGTATTTTTTGTTTTTTCAGGGAGACTTTAGAAACCCAATAATATTTAAAAAAAAAAATAAATAGGCTTTCTATGGCCCACTGAATGAGAGGGAGAGAGGTGGCACACCCAGGAGTCAAGACTGGCACACAAGCTGAAAGGGCAATATTACTCTCCCACTGTTTTTTTAGGTTTTTTTTTTTTTTTCAGGGAGAATTAGAAACCAAATAATATTAAAAAAAAAAAAATAGGCTTTCTATGGCCCACTGAATGAAAGGGAGAGAGGTGGCACACCCAGGAGTCAAGACTGGCACACAAGCTGAAAGGGCAATATTACTCTCCCACTGTTTTTTTATGTATTTTTTGTTTTTTTCAGGGAGACTTTAGAAACCCAATAATATTTAAAAAAAAAAATAAATAGGCTTTCTATGGCCCACTGAATGAGAGGGAGAGAGGTGGCACACCCAGGAGTCAAGACTGGCACACAAGCTGAAAGGGCAATATTACTCTCCCACTGTTTTTTTATGTATTTTTTGTTTTTTTCAGGGAGACTTTAGAAACCCAATAATATTTAAAAAAAAAAATAAATAGGCTTTCTATGGCCCACTGAATGAGAGGGAGAGAGGTGGCACACCCAGGAGTCAAGACTGGCACACAAGCTGAAAGGGCAATATTACTCTCCCACTGTTTTTTTAGGTTTTTTTTTTTTTTCAGGGAGACTTTAGAAACCAAATAATATTAAAAAAAAAAAAAAAAAAAAAAAAAAAATAGGCTTGCTATAGCCCACTGAATGAGAGATAGCACACACAGCAGTGGCACACAAGCCCTTACTGAGGCCAATATTTTTCTCCCACTGATTGATGTAGTGTTTTTGTGTTGAGGTAGAATTTAGAACACAAATCACGGAAAAAATAAATAGGCTTTCTATGGCCCACTGAATGAAAGGGAGAGAGGTGGCACACCCAGGAGTCAAGACTGGCACACAAGCTGAAAGGGCAATATTACTCTCCCACTGTTTTTTTATGTATTTTTTGTTTTTTCAGGGAGACTTTAGAAACCCAATAATATTTAAAAAAAAAAATAAATAGGCTTTCTATGGCCCACTGAATGAGAGGGAGAGAGGTGGCACACCCAGGAGTCAAGACTGGCACACAAGCTGAAAGGGCAATATTACTCTCCCACTGTTTTTTTAGGTTTTTTTTTTTTTTTCAGGGAGAATTAGAAACCAAATAATATTAAAAAAAAAAAAATAGGCTTTCTATGGCCCACTGAATGAAAGGGAGAGAGGTGGCACACCCAGGAGTCAAGACTGGCACACAAGCTGAAAGGGCAATATTACTCTCCCACTGTTTTTTTATGTATTTTTTGTTTTTTTCAGGGAGACTTTAGAAACCCAATAATATTTAAAAAAAAAAATAAATAGGCTTTCTATGGCCCACTGAATGAGAGGGAGAGAGGTGGCACACCCAGGAGTCAAGACTGGCACACAAGCTGAAAGGGCAATATTACTCTCCCACTGTTTTTTTAGGTTTTTTTTTTTTTTCAGGGAGACTTTTGAAACCAAATAATATTAAAAAAAAAAAAAAAAAAAAAATATAGGCTTGCTATAGCCCACTGAATGATAGCGCACACACAGCAGTGGCACACAAGCCCTGACTGAGGCCAATATTTTTCTCCCACTGATTGATGTAGTGTTTCTGTGTTGAGGTAGATTTTAGAACACAAATCACGGAAAAAATAAATAGGCTTTCTATGGCCCACTCAGTGAGAGATGGCACACACAGGGATGGCACTGTAGCAGAAATGCCAATCTTAATCTCCCACAAAAAAAAAACAAAAAAAAAAAAAAACTGTCCTACAATTACTATCTCCCTGCAGTAATGTAAGCCAGGTATGGCAGGCAGCAATAGGAGTGGACTGATGCACAAATTAAATAAAAAGTGTGGACAAACAAAAAAGATAGCTGTGCAGAAAGGAAGGAACAAGAGGATATGTGCTTTGAAAAAAGCAGTTGGTTTCCACAGTGGCGTACACACAGCAATACAGCTATCACGGAGCCTTCTAGGGCAGCCCAATGAGCTACAGCGCTGAGGGGAAAAAAAAAAAAAAATAGCTTCCACTGTTCCTGCACACCGAAGGTGGTGTTGGACAGTGGAAATCGCTGCAGCACAAGCGGTTTGGTGGTTAGTGGACCCTGCCTAACGCTCTCCCTGCTTCTGACGAAGCGGCAGCAACCTGTCCCTAAGCTCAGATCAGCAGCAGTAAGATGGCGGTCGGCGGGAACGCCCCTTTATAGCCCCTGTGACGCCGCAGACAGCAAGCCAATCACTGCAATGCCCTTCTCTAAGATGGTGGGGACCAGGATCTATGTCATCACGCTGCCCACACTCTGCGTTCACCTTCATTGGCTGAGAAATGGCGCTTTTCGCGTCATTGAAACGCGACTTTGGCGCGAAAGTCGCGTACCGCATGGCCGACAAGCACAGGGGTCGGATCGGGTTTCATGAGACGCCGACTTAGCCAAAAGTCGGCGACTTTTGAAAATGATCGACCCGTTTCGCTCAACCCTAGTCTACATCACACATAATATTTATCTAGAAACACCAGCAATTAATTTTTATGTGTTAGCAATAGCTTCTTTGGCATAATTCTGCAGTGCATTATGTCTCGCACCACATACCTAAAAAAATACTAGTGAATTTACTACCATTGTAGGTTTGATTGTTTTGAAAAATAAGCTTGGATCAAGTATAACATGTTCCATATTCAATATTCTGTATGTAAAGAGACACAGAAAACCAAGAATAAATGTTGCACCAGTCAAGGAGACAAGCGCTTATTATTGTTGACATCAGTATTTGCCACTAGAAGATATATATTGATGTATTATACTCATCAAAATGTTATCAATACTATCACCCTCCCATCAATAATAATCTAAGTGATTGTTCTAGATCAGTTTTCCTATAGCTACCACTATTTTTGTAACTCCCAATGCACATCAGCATGAGTGTCAATAAGTCAGACCACTTATCAGAGCTTAAGATGATTATTAAAAGTGACCTTGGAATACTTTTATCCCATACTAACCAAAGCATTAATGTGTGAAAAATGGAAGTAAAGCAGAGTGAAGTGATAGTTTACTAAGCCGAGGCAATGCGTTTAAAGAGATAATTGAAACTAGAGCTCTATTCTTCACACATTAGCCATTAATTTTAAAAATCCGCTGAAAGTTAATTGAGGCTTCTCTCAAGAGTCTCATAGTGTAACAGTATATTATCAAGAACACTAGTGTGGAGTAACCAGCAGCACAAATATGTCTAAGCCAACCATGTAAGAATATAACTGGGAAAGGTGTGTGCTGGGGGTATGAAGCGGTCATAATCTGCATACTTGTAGGTGGAGAGACAGACTATCTACCTGAGGGCATCAGTATTGGCTGGGGCATAACAGTGACTGGCCCGTGGGGCCCAACTGCACCGCATCCTTACTATAGACTGCCACTCATAGCAGAGATATCCATTTTCCCCTGTATAAAAATACAGACGTACATCTATTTTAAGGCACACCACAATAAAATAGCCAACAGCGGAAAAGGTCAGATATTCCCTCATCGTTTGGGCTCCTTTTCATCATTGCAGTAAATGAGCATGGCATGGGGCCATTCTAAATACTATTTTGAACATGGAGATGAAACTAACCAAAAGAATGATCAGAGTAGAGAAATTCAACATTGAAACATTGAGACCTATTCTAGTCTATTGGTGTGCAAAAAGAATTTGATCCCATATGGAACATCCATCGTGCAGCTGATTTTATGGATACATTACCATGTCTGCACCTACTTAGTAACTTAGGTTACTTGCGCGTTTTTTATTTGCATTTTTGAGTGTGTTTTTTACATGTGTTTTTATCACATTTCTGCACTTTTTGGTATGCCATGTTTTATATAAAGCCCCTTTGTTTTTGATACTACTTAGTATTTGGGTTTGAAAAACGTTTATTCATGTAGTTGTAAGAGGGACCAGACCGATGATACCTTTCTTGCACCGGTCTGGAACTGTTGGGGCTGTTACCTTTGTTTTCTGAGGGAAAGGTTAGAAACCCGGACCGACCTTTGGACTTGACAGCAGGGGGCGTAGCTAGGCTAAAAAGGGCAGAGCGCGTGAAAAGGCAGACAGACTTGGCGGGAGCATGCAGCGAGCATCAGGGGAAGTGTGCTGCTCCGTCCTCTGAGCACTGTGACAGTGCAGGTCCACACTATAGTATCCCTGCTGCCACATACAGAGACTGACCGGAGAACTGCTTTTTGCCCATTGGCTCCCACTGCTCAATGTACCTAACTATGAGTCAGTAAATACCCCGCGCGTGCTGCCTAAGAAAGACTGGGTGACTCACCGAAAACTGTTCCCTCTCACCCGCATCCTTCTGCACTTCACTCTGCAAACTGAATCCTGGACCTAGGACCCAGAGCAAGACTTCAAGGACTCATCGTCATGGCCAGGAACCAGATCATCAACACCTGCAGGATGACTCCGGGTTCATCACATGCTAATCCCGTTGGCACCACTGTTTGAACCTAGGACTCTGCAGTCAGGAAGCCATCAGACTGATAAGTTGATCCTTAATGAACAGTTGTTATACTTATTGCCCTCGTTACCTCCTTCGGCATACCTATTGTGCCATATCACCTGCCATACCCATGTCTCTCCTTTCCCCTCCCTGCGTGGAGTATTCCCCTGTTCAAGTAAAAATTAACATTAACCCTTGCTCTGCTTCCTGTCTGTTACTGCATCCCGCAAGCTGTTCACATAGTCATGTGCAGATTACATGCACTTTTTTGTGCATTTTTACCATGGTAACACACTAGAAATGCATGTCCATGTTTTACTTTCAGATTTTCTGCATTTGATGCAAGTCTATGGGAAAAACCCATAAATAAAACTGTGTACCTGCATGAGAAATAGACATGTTGCATATTTGAAACACGCACCAAAGGTCAATTGAGTAATAAATAAAAAGCACAGTGGACATTGAGATTTCTATAAATCCCAATCACTTTGCTGAAACTGTAAGATGCTCACCAAAAACTCAATATGAGCACAGAGCCTTACATAGATAACTGTTTTTGATCATGTACATTTAACACCTTTTTACCATTGGATGTACTATTCCGTCCATGTGGGGTGGCCCTACTTCCCATGGACGGAATAGTACGTCCAGCGCGATCAGCTGCGCTCACGGGGGAGCGCGGCCGATCGCACCCGGGCATCAGCTGACCACTCCTGGCACATTAACCCCCGGCACACTGCGATCAAACATGATCGCAGTGTTCTGGTGGCATAGGGAAGCATCGCGCAGGGAAGGGGCTCCCTGCATCTTTCCTGAGGCCCTCGGAGCAACACGATGTGATCGTGTTGCTCCGAGGGTCTCCTACCTCCTCCTCCCTGCAGACCCAGATCCAAAATGGCCATGGGGGGCCTTCTGGGTCCTGCAGGGAGGTGGCTTGCAAGTGCCTGCTCAGAGCAGGCATTGGCAAGCCTCCCTGCTGTGCCTGTCAGATCGCTGATCTGACACATTGCACAGCAAAGTGTCAAATCAGCGATCTGTCACTATAATGTGATGTCCCCCCCTGGGGCAATGTAAAAAAGTAAAAAAAAAAAATATTCACATGTGTTAAAAAAAAAAAAATCCTAAATAAAGAAAAAAAAATATTGTTCAAATTAATATATTTCTTTATCTAAATAAAAGAAAACAATTAGAGTACACATATTTAGTATTGCCGCGTCTGTAAAGACCCGACCTATAAAAAGACGCTGTATTATCATACCGCCAAACAAAAAGTGGAATAACACGCAATCAAAAAAATGGATATAAATAACCATGGTACCGCTGAAAACTTCATCTTGTCCCACAAAAAATGAGCCGCCATACAGCGTTATCAACAAAAAAATAAAAAGGTTATAGTCTTCAGAATAAAGCCATGCAAAAATAATTATTTTATAAATAAAATAGTTTTTATCGTATAAAAGCGCCAAAACATAAAAAAGATATAAGTGAGGTATCGCTGTTAGTGTACTGACCCGAAGAATAAAACTGCTTTAGCAATTCTACCAAACGTGGAATGGTATAAGCGCCCCCCCAAAAGAATTTCATGAATAGCTGGTTTTTGTTCATTCTACCTCACAAAAATCGGAATAAAAAGCGATCAAAAAATGTCATTTGCCCGAAAATGGTACAAATAAAAACGTCAACTCGTCTCGCAAAAAAAAAAAAGACCTCACATGACTCTGTGAACCAAAATATGGAAAAATTATAGCTCTCAAAATGTGGAGACGCAAAAACTATTTTTTGCAATAAAAAGCATCTTTTAGTGTGTGACGGCTGCCAATCATAAAAATCCGCAAAAAAAAACGCTATTAAAGTAAATCAACCCCCCCCCTTCATCACCCCCTTAGTTAGGGAAAAATAACAAAATTTTAAGAAATGTATTTATTTCCATTTTCCCATTAGGGTTAGGGTTAGGGTTGGGGCTAAAGTTAGGGTTAGGGTTGGGGCTAAAGTTAGGGTTAGGGTTAGGGTTGGGGCTAAAGTTAGGGTTAGGGTTAGGGTTGGGGCTAAAGTTAGGGCTAAGGTTGGGGCTAAAGTTAGGGTTGGAGTTAGGGTTAGGGTAGGGGCTATAGTTAGGGTTCGGGTTGGGGCTAAATTTATGGCTAGGATTGGGGCTAAAGTTAGGGTTTGGATTACATTTATGGTTGGGATTAGGGTTTGGATTAGGGTTAGGTGTGTGGTTAGGGTTATGGTTGGGATTAGGGTTAGGGGTGTGTTTGGGTTAGGGTTTCAGTTAAAATTGGGGGGTTTCCACTGTTTAGGCACATCAGGGGCTGTCCAAATGCAACATGGCATCCGATCTCAATTCCAGCCAATTCTGCGTTGAAAAAGTAAAACAGTGCTCCTTCCCTTCCAAGCTCTCCTGTGCGCCCAAACAGGGGTTTACCCCAACATATGGGGTATCAGCATACTCAGGACAGATTGGACAACGACTTTTGGAGTCCAATTACTCCTGTTACCCTTGGGAAAATACAAAACCGGGAGCTAAAAAATAATTTTTTTGGAAAAAAAACGATTTTTTATTTTCACAGCTCTGTGTTATAAACTGTAGTGAAACACTTGGGGATTTAAAGTTCTCACAACACATCTATATAAGTTCCTTGGGGGTCTAGTTTCCAATATGGGGTCACTTGTGGGGGGTTTCTACTGTTTAGGTACATCAGGGACTCTGCAAAGGCAACGTGACGCCTGCAGACCAATCCATCTAAGTCAGCATTCCTCTTCCGAGCTCTGCCATGCACCCAAACAGTGGTTCCCCCAACATATGGGGTATCAGCGTACTCAGGATGAATTGGACAACAAATGTTGGGGTTCAATTTCTCCTGTTATCCTTGGGAAAATACAAAACTGGGGGCTAAAAAATAATTTTTGTGGAAAAAAATGAATTTTTATTTTCACGGCTCTGCGTTATAAACTGTAGTGAAACACTTGGAGGTTCAACGTTTTCACAACACATCTAGATAAGTTTCTTAGGGGGTCTTATTTCCAAAGTGGTGTCACTTGTGGGGGTTTAAATGTTTAGGCACATCAGGGGCTCTCCAAACACGACATGGCATCCCATCTCAATTCCAGTCAATTTTGCATTGAAAATTCAAATGGCGCTCCTTCCCTTCAGAGCTCTGCCATTACCCCCACATTTGCAGTATCAGTGTACTCAGGACAAATTGCACAACAACTTTTGGGGTCCAGTTTCTTCTGTTACCCTTGGGAAAATAAAACAAATTGGAGCTGAAATAAATTTTTTGTGAAAAAAAGTGAAATGTTCATTTTTTTTTTAAACATTCCAAAAACTCCTGTGAAACACCTGAAGGGTTAATAAACTTCTTGGATGTGATTTTGAGTACCTTGAGATGTGCAGTTTTTAGAATGGTGTCACACTTGGGTATTTTCTATCATATAGACCCCTCAAAGTGACTTCAAATGTGATGTGGTCCCTAAAAAAATGGTGTTGTAAAAATGAGAAATTGCTGGTCAACTTTTAACCCTTATAGCTCCCTAACAAAAAAATATTGGTTCCAAAATTGTGCTGATGTAAAGGAGGCATGTGGAAAATGTTACTTATTAAGTATTTTGTGTGACATAATGCTGTGATTTAAGGGCATAAAAAAATCAAAGTTGGAAAATTGCAAAATTTTCAAAATTTTTGCCAAATTTCCATTTTTTTCAGAAGTAAGCACAGGTAATATCAAAGAAATTTTACCACTATCATGAAGTACAATATGTCACGAGAAAACATTGTCAGAATTATTAGGATCTGTTGAAGCGTTCCAGAGTTATAACCTCATAAAAGGACAGTGGTCAGAATTGTAAAAATTGGCCCGGTCATTAACGTGCAAACCACCCTTGGGTGTAAATGGGTTAAAAAAGTTGATATATAAATATCTTGCGCTTTTTCTTGACAAAAATTGAACAATTTTTCCTATGCTCATTTGATCTCGACCTTAACCTAAAATGCATAAATGGGAACAGAACTCATTGCTCAAAGCTACAGCAGAAATACTCCATTCATTCACTAATTATTCCATGTACGTTTGCTTTATGTTCTATATTTCAGAACTAAAATATAATTAACAAATTTGGCAGTGAACAAGAATTAAAACGTAAAAGGCTAAATAACCACTTGCAAGGACTACATTTACCTTTAAAGTGAAAAATCCCATTTGAATTAGATATATATTCCCTTCTTTGAGATCAAATTGCAAATACCCCCCTCTGCATGGGGATATACACTGTAGCAAAACCACGGGGATTGTATTTAGTTAAGTGATACTCTCTCTAGAAAAATAACCTCAATTTGGTTTACTGTATCCTAACCTTGCTTCTCCCGTCTCTAATCTATTTAATACAAAAATAATAAAAAACAGCTCCCTCGCTGTAAAAGCAAGATTTATAATAAAACAGAATAGGAATAAGTTTTGGCACGTTCAATTGCAGACACATTTCTCTTGCCCTGTGTCCAAACTTTAATCAGCATCCTTTGTTGTGCTATGAATGATGGGTAAAGTCCACTATTTTGTAAGCATGTGCACATCTAGATCCTTCATAATATTAGTTAAAATCAATGTGCTGCTTTTTTTAATTATTGCTCATGGTACAAAGCAGGGAAGGTTCATTTAGGAATGGATCAATATTGAAAAGGGATTGGTAGTTGGCAGAGCAGTACATCAGGCTGCTTGATGTAAAAATCATTGGGCCTGTGCTGTGGTGGTTTAAGGCTATCAGACTGGTTAGCCTCCAGCTGGCTGGAGGGCAATGTAATAGGTGAACCTTACATGAACCAGTGTTCCTTGCCGTGATGTTCCTAGAGAAACTGCTACCTAGCATACAGCATCATACACATCTTCAAAAAAGAAACCATTAAGAAAACTTTATCTTTGTCTGCTCTTTATTGATCTTTGATAAGTAAGTTATGACAGTTGTGGATACATAGCTCTTTGCTTTTTTCTTTTAGCAAACAACTGCTAAACTCAAAGTCTGATTCACCACACAATCTTTTCTAAGATTTCTTGACTGTTCTGACTGATGGTTCCATGTGTAATACATGAAGCACCAATTCATTATTTTGTTAAAAACTGTTTATATAAAAAAATTCTACTACTACTAATATTAATGCATCACAAATAGTAAAAAACTGATAGGTTTGGCTATCATTCTTGATAAAACCAGCACAAATTTAGAAGAAAACATTACATTAATACCTCAAACAGTTTAGTAAAATGTTTTCATGGTCAGGATCTGTATAGTTAAATTAACAACAAATTTTAAAAAAAAATTACAAAAATCCAGCACTTTTGCAGTTCCAATTTCGATTATTATTGGTACTTTTTAGAATTATGAAACTACTTGAAAAGCAATAGCGTAAATTCAAAAAGAATATATTTCAGGGAAGTCTTAAAAGAGTTTTTGCATTGTACATTTCACATGTACACAGAGAAATGTTCCCAACACATAAACTTTTGTCAATCACCTTCCACCACACCCCAACCCAGATAAGCCTTTTGGCAGCCATCAGACTTTACTTTTTTTTTTTTTTTTACTGCATAGGAAAGTACAATCTGGTACATCATCATATGTCCCATTGATGCAACTAATGGACATGCAGTTGAATATGTTATAGACAGTTATTATTGACTAGATGGTAGCCCGATTCTAATGCATTGGGTATTCTAGAATATGTATGTAGTTTATTTATGAAGATTTTAGAATAATACATTGAATACACAGGATTCGGCCGGCCGCGACCAATTTGCGAAGCGTGGTTTAAATCCCGTGCCAATTTGCAGCCGGACTGCGCCTGTCGCTGTTTGTTCGTGGCCAGCCACGTAGTGTATAGCACAGCCACGTAGTATATTGCACAGCCATGTAGTATATAGCACAGCCACGTAGTATATAGCACAGCCCATGGAGTATATAGCACAGCCACGTAGTATATAACACAGCCAATGGAGTATATAGCACAGCCACGTAGTATATAGCACAGCCCATGGAGTGTATAACAGCCCACAAAGCATATAACACAGCCACATAGTTTATAACAGCCCACATAGCATATAACACAGCTCACGTAGTATATAACAGCCCACGCACGCAGTATATAACACAGCCCACTTAGTGCATAACACAGCCCACATAGTGTATAACACAGGCCACGTAGTATATAGCACAGCCCACATAGTATATAACAGCCCACATAGTGTATAACACAGCCACATAGTATATAGCACAGCCACATAGTATGTTGCACAGCCACATAGTATGTTGCACAGCCACATAGTATATTGCACAGCCATGTAGTATATTGCACATCCCACATAGTATATTGCACAGCACACGTAGTATATCACACAGCCCACAAAGTATATAACAATGTGGGCATCATATCCCTGTTAAAAAATGAAATAAAATAAAAAATAGTTATATACTCACCTTCTGTTGCCACCCGGATCCAAGTGAAGCGTTTACCGATGCTCCTCGCGCGCTCTGGTCCCAAAAGTGCATTGCGGTTTCGCGAGATGATGACGTAGCCACGTAGTATATAACACAACCAATGGAGTATATAGCACAGCCATGTAGTATATAGCACAGCCCATGGAGTGTATAACAGCCCACATAGCATAAAACACAGCCACGTAGTTTATAACAGCCCACGTAGCATATAACACAGCTCACGTAGTACATAACAGCCCACGCAAGCAGTATATAACACAGCCCACTTAGTGCATAACACAGCCCACATAGTGTATAACACAGGCCACGTATTATATAGCACAGCCCATGTAGTATATAGCGCAGCCCACGTAGTATATTGCACAGCCCATGTGGTATATAACAGCCCACGTAGTGTATAAAACAGCCACATAGTATATAGCACAGCCACGTAGTATATTGCACAGCCACGTAGTATATTTCACAGCCCACATAGTATATTGCACAGCACACGTAGTATATTGCACAGCCCACGAAGTATATAACAATGTGGGCATCATATCCCTGTTAAAAAATGAAATAAAATAAAAAATAGTTATATACTCACCTTCTGTTGCCACCCGGATCCAAGCAAAGTGTTTACCGATGCTCTGGCATAGGCAGCATCAATAGTAAAAAGTTGGTCACACAGGGTTAATAGCAGCATTAACGGAGTGCGTTACATGGCAGCATAATGCGGTCCGTTAACGCTGCCATTAACCAACGCTGACTGGAGGGGAGTATGGAGCGGGCACTGACTGCGGGGAGTAAGGAGTAGCCATTTTGACGCTGGACTGTGCCCGTCGCTGATTGGTCGTGGCTGTTTTGCCGCGACCAATCAGCGATTTGGGATTTCCGTGACAGACAGAAGGACAGACAGAAAGACGGAAGTGACCCTTAGACAATTATATAGTAGATATACATGAGAATTTTGTATATGACTAGCAGTTACTCAATGAGATAAGGGTTTAGGATGGCTTCTTTCACTTACCCTTATATAGTCAAACATATTTCTAAAATATTTTTATACATATTCTAATATTGTAAAATATGCATACATATCTACTATATAATTGTCTAAGGGTCACTTCCATCTGTCTGTCTGTCTGTCTGTCGTGGATATTCATTGGTCGCGGCCTCTGTCTGTCATGGAAATGCAAGATGCTGATTGGTCGTGGCAAAACGCCCACAACCATTGCCACAACCAACCAGCGATGGACACAGTCCGGCGGCAAAATGGCCGCTCTTTCCTCCCTGCAGTCAGTGCCCGCTCCATACTCCCCTCCAGTCAGCCCTCACACAGGGTTAATGCCAGCATTACCAGAGCGCGGTGTAATACACTCTGGTTATGCAGCTATTAACCCTGTGTGACCAACTTTTTACTATTGATGCTGCGTATGCAGCAACAATAGTAAAAAGATCTAATATTACAAATAAGAATAATAAAAAAATGGTTATTCTCACCCTCCGACGTCGCCTGCTGTCCTCGGCAGTGCAAGCGGCAGGTTCCTGTGCCAAGGATGCTATGCGAGAAGGACCTAAAATGACGTTACGGTCATGTGACCGCGACGTCATCACAGGTCCTGCTCGCATACCAACCCTGGGACCGGAAGCTGCCGCGTGCACTTCAAGGGGCCTTCGGAAGGTGAGTATATGTTTATTTTTTATTTTAAGTCTTTTTTAACCACGCATATAGTGCCCACATTGCTATATACTACGTGTGCTGTGTTACATACTGCATGGGCTCTGTTATATACTATATCTCTGTGCTATATGCTAACGTGGCTACGTTATATACTGCCTGGCTGCTATATACTGCATGGGCTGTGCTATGTATTATGTGGCCAGTGTTATTTACTGTGGGGGCTGTGCTATATACTGTGTGGCTGCTATATACTGCATAGGCAGTGCTATATATTACGTGGCCAGTGTTATATACTACGACGCCTGTGTTATATACTGCGTGGCTGCTATATACTGCGTGGGCTGTGTTATATAGTACGTGAGCTGTGTTATATACTGCGTGGCCACTGTTATAGACTGCATGGCCTGTATTAACACAGCGGGTATTCTACAATATTTATGTATGTATGTATATAGCAGCCACATAGTATATAGCACAGGCCACATAGTATTTGTCTGCTATATACTACATGGCTCCAATATACTACGTGACCTGTGCTATATACTATGTGGCTACTATATACATACATACATATATCCATATTCTAGAATACCCGAAGCGTTAGAATCGGGCCACCATCTAGTATAAAATAAGTATACAAAGGCAACATTTGCTTTTCCAGGCAAAAATATATTTTGACATATGTTCCATTTCTTGATGACAAAATATGGTTTTCCTTTCTAAGCATATATAAATAATAAGTTGAACTAATGTCTGTATTATGTTAATCATCCAGCATTCCTCTATTTTCAGACACAAGGACTGACCTTTCTTTCAAACTGTGATTGAGGGGCAATAAAAGATAGCAGCCGGCCAAGGAACTATTTTATGCTGGTACTTTGTACAGTTTTTGGACTAGTGCAGATTACTGGAAAACTCGGATGATTGCCATCCATCATTTTTACAGATGGTACTTGTCTCTGTTATTCTATGGGGCTGTGCACATGTCTGATATTTTCCTCACTCCAAGTTTGTCCAAAGAAAGAATCACAGCATGCTCGATTAATCTCAAGAACCAGATGATACTTGCCCATTCAACTCTATAGGTTCCATGTAAAACAATGGACTACACTCTGATGAAATCTAAGTTTGGTCTGATTTTCATAGACTGACTTTATAGAGAAGGTGGAGAAACACTTTTTTTCTTTCTCTCCACCTCCAAGAAAATTTGGTCACATTTGGATCAAACTCTGATCATAGTGTGATTAGCATAATCGGCTCAATTTTCTCGGATGTGGAGAAAATGGTTGTCTCTTTTTATGTTTGTCAAGCTTTTATCCTCTTAATACTGTATATTGCAATCATCATATTTCATGAGACACTGCACTTACAATTGCTTATTTTTCCCTTCTACTCACTTATTGTCTTTGCTCTGCACTACGTTGAAACAGGAAGTCTTTTCTCCAGCTTTAGTCATCCTCCAAATCAACTTCTGACTCAGCTGGTCCACTCCTCATCTCTGTCAGGGACTTTTGCTGTGATAACTCATGCAGAGAAAAGAGACTTCCTGTTTCTACATTAAGAGGATAACATTTTTGATGGCAGTGCTTCTTTAAAGGGAATCTGTCACCTACTTTCCTGTATATAAGCTGCGGCCACTGCCTTTAGGGGCTTATCTACAGCATTTTGCAATGCTGTAGGTAAGCCACCAATATAACCTGAAAGATAAGAAAAACAAGTTAGATTATACTCACCTGTGGGAGGTCCGGTCAAATGGGTGTCGCTGTCCGGGTCCGGCACCTCCTATCTTCATGCGATGATGTCCTCTTCCTTGCTTCCTGTTGCAGTTCCTGCGCAGACATACTTTATCTGCCCTGTTGAGGGCAGAGCAAAGTACTGCAGTGCGCAGGTGCCAGGAAAGGTCCAAGAAGCCCAGCGCCAGTGCACTGCAGTACTTGGCTCTGCCCTCAACAGGGCAGATAAAGTACGCCTGCACAGGAACTGCAACAGGAAGCAAAGAAGAGGACCTTATCGCATGAAGATGCCACATGACACAGGTAATTTCCTGCTCTAAGATACATGCAATTGCATTGGATAAAACAAGCGGCACAAAGGCTTTCTATGAGGCTTGTCTGGCCGACCACCATTCTAGCTGTTGTCCCATCCCCTCCTGACGCTATATTTGTGATCAAATATGTTGGGAGGATGTGTTGACATCCCGGATGCCGCCAATAAATAATTCGGCAATCACCTATATGTAGAATCAGAATAGTGTTGAGCGATACCGTCCGATACTTGAAAGTATCGGTATCGGATAGTATCGGCCGATACCCGAAAAATATCGGATATCGCCGATACCGATACCCGATACCAATGCATTTCAATGGGACGCAAAGTATCGGAATGGTTCCCAGGGTCTGAAGGAGAGGAAACTCTCCTTCAGGCCCTGGGATCCATATTCATGTGTAAAATAAAGAATTAAAATAAAAAATATGGATATACTCACCTCTCCGGTGGCCCCTGGATCTTACCGCTGTAACCGGGAGCCTCCGTTCCTAAGAATGAGCGCGTGAAGGGCCTTCGATGACATCGCGGCTTCTGATTGGTCGCGTGACCGCTCATGTGACTGCTCACGCGACCAATCAGAAGCCGCGACTTCAGCCGCGACATCATCGAAGGTCCTTCACGGGCTCATTCTTAGGAACGGAGGCTCCTGGTTACAGCGGTAAGATCCAGGGACCACCGGAGAGGTGAGTATATCCATATTTTTTATTTGAATTCTTTATTTTACACATGAATATGGTTCCGATACCGATTCCCGATACCACAAGTATCGGAACTCGGTATCGGAATTCCGATACCGCAAGTATCGGCCGATACCCGATACTTGCGATATCGGAACGCTCAACACTAAATCAGAATCAATTAAAGGGAACCTGTCAACAGGATTGTGCTGCATAACTTACAAACAGTGTAGGTTTGCTGCCGTTATGCTGATTAAAATGATACGTTAGTTCATGAAATAAATCTTGTGGTTGTTGTTTAATCTTTATTTTCAGTTTTGAGTTAATGATATGCTCATGCTTCGGGGCAGGCCTTTGATGGGGTCTTCATGTGGTGCTTTGATTAGGTATTCCTCTGTATGGCTTCTGACAAGTCACTGATCCCTCAGTGACTTGCCCCCTATTTTACATAATGAATATTATATATATAGAGAAAAAATAAATAATCTGCAACAGACGGTGCCTGCGCTGCAGCATGATCGCATGTGTAATGTGCAGTTAATGCTTTTAGTGCTTTTATTTCATGCAATAAATAAATTCATAATAAAAAAAAATGTTCATCATAATGGCACGATCGCCGCCTGCACCATCTTGGAGGGGGACATTTTTTTTCTCTAGCAAGATGGCACCGTTGGCGCCTGCACAGTAGCAGCTATCGGATCAGATTTTTTAATTAATTTATTTATAGCATGAAATCAAAGCAATTAGTGCACATTCCACATGCTTTCATGCTGCAGTGAAGGCACCGTCGTCGGCACCAGCCTGCTGCAGGTGATTTTTTTTCCCTCAATATACATGTTATATTCATTATGTAAATATAGGGGGCAGGTCATTGAGGGATCAGTGACGTGTCATAAGAAATACAGAGGAATATGTAAGCAGAGCACCACATAAAGATCCCCCCCAGGCTGCTCCGGAGTACGAGCAAATCATTAACTCAAAACTGAAAATGAAGATTAACCCCTTCCCGACCTTTGACGCCACATAGGCGTCATGAAAGTCGGTGCCAATCCGACCCATGACGCCTATGTGGCATCATGGAATGATCGCGTCCCTGCAGATCGGGTGAAAGGGTTAACTCCTATTTCACCTGATCTGCAGGGAGAGGGGGAGTTGTACTTCAGCCCAGGGGGGGTGGCTTTGCCCCCACGTGGCTACGATCGCTCTGATTGGCTGTTGAAAGTGCAACAGCCAATCAGAGCAATTTGCAATATTTCACCTATGAAAATGGTGAAATATTGCAATCCAGCCATGGCCGATGCTGCAATAGCATCTGCCATGGCTGGAAATCATGTTCTGCCCCCCCCACCGCCCCCGATCTCCTCCCCAGTCCTCCGTTCTGTCCGGTACCCCCCTCCGTCCCCCTGTCCGCTCCCCCGTGCTCCTGTCCGCTCCCCCCGTCCTCCGATCCCCCCCTGTGCTCCGATCAACCCCCCTACCACCCCCTCATACTTACCGAGGCTCCCGGTGTCGGTCCATCTTCCAAAATGGCGGGCGCATGCGCAGTGCGCCCGCCGAATCTGCCGGCCGGCAGATGAGTTACAAGTACATTTTGATCGCTGTGGTAGGTTCTATTACAGCGGTCAAAATAAAAAAAATAATAAATAAACCCCCCCTTTATCACCCCTATAGGTAGGGACAATAATAAAATAATGAAAATATTTTTTTTTCTTTTTCCACTAGGGTTAGGGTTAGAATTAGGGTTAGAACTAGGGGTAGGGTTAGGGTTAGGGTTAGGGGTAGGGGTAGAGTTAGGGGTAGGGTTAGGGTTATGGCATGTGCACACAGTGCGGATTTGGCCGCGGATCCGCAGCGGATTGGCCGCGGATCCGCAGCGGATTGGCCGCGGATCCGCAGCGGATTGGCCGCTGCAAATTCGTAGCAGTTTTCCATCAGGTTTACAGTACCATGTACACCTATGGAAAACCAAATCCGCTGTGCCCATGGTGCGGAAAGTTCCGTGCAGAAACGCTGCGTTGTATTTTCCGCAGCATGTCAATTCTTTGTGAGGATTCCGCAGCGTTTTACACCTGTTCCTCAATAGGAATCCGCAGGTGAAATCCGCACAAAAAAACACTGGAAATCCGCTGTAAATCCGCATGTAAAACGCAGTGCCTTTTACCTGCAGATTTTTCAAAAATCGTGCGGAAAAATCTCACACGAATCCGCAACGTGGGCACATAGCCTTAGGGTTAGGGTTGGAATTAGGGCTAGGGTTGGAAATAGGGTTAAGATTAGGCTTGTGGTTAGGGTTATGGATAGGGTTAGGGGTGTGTTGGGGTTACAGTTGTGGTTAGGGTTGGGATTAGGGTTAGGGTTGGGATTAGGGTTAGGATTAGGGTTAGGGTTGGAATTAGGGTTACGGGTGTGTTGGGGTTAGGGTTGTGGTTAGGGGTGTGTTGGGGTTAGGGTTGTGATTAGGTTATGGCTAAAGTTTGGATTAGGATTAGGGGTGTGTTGGGGTTAGTGTTGAAGTTAGAATTGAGGGGTTTCCACTGTTTAGGCACATCAGGGGTCTCCAAACGCAACATGGCGCCACCATTGATTCCAGCCAATCTTGCGTTCAAAAAGTCAAATGGTACTGCCTCCCTTCCAAGCCCCGAAGTGCGCCCAAAAAGTGGTGTACCCCCACATTTGGGGTACCAGCATACTCAGGAAAAAATGGTCAACAACTGTTGGGGTCCAATTTCTCCTGTTACCCTTGCAAAAATAAAAAATTACTTGCTAAAACATAATTTTTGAGGAAAGAACAATTATTTTTTATTTTCACGGCTCTGCGTTATTAACTTCTGTGAAGCACTTGGGGTTGAAAGTGCTCACCACACATCTAGATAAGTTCCTTCGGGGGTCTAGTTTCCAAAATGGGGTCACTTGTGGGGTGTTTCTACTGTTTAGGCACATCAGGGGCTCTGCAAATGCAACGTGATTTCAAATGTCACTACTTCCTTTCCGAGCCCTGACGTGTGCCCAAACAGTGGTTTACCCCCACATATGGGGTATCAGCGTACTCACAACAAACTGGGCAACAAATATTGGGGTCCAATTTATCCTGTTACCCTTGTGAAAATAAAAAATTGCTTGCTAAAACATCTTTTTGAGAAAAGAGAAATGATTTTTTATTTTCACGGCTCTGCGTTGTAAACTTCTGTGAAGCTCTTGGGGGTTGAACGTGCTCACCACACATCTAGATAAGTTCCTTGGGGGGTCTAGTTTCCAAAATGGGGTCACTTGTGGGGGGTTTCTACTGTTTAGGCATATCAGGGGCTCTGCAAACGTAACATGATGCCCGCAGACCATTCCATCAAAGTCTGCATTCCAAAACGTCACTACTTCCCTTCCGAGCCCCGGCATGTGCCCAAACAGTGGTTTACCCCCACATATGGGGTATCAGCGTACTCAGGAGAAACTGGTCAACAACTTTTGGGGTCAAACTTCTCCTGTTACCCTTGCAAAAATAAAAAATTCTGGGCTAAAAAAATATTTTTGAGGAAAGGAAACACATTTATTATTTTCACGGCTCTGCGTTATAAACTTCTGTGAAGCACTTGGGGGTTCAAAGTGCTCACCACACATCTAGATAAGTTCCATTGGGGGTCTAGTTTCCAAAATGGAGTCACTTGTGGGGAGTTCCTACTGTTTAGGCACATCAGGGGCTCTGCAAACGCAACCTGACGCCCGCAGAGCATTCCATCAAAGTCTGCATTTCAAAACGTCACTACTTCCCTTCCAAACCCCGACGTGTGCCAAAACAGTGGTTTACCCCCACTGTTGTGAATTTGGATTCTGGGCTCCCCCGGTGGCTACTGGTGGAATTGAACTGGTGTCTTCATCTTCTCTGTTCACCTGTTCCCATCAAGATGTGGGAGTCGCTATATAACCTTGCTGCTCTGTTAGTTGCTTGCCGGTCAACAATGTTATCAGAAGCCTCTCTGTGCTTGTTCCTGCTCCTAGACAACTACTAGATAAGTTGGACTCTTGTCCATGTTTGTTTTTGCATTTTTGTTCCAGTTCACAGCTGTAGTTTCGTTACTGTGTCTGGAAAGCTCTTGTGAACAGGAATTGCCACTCTGGTGTTATGAGTTAATGCCAGAGTTTTAAAGTAATTTCTGGATGGTGTTTTGATAGGGTTTTCAGCTGACCATGAAAGTGTCCTTTCTGTCTTCTGCTATGTAGTAAGTGGACCTCAAATTTGCTAAACCTATTTTCATACTACGTTTGTTATTTCATCTTAATTCACCGCCAATACATGTGGGGGGCCTCTGTCTCCTTTCGGGGTATTTCTCTAGAGGTGAGCTAGGACTAATATTTTCCTCTGCTAGCATTATTTAGTCCTCCGGCTGGTGCTGGGCATCTAGAATCAACGTAGGCATGCTACCCGGCCACTGCTAGTTGTGTGTTAGGTTTAGTTCATGGTCAGCTCAGTTCCCATCTTCCAAGAGCTAGTTCCTATATATGCTGATGCTATGTTCTCTTGCCATTGAGAACATGACAATTTGACCGGCCCACTAAAGGGTTAAAATCCTTGGCTGAGAAAGGAGAGAAATTAGAAGTCTGCTGAGATTTTTTTTTTTTTTCTCCTTCTAATCTTTGAATGGCTCTGTGTCCACCTGTTTGTAATGGATCTTCAGAGTGTAACTGCAGGTTTGAATAATCTCGCCACGAAGGTACAAAATTTGCAAGACTTTGTTTGTCATGCACCTGTATCTGAGCCGAGAATTCCTTTGCCGGAATTTTTCTCGGGGAATAGATCTGGGTTTCAGAATTTTCGAAATAATTGCAAATTATTTTTGTCCCTGAAATTTCGCTCTGCCGGAGACCCTGCACAGCAGGTCAGGATTGTGATTTCCTTGCTCCGGGGCGACCCTCAAGACTGGGCTTTCTCATTGACACCAGGGGATCCTGCGTTGCTCAATGTGGATGCGTTTTTTCTGGCCTTGGGGTTGCTTTATGACGAACCTCATTTGGAGCTTCAGGCAGAAAAAACTTTGATGTCCCTATCTCAGGGGCAAGATGAAGCGGAAATTTACTGCCAAAGATTCCGTAAATGGTCTGTGCTTACTCAGTGGAATGAGTGCGCCCTGGCGGCGACTTTCAGAGAGGGTCTCTCTGATGCCATTAAGGATGTTATGGTGGGGTTCCCTGTGCCTGCGGGTCTGAATGAGTCCATGACAATGGCTATTCAGATCGATAGGCGTTTGCGGGAGCGCAAACCAGTGCACCATCTGGCGGTGTCCACTGAGAAGTCGCCAGAGAGTATGCAGTGTGATAGAATTCTGTCCCGAAGCGAGCGGCAGAATTTTAGACGGAAAAATGGGTTGTGTTTCTATTGTGGTGATTCTACTCATGTTATATCAGCATGCTCTAAGCGCACTAAAAAGCTTGATAAATCTGTTTCCATTTGCACCTTACCGTCTAAGTTTATTCTATCTGTGACCCTGATTTGCTCTTTGTCATCTATTACCACGGACGCCTATGTCGACTCTGGCGCCGCTTTGAGTCTTATGGATTGGTCCTTTGCCAAACGCTGTGGGTATGATTTAGAGCCTTTGGAGACTCCTATTCCTCTGAAGGGGATTGACTCCACCCCATTGGCTAATAATAAACCACAATACTGGACACAAGTAACTATGCGTATTAATCCGGATCACCAGGAGATTATTCGCTTTCTGGTGCTGTATAATCTACATGATGATTTGGTGCTAGGATTGCCTTGGCTGCAATCTCACAACCCAGTCCTCGACTGGAGAGCTATGTCTGTGTTGAGCTGGGGATGTAAGGGGGCTCATGGGGATGTACCTGTGGTTTCCATTTCATCATCTATTCCCTCTGAAATTCCTGAGTTCCTGTCTGACTATCGTGACGTCTTTGAAGAATCCAAGCTTGGTTCGTTACCTCCGCACCGAGAGTGCGATTGTGCCATAGATTTAATCCCGGGTAGTAAATACCCAAAGGGTCGTTTGTTTAATCTGTCTGTGCCTGAACATGCTGCTATGCGAGAATATATAAAGGAGTCCTTGGAAAAGGGACATATTCGTCCATCGTCATCTCCCTTAGGAGCCGGTTTTTTCTTTGTGTCAAAAAAAGACGGCTCTTTGAGACCATGTATCGATTATCGGCTTTTGAACAAAATCACTGTTAAATATCAATACCCATTGCCGTTGCTGACTGATTTGTTTGCTCGCATAAAGGGGGCCAAGTGGTTCTCTAAGATTGACCTTCGTGGGGCGTATAATTTGGTGCGAATCAGGCAGGGGGATGAGTGGAAGACCGCATTTAATACGCCCGAGGGCCACTTTGAGTATTTAGTGATGCCTTTTGGTCTTTCAAATGCTCCGTCAGTTTTCCAGTCCTTTATGCATGATATTTTTCGCGATTATTTGGATAAATTTATGATTGTGTATCTGGATGATATTCTGATTTTTTCGGATGACTGGGACTCTCATGTCCAGCAAGTCAGGAGGGTTTTCCAGGTTTTGCGGTCTAATTCTTTGTGTGTGAAGGGTTCTAAGTGTGTTTTTGGGGTACAGAGGATTTCCTTTTTGGGATATATTTTTTCTCCCTCTTCCATTGAAATGGATCCTGTCAAGGTTCAAGCTATTTGTGATTGGACGCAGCCCTCTTCTCTTAAGAGTCTTCAGAAATTTTTGGGCTTTGCTAACTTTTATCGTCGATTTATTGCTGGTTTTTCGGATATTGCTAAGCCATTGACCGATTTGACTAAGAAGGGTGCTGATGTTGCTGATTGGTCCCCTGACGCTGTGGAGGCCTTTCGGGAGCTTAAGCGCCGTTTTTCCTCTGCCCCTGTGTTGCGTCAGCCTGATGTTGCTCTACCTTTTCAGGTTGAGGTCGACGCTTCTGAGATCGGAGCTGGGGCAGTGTTGTCGCAGAAAAGTTCTGACTGCTCCGTGATGAGGCCTTGTGCCTTCTTTTCCCGTAAATTTTCGCCCGCTGAGCGGAATTATGATGTTGGGAATCGGGAGCTTTTGGCCATGAAGTGGGCTTTTGAGGAGTGGCGCCATTGGCTTGAGGGGGCCAGACATCAGGTGGTGGTATTGACTGACCACAAAAATTTGATTTATCTTGAGACCGCCAGGCGCCTGAATCCTAGACAGGCGCGCTGGTCATTATTTTTCTCTCGGTTTAATTTTGTGGTGTCATACCTACCGGGTTCTAAGAATGTTAAGGCGGATGCCCTTTCTAGGAGTTTTGAGCCTGACTCGCCTGGTAACTCTGAGCCCACAGGTATCCTTAAGGATGGAGTGGTATTGTCAGCCGTTTCTCCAGACCTGCGGCGGGCCTTGCAGGAGTTTCAGGCGGATAGACCGGATCGTTGCCCACCTGATAAACTGTTTGTTCCTGATGATTGGACCAGTAGAGTCATCTCTGAGGTTCATTCTTCTGCGTTGGCAGGTCATCCTGGCATTTTTGGTACCAGGGATTTGGTGGCAAGGTCCTTCTGGTGGCCTTCCCTGTCACGAGATGTGCGAGGCTTTGTGCAGTCTTGTGACGTTTGTGCTCGGGCCAAGCCTTGTTGTTCTCGGGCTAGTGGATTATTGTTGCCCTTGCCTATTCCTAAGAGGCCTTGGACGCACATCTCGATGGATTTTATTTCAGATCTGCCTGTTTCTCAGAAGATGTCTGTCATCTGGGTGGTGTGTGACCGTTTCTCTAAGATGGTCCATTTGGTTCCTCTGCCCAAGTTGCCTTCTTCTTCCGAGTTGGTTCCTCTGTTTTTTCAAAATGTTGTTCGTTTGCATGGTATTCCTGAGAATATCATTTCTGACAGAGGGACCCAATTCGTGTCTAGATTTTGGCGGGCATTCTGTGCTAGGATGGGCATAGATTTATCTTTTTCGTCCGCTTTCCATCCTCAGACGAATGGCCAGACCGAGCGGACTAATCAGACCCTGGAGACATATCTGAGGTGTTTTGTGTCTGCTGACCAGGATGATTGGGTTGCTTTTTTGCCATTGGCAGAGTTCGCTCTCAATAATCGGGCCAGCTCTGCCACTTTGGTGTCCCCGTTTTTCTGTAATTCGGGGTTTCATCCTCGATTTTCCTCTGGTCAGGTGGAATCTTCGGATTGTCCTGGAGTGGATGCTGTGGTGGAGAGATTGCATCAGATCTGGGGGCAGGTGGTGGACAATTTGAGGTTGTCCCAGGAGAAGACTCAGCTTTTTGCCAACCGCCACCGTCGTGTTGGTCCTCGGCTTTGTGTTGGGGATTTGGTGTGGTTGTCTTCTCGTTTTGTCCCTATGAGGGTCTCTTCTCCTAAGTTTAAGCCTCGGTTCATCGGCCCGTATAAGATATTGGAGATTCTTAACCCTGTTTCCTTCCGTTTGGACCTCCCTGCATCCTTTTCTATTCATAACGTTTTTCATCGGTCATTATTGCGCAGGTATGAGGTACCGGTTGTGCCTTCCGTTGAGCCTCCTGCTCCGGTGTTGGTTGAGGGTGAGTTGGAGTACGTTGTGGAGAAAATCTTAGACTCTCGTGTTTCCAGACGGAGACTCCAGTATCTGGTCAAGTGGAAGGGATACGGCCAGGAGGATAATTCTTGGGTGAATGCATCTGATGTTCATGCCTCTGATTTGGTTCGTGCCTTTCATAGGGCCCATCCTGATCGCCCTGGTGGTTCTGGTGAGGGTTCGGTGCCCCCTCCTTGAGGGGGGGGTACTGTTGTGAATTTGGATTCTGGTGGAATTGAACTGGTGTCTTCATCTTCTCTGTTCACCTGTTCCCATCAAGATGTGGGAGTCGCTATATAACCTTGCTGCTCTGTTAGTTGCTTGCCGGTCAACAATGTTATCAGAAGCCTCTCTGTGCTTGTTCCTGCTCCTAGACAACTACTAGATAAGTTGGACTCTTGTCCATGTTTGTTTTTGCATTTTTGTTCCAGTTCACAGCTGTAGTTTCGTTACTGTGTCTGGAAAGCTCTTGTGAACAGGAATTGCCACTCTGGTGTTATGAGTTAATGCCAGAGTTTTAAAGTAATTTCTGGATGGTGTTTTGATAGGGTTTTCAGCTGACCATGAAAGTGTCCTTTCTGTCTTCTGCTATGTAGTAAGTGGACCTCAAATTTGCTAAACCTATTTTCATACTACGTTTGTTATTTCATCTTAATTCACCGCCAATACATGTGGGGGGCCTCTGTCTCCTTTCGGGGTATTTCTCTAGAGGTGAGCTAGGACTAATATTTTCCTCTGCTAGCATTATTTAGTCCTCCGGCTGGTGCTGGGCATCTAGAATCAACGTAGGCATGCTACCCGGCCACTGCTAGTTGTGTGTTAGGTTTAGTTCATGGTCAGCTCAGTTCCCATCTTCCAAGAGCTAGTTCCTATATATGCTGATGCTATGTTCTCTTGCCATTGAGAACATGACACCCCACATATGGGGTATCAGCGTACTCAGGAGAAACTGGACAACAACTTTTGGGGTCCAATTTCTCCTGTTACCCTTGGGAAAATAAAAAATTGTGGGCTAAAAAATCATTTTTGAGAAAAGAAAAATTATTTTTTATTTTCATGGCTCTGCATTATAAACTTCTGTGAAGCACATGCGGGTTCAAAGTGCTCACCACACATCTAGATTAGTTCCTTGGGAGGTCTAGTTTCCAAAATGGGGTCACTTGTAGGGGAGCTCCAATGTTTAGGCACACAGGGGCTCTCCAAACGCGACATGGTGTCCACTAATGATTGGAGCTAATTTTCCATTCAAAAAGCCAAATGGCGTGCCTTCCCTTCCGAGCCCTGCGGTGCGCCCAAACAGTGGTTTACCCCCACATATGAGGTATTGGCGTACTCAGGACAAACTGGACAACAACATTTGGGGTCCAATTTCTCCTATTACCCTTGGGAAAATAAAAAATTCTGGGCTAAAAATCATTTTTGAGGAAAGAAAAATTAATTTTTATTTTGACGGCTCTGCGTTATAAACTTCTGTGAAGCACCTGGGGGTTAAAAGTGCTCACTATGCATCTAGATAAGTTCCCTGGGGGGTCTAGTTTCCAAAATGGGGTCACTTGTAGGGGAGCTCCAATGTTTAGGCACACAGGGGCTCTCCAAACGCGACATGGTGTCCGCTAACGATTGGAGCTAATTTTCCATTCAAAAAGTCAAATGGCACGCCTCCCCTTCCGAGCCTTGCCGTGCACCCAAACAGTGGTTTACCCCCACATATGAGGTATTGGCGTACTCAGGAGAAATTGCCCAACAAATTTTCGTATCCATTTTATCCTGTTGCCCATGTGAAAATGAAAAAATTGAGGCTAAAATAAATTTTGTGTGAAAAAAAAGTACTTTTTCATTTTTACAGATCAATTTGTGAAGCACCTGAGAGTTTAAAGTGCTCACTATGCTTCTAGATAAGTTCCTTGGGGGGTCTAGTTTCCAAAATGGGGTCACTTGTGGGGGAGCTCCAATGTTTAGGCACACGGGGGCTCTCCAAACGTGACATGGTGTCTGCTAGCGATGGAGATAATTTTTCATTCAAAAAGTCAAATGGCGCTCCTTCCCTTCCAAGCCTTACCATGTGCCCAAACAGTGGTTTACCCCCACATGTGAGGTATCGGTGTACTCAGGAGAAATTTTCCAACAAATTTTAGGATCCATTTTATCCTGTTGCCCATGTAAAAATGAAAAAACTGAGGCTAAAATAATTTTTTTGTGACAAAAAAGTACTGTTTCATTTTTACGGATCAATTTGTGAAGCACCTGGGGGTTTAAAGTGCTCACTATGCTTCTAGATAAGTTCCTTGGGGGGTCTAGTTTCCAAAATGGGGTCACTTGTGGGGGAGCTCCAATGTTTAGGCACATGGGGGCTCTCCAAACGCGACATGGTGTCCGCTAAAGATTGGAGCCAATTTTTCATTGAAAAAGTCAAATGGCGCTCCTTGCCTTCCGAGCCCTGCCGTGCGCCCAAACAGTGGTTTACCCCCACATGTGAGGTATCATCGTATTCAGGACAAATTGGACAACAACGTTCGTGGTCCAGTTTCTCCTTTTACCCTTGGGAAAATAAAAAAAATTTCCCTAAAAGATTATTTTTGTGACTAAAAAGTTAAATGTTCATTTTTTACTTCCATGTTGCTTCTGCTGCTGTGAAACACCTGAAAGGTTAATAAACTTCTTGAATGTGGTTTTGAGCACCTTGAGGGGTGCAGTTTTTAGAATGGTGTCACTTTTGGGTATTTTCAGCCATATAGAACCCTCAAACTGACTTCAAATGTGAGGTGGTCCCTAAAAAAAATGGTTTTGTAAATTTTGTTGTAAAAATGAGAACTCACTGGTCAAATTTTAACCCTTATAACTTCCTAGCAAAAAAAAAATTGTTTCCAAAATTGTGCTGATGTAAAGTAGACATGTGGGAAATGTTATTTATTAACTATAAATTGCGAAATTTTCAAAATTTTTGCCAAATATCCGTTTTTTTCACAAATAAACTCAGAAATTATCGACCTAAATTTACCACTAACATGAAGCCCAATATGTCACGAAAAAACAATCTCAGAATCGCTAGGATCCGTTGAAGCATTCCTGAGTTATTACCTCATAAAGGGACACTGGTCAGAATTGCAAAAAACGGCAAGGTCATTAAGGCCAAAATAGGCTGGGTCATGAAGGGGTTAAACAACCGCAAGATGGATTTCATCAACCCAGGTATCATTTTAATCAGTTAAGTTTTAAGGCTTGTTAGTGAGGGATTCCTTTGGGGTCTCCCCAATTGTTTTTCAATCTAATATATCCCTCCCAAGTCAACAACTTGACAATACCAGTGCTGGCTGTTACATTCTGTGCATGTACCTATGTAGTGACTTCTTTATTTAGGATTAAGCATTTTTTTAAGGGTGGGAGTATATTAAAGCAAAAATATCCTCCTCCAAAATTTTTCTTTAAAAAAGTTGAAAAAATAAGAAAGGTTACTCATGTATTACTTTCTGTTTTCCTAACTTAATATTCTATGTTGGCATTAATATATCATATAAATATACTATGGTCTGTTGCAGAATTTTTAGCCTGTGTTCATACCTTTTAGCATAAGTTTGTACTTGGTCCTTTTTGGCCAGGAACAATTAATAAACTTTGAGCCAAAATTTATAAATAAGTTATTACAGCAAATGGAGACAGTAAACTGCGCAGGTCTGTTTTGTCACACTTGTTTAACCTTTTTCCAATGTTGGGCATAATAATATGCCCATGTCAGACTCCCCCTGTTTGGTGTTAGCTCCAGCACTGAAACCGCACCTTTCTGGGCACATGTCAGCTGATACATACAGCTGACATGTGCCCGCAATAGCTACAGGTGAAATTGCGATCCACTCACGACTGTTAACTAGTTAAATGCCGCTATAATTTTCTGATAGCAACATTTAACTGGCACTTACCGGAAGCGCATCCTTTATCCCGATCATCGGTGACCCCGTCACATGATCGTTGGTCACCAATGGGTCGGCATTATAACCAAAGATCTACATCAGACCTCTATGGTTCTCATAGCCAGATTGTTATGAGTGCCGCCAACACTCTGCTGGTCAACACTCACAGCAAGTGAGCATTTCTGCTACACACAGGTGATCTAATCATTGCCTGTGCAATCCTAGTTGTGCATCTTCTAGTCTCCCATAGAGACTATTGAAGCATGCAAAAAGTAAAAAAAAGTAAAAAAAAAAAATATATAGAAATGTTCAAATCACCCCCATTCAAAATAAAACAATAAAAAAAACATACGGTACATGTTTTGTATTGTCGCGTATGCAAAAAGAATTAACCTGATCGCTAATCGGTGTAAGGAGAAAAAAGTCAAAATGTCGGAATTAAATTTTTTGGGTTGCCACAACATTGCATTAAAATGCAATAGCTGGCAATCAAAAGATTGTATTTGCACCAAAATAGAATAATTAAAAACATCAACTCAGAACACAAAAAATAAGCCCTCACCCAACTCCAGATCACGAAAAATGGTGACACTACTTGTATCGGAAAATGGCGCACTTTTTTTAAACAAATTTGGGAATTTTATTTCACCACTTAAATGAAAAGTAACCTAGATATATTTGGTGTCTATGAACTCGTAATGACCTGGAGAATCATAATGTCAGGTCAGTTTTAGTATTTAGTGAACATGGTAAAACAAAATAGAAAATCAACTGTGCAGTTGCACTTTTTTGCAGTTTCACCACACTTGGAATTTTTTTTCCAGTTTTCCAGTGCAAGATATGTTAATCCCTTCACCCCGAAGCCTGTTTTCAACTTCCTGACCAGGTCATATTTTTTAATTCAGACCACTGTCACTGTATGAGGTCATAAGGCCGGAGACACACTGGTGCGAGATACGGCCGAGTCTCGCTGGTTAAAAGCAAGCTGTGGCACCTGCACTCCGGAGCGGAGCGTGCGGCTCCATGTATTGCTATGTGGCTGCACGCTCTGCTCCGGAGTGCCGGTGCCACAGCTTGCTTTTAACCAGCGAGACTCGGCCGTATCTCGCACCAGTGTGTCTCCGGCCTAACTCTGAAACGCTTCAACGGATCCTGGTGATTCTGAGATTGTTTTCTCGTGATATATTGTACTTTATGATAGTGGTAAAATTTCTTCGATTTGACTTGCGTTTATTTGTGAAAAAAATGGAAAGTTGGCGAAAATTTTGAAAATTTAGCAATTTTTAAATTTTTAGTTTTTACGCCCTTAAATTAGAGAGTCATATCATACAAAATAGTTAATAAATAACATTACACACATGTCTGCTTTACAGTACCACAATTTTGGAAACATAATTTTTTTGTTAGGAAGTTATAAGGGTTTAAAAATGACCAGCGATTTCTCATTTTTACAGCAAAATTTGCAAAACCATTTTTTTAGGGACCACCTCACACTTGAAGTGACTTTGAGGGGTCTATATGACAGAAAATGCCCAAAAGTGACACCATTCTAAAAACTGCACCCCTCAAGGTACTCAAAACCACATTCAAGAGGTTTATTAACCCTACAGGTGCTTCACAGGAATTTTTGGAATGTTTAAAAAAAATTGAACATTTAACTTTTTTTCACAAAATTTTTAATTCAGATTCAATTTGTTTTATTTTACCAAGGGTAACAGGAGAAATTGGACCACAAAATTCATTGTACAATTTGTCCTCAGTACGCTGATACCCCATATGTTGGGGTAAACCATTGTTTGGGCTCATGGCAGAGCTCGGAAAGGAAGGAGCGCCATTTGACTTTTCAGTGCAAAATTTGCTGGAATTGAGATCGGACACCATGTCGCATTTGGAGAGCCCCTGATGTGCCTAAACAGTGGAAACCCTCAACAAGTGACACCATTTTGGAAAGTAGACCCCCTAAGGAACTAATCTAGATGTGTGGTGAGCACTTTGAACCTCCAAGTGCTTCACAGAAGTTTATAATGTAGAGCAGCTAAAAAAAAATATATTTTTTTCACAAAAAATGATCTTTTCGCTACAAGTTGCTGTTCAATTTGTCGTGAGTATGCTGATACCCCATATATGGGGGTAAACCACTGTTTGAATGCACAGCAGAGCTCGGAAGGGAAGGAGCGCCATTTGGAATACAGACTTAGATGGATTGGTCTGCAGGCGTCACGTTGCATTTGCAAAGCCCCTGATGTGCCTAAACAGTGGAAACCCCTCACAAGTGACCCCATTTTGGAAAGAAGACCCCCTAAGGAACTTATATAGATGTGTGGTGAGCACTTTTAACCCCAATTGTTTCACTAAAGTTTAGAATGTAGAGCCGTGAAAATTAAAAAATCATTTTTTCTTTCCACAAAATGAACTTTTAGCACACAATTTTTTTTCGCCAAGGGTAAGAGGAGAAATTGGACTACAAAAGTTGTTGTCCAATTTCTCCTGAGTATGCTGATACCCCATATGTGGGGGGAACCACTCTTTGGGCGCACGGCAGAGCTCGGAAGGGAAGGAACGCCGTTTGGAATGCAGACTTAGATGGATTGGTCTGCAGGAGTCACATTGCATCTGCAGAGCCCCTCATGTACCTAAAAAGTAGAAACCCCTTACAAGTGACCCCATATTAGAAACTAGACCCCCCAAGGAACTTATCTAGATATGTTGTGAGAAATTTGAATTCCCAAGTGTTTCACTACAGTTTATAATGCAGAGTTGTGAAAATAAAAAAATTGTTTTTTTTCCACAAAACTTATTTTTTAGGCCTCGGTTTTGTATTTTCCCAAGGGTAAAAGGAGGAATTGGACCCCAAAATTTGCTGTACAATTTGTCCTGAGTACGCTGATACCCCATATGTGGGGGTAAACCCCTGCTTGGGCGCACGGGAGAGCTCGAAAGGGAAGGAGTACTGTTTTAGTTTTTCAAAGCAGAATTGGCTGGGATTGAGATCGGATGCCATGTCGCGTTTGCAGAGCCCCTGATGTGCCTAAACAGTGGAAACCCCTCAATTCTAACTGAAACCCTAATCCAAACACACCCCTAACCCTAATCCCAACCATAACCCTAACCGCACTCCTAAACCTAATCCCAACCCTTATCCCAGCCGTAAATGTAATCCAAACCCTAACTTGAGCCCCAACCCTAACTCCAACCCTAACTTTAGCCCCAACCCCAACCCCAACCCTAACCCTAACCCTAACCCTATTGGAAAAATGGAAATAAATACATTTTTTAAAATTTTATTATTTTTCCCTAACTAAGGGGGTGATGAAGGGGGTTTGATTTACTTTTCTAGCATTTTTTTGGTGGATTTTTATGATTGGCAGCCATCACACTCTAAAAGACGCTTTTTATTGCAAAAAACAGTTTTTTGCATGACCACATTTTGAGAGCTATAATTTATCCATATTTTGGCCCACAGAGTCATGTGAGGTCTTGTTTTTTGCAGGACAAATTGACGTTTTCAGTGGTACCACATTTATATCCATCTTTTTGATCGAGTGTTATTCCACTTTTTTTGTTCGCCGGTATGATAATAACACGTTGTTTTGCTTCATTTTTTATTTTTTATTTTTTGCAGTGTTCACTGAAGGGGTTAACTAGTGGGATAGTTTTATAGAGTGGGTCGTTATGGACGCGGCAATACCAAATATGTGTACTTTTATTGTTTTTTTTTTACTATTTACATAAATAAATGGATTTATTGGGAAATATTTTTTTTCTTTATTTGGGGATTATTTTTTTTTGTACATTCTATTTTTTTTACTTTCTAACATTGTCCCAGAGTGGGACATCACTATATTAGATCAGATCACTGATCTCACACTGTGCCTAGCACTGTGTTAGATCAGCGATCTGACAGGTAGTGCAGGAGGCTTTCCGGCGCCTGCGCCGGCTAGCCACCTCACTTCATGACCCGGAAAGAGTCACGTGGCCATCTTGGATCTGGGGACTCCTTCCGGAACACTGGAACAACGTGATCGCATTGCGTTGTTCCGGTGGTGGAGCGCAGGGAGCCCCCGTCCCTGTGCGATGCCCCTCTATGTCACTGTCACTATTGACAGCGGCATCAGAGGGGTTAAATGCCCATGATCAGTGCTAGCGCCGATCGTGGGCATTGCTGCAGGGTGTCAGCTGTTATATACAGCTGACACCCGCACTCGATCGCCTCGGTGCTCATTGTGAGGCTGCGCGATCGTGCCGCCGTACTAGTAGGGTGGTTTGCGGGAACTCAGTTCCCACAGAGCAGTACTAGTACAGCGCATGTCAGGAAGGGGTTAATATCAATGGTTTTGTTCAAAAGTACAACTTTTCCTGCAAAAACAAGCTCTCACATGGCCATATTGACTGAAAAATAAAAAAGCTATGGCTCTGGGAAGAAGAGGAGCAAAAAATGTAAATGATAAAACTGATATACCCCTGGTCGTTAAAGGTTTAAAAATAATCTGTCAGTATAATTTTGTAATGTAAAGTACAAACTTGGCTGTAATATCACTGTAATACTTATTAAATTGATACATTTGTTGCAGAAATTAGCTTTCTGGTTCTTCTTTAATCGCCATTTTAAATAATCTGCTAATTAGATTTTGGTGCAAAGGGGCCGGACTTTACACTTTCTCTTTTAATTAGTATGACAGCTCCATTACAGCAATGTAATGTAATTTTACATTGCAATATTGTGCTGACAAGTTCTCTTTAAATTTTCAACTGGCAGACACATGCATACCACATTAATGCTACAGGCAGGGAAACAGGTTGTTTTAAATTTTTCAATCATGTAAATCCTGTCAGTGCTTGGCATTTTTGCCGTCTAAAGTTTGTTAACAAAGTTTAGAAATTAATTAAACATTGCATTTGTGTCCAAAACTTATGCTAAATGCAAATGCGATGTGAGCAACAACTTGGTAGTGCCATAGAAGACAATACAATATCATGGATAATATGTGTTGGTTGCTAATAGCAGCAACATCACTGACACTGCTGTCAGCACTCCACCTGGTAGTAGTACCAAATGCAGGTCACTTGTGGCCTTCTTTGTCTCTTACAAGTGTATTAGTGAAGAGAAAGTGTAAGATGTAATGAAGTATATTTCCCATCACTCAGTGACATCATGAGCTGGAGTCAATACAATGCTCAGTATAGCAGTTAATGTTCTACATAGTGGACTTTCCAATCCATAAAATACACTGGCTTCTGTTCTACATCATAGTCACCTAAGGAAGATACTGCACCAGAAAAATATAGTTCTTACCGATAACGGTATTTTTCTGAGCCCATGATGGCACCTCGGAGAGAGGGGATCCGCCCACCAAGGACAGGAAACCTACAGATAAAAAGGCGGTACCTCTCTCCCGCATCAGTTGTTTACTAGAGAACGATGGGAGACTATGAATAGATATTTGCTTTTAACATTACTTAAAGACTTAACTGAGATACGGCATGACTATTTAGACTATTAGCATAAGGCACTATATTAATGTGCACACCAAAAAAGTGAAGGGAGGGAATGTACGGGTGCCGTCATGGGCTCAGAGAAATACCGTTATCGGTAAGAACTATATTTTTCTCTGACGCCCATGACGGCACCACGGAGAGAATTGCAGAGATTTGTACATTAGGGCGGGACCACCACTTCCAGAACCCTTTTACCAAAGGTAAGGTCCGAAGAGGAGATAAGGTCCAATCTATAGTGCCTATAGAAAGTGGACAGTGAAGACCAGGTAGCAGCTCTACATATCTGATCAATTGAGGCTCCGGCCTTCTCCACCCAAGAGGTTGCTACTGCTCTCGTTGAGGGCGCCTTGATATTTCCCGGGATGGGTACGCCACTAGATGAGTATGACAGGCTGATGGCCTCTATGATCCATCTTGCCAGGGTGCCGTTAGATGCTTTCTTCCCCTTCCGGGGACCCTGAAAACATACAAAGAGAGAGGCCTCCTCCCTACTCTCCCTAGTGGCTTCTATGTAATGCATCAGGCATCTCCTCACATCCAATGTATGTAATGACTCTTCCTCTTTGTTTTTAGGATTAGGACAAAAGGAGCGAAGAGATATTTCTTGCGTCCTATGGAAACGGGATGCTACTTTTGGGAGATATGCCGGGTCAGTTTTTAGGATGACCCTATCATCAAGGAATTGTGTGAAAAGGGGGTTAGCGGATAGGGCCTGGACGTCACTGACCCTACGTGCAGAAGTGAGAGCAACAAGCAAGGAAGTTTTAAGGGATAAGATGTTAATTGGAGCATCCGCTAAGGGTTCACAGAGAGGTTTAGACAATGCTCTAAGGACCAAATTTAAATCCCACTGAGGGGTATTCTTCACAGGGAGAGGCCTTGATCTACCGGCTGCTTTGATGAATCTAGAAATCCATCGATTCCCTGCCAAATCATAGTTGAATAAAGCTCCTAAAGCTGCTACATGGACTTTCAAGGTGCTTGTGGCCAGACCAATCTCTAATCCATTCTGCAGAAACTCAAGTATGGCTTTAAGAGGGACGCCCTCTATTTTGGCACCTGAAGTTGATAGGAATTTCTTCCATACTTTCCCATATTGTTTGGTTGTAACGGGTTTTCTACTTTGTAGCAGTGTAGATACCAGCCCCGGAGAAAACCCTCTGTTTTCTAGTAACTCCCTTTCAAATGCCAGGCTGTCAAGTGTAAACTTGCCACCTGCGGATGATGAACTGGGCCCTGGGAGAGGAGGTTTGGGAGATCTGGTAGTACCCATGGATCGGAGATGGACAACCTCATCATCCAGGAAAACCAAGGCCTCTTCGGCCAGAACGGGGCTATTAACATTATGTGAGCCCCGTCCTCCCAAATCTTCCTCAGCAGTGCCGGAATCAGAGCAATAGGGGGAAAGGCATATGCTAGTTGATGGTCCCAGGGAATCAGGAACGCATCTAGAGAAACAGGGCTCCCCAATGGCGTTATTGAGCCAAAGGTGTCCACTTTTTTGTTCAGATGGTTTGCGAAAAGGTCTATGTTTGGTACGCCCCACTGTACTGAGATCTGAGTGAACACTGATTGATTTAGCTCCCATTCCCCCTGTTTCAAGCGAGAACGACTAAGGTAATCCGCTCTGTAGTTGTCCACCCCCTTTATATGAAGGCCCGATAGGGATTGAAGGTTGCTCTCGGCTATGTGGATGATTGATTTGGTTATTTCCATCAGACTCCGAGAACGGGTACCCCCTGGTGATTTAGATACGCTATCACCACTTTGTTGTCTGACATAACTCTGACGTGGTGGGACCGAAGGGGATCCAGGAACTCTACTAGTGCAAACTTGACTGCCAGTAGTTCCTTCATATTGGAGGACACTTTTTTCAGATATGGTGGCCAAGCCCCCTGAGCTAACAGGTCATTCAGGTGTGCCCCCCACCCGCTGGGACTCGCATCTGTTGTTACTATCTGTGAGACTGGAGTTTCCCACGGGACTCCTTGAGAAAGATTGTCTTGCGATGTCCACCAACCTAGTGAATGAATCGTGTTTGGAGATAAATTAAGCCGACTTTCTAAATTCCCTTTTAGAGAGACTTCTTCTGACAAGATTTGCCATTGAAGCTCCCTTGAATGTAGTTGAGCCCATTGGACTGCAGGGATGCAGGCCGTCATGGATCCTAAGAGGGACATCACTTGGCGGAGGGTTATGTAGGGGGCGTCTCACCTTCTGGATACTAGACTTATAATGTTTTGAATTTTTTCCCCTGGAAGATGGCATTCTTGTTTTAGAGAGTCCAGAGTAAGCCCCGGGTACTCCTGGATTTGGCATGGTAACAACCTGGATTTTTTAAAGTTCACTAACCAGCCCAGTTTTTCCAATGAATGTCTGATCGTCTTTAGCTGTTTTTCGCAGTGTTGTGGAGAGGAACCGATTATCAAAAAGTCATCGAGGTATGGCACTATCAGGGTATCTTGCTCCCTCAGGTGAGCCATTACCTCTGCAACTAATTTTGTGAAGACTTGTGGGGCTATAGCAAGCCCAAAGGGAAGGGATTCGAATTGAAAATGGTATATCACCCCCCTGATGTAGACTGCTATCCTGAGGAATTTTTGGTGATCTTTGTGGATAAGGACGTGATAGTAGGCATCCTTCAGATCCAGGACTGCCATGAAACACAGTGGAAACAACATTTTTATCGAGGTTTTTATTGTTTCCATTTTGAATGACTGGACTTCCAGGAATTTGTTTAGACTCTTCAGATTTATAATAGTCCTGAAAGATCCATCCGGTTTCTTCCTCAGGGACAGAGGAGAGTAATATCCTTGCCCTTTTTCTTGTAGGGGAACTTCCATGAGAACCCCTTTGCTCACTAGTCCCATGACTTCTTTTTCTAATGCTAGTTGTTCTTCCTCCGAAGCCCTTAGCGATGTCATCATGAAAGAGGGACGAGGGGTTTTTTGAAATTTCAGCTTCAGTCCTGATTTTATTATATTCAAAACCCAAGGACTGCTGGTAATTTTCTCCCAGGCTGAGAGGAAGAGGGACAACCTTCCCCCCACCTGAGGCAAGCATTCATTGGGCAGGTTTTTTGTTGTCGTTAGGGTTCCTATTGAATATGAAACCCTTGTTTTTGTTTTGCTTGTCTTCCCACTTATCTTGGTTTTTCCCCGGCTTCCTTCGAAAGAACCTCTTGCTCTGAAAGGGCCTCCTGTACGAAGGAAAACCAAGGGAGGGAAATGATTTATTTTTATCACCCGCTTTCTCTAAGATATCATCTAGAATGGGCCCGAATAGGAATTCTCCTTCACAGGGGATGGTACACAATTTAGACTTTGACTGAAGATCTCCCGGCCAACATTTTAGCCAAAGGGCTCGTCTTGCGGCATTAGAAAAAAACGCTGACCTAGCAGATAATCTGATTGAATCGGCCGAAGCATCTGCTAAGAAGGCAGCAGCTCCACGCATAACTGGTAAAGTATTTAAGATTGAGTCACGAGATGACCTATTTTTGAGCTGGCTTTCTAATTGGTCTAACCATATCATTAGGGAGCGGGATGTACATGTGGCAGCGACTGCCGGTTTAAGGCCTCCACCTGCTCCCTCCCATGAACCTTTGAGGAAGGCATCTGCCTTATTATCCATCGGGTCTTTTAAGACCCCCATGTCCTCAAATGGAAGGGCATATTTTTTGGATGCCTTAGCGATTGCCACATCTAGCTTAGGCGCCTTATCCCAAAAGGAGCAAGATTGGTCATCGAATGGATATTTCCTTTTTGGCGAAAGTAATGTATTTCTTATAGGTTTTTTCCACTCTTTCTTAATTAAAGCCTGGATTATTTCATTAAGGGGAAAGGCCCTTCTCTTTTTTTGGTCAAGACCCCCGAACATTATGTCCTGAACTGATCTTTTTGGGTGAGGGTCTGTCAGCCCCATAGTGCTCCTAATGGCCTTAACTAGACAGTCCATTTCCTCTAAAGGAAAGCAACTACGACCTCCCGAGGAAGATGAAGATGATGATGAAGACGAGGAGGAGGAAGAATTAGAGGTATCCAAATCCATATCTTCCCCTGAATCACCGGACACAGGAGACGGAGATCTGTTCTTGGTCTTCCTTCACTTTTTTCCCCCTTTAAGAGATCTAAAGGTCTCTTCTACCTGGACCTTTATCTGGTTTTTAAGGTCTGCTGAGAACCCAGGGAGGCCTTCTGACACTGTCTGTTGAATGCACACACTGCAAAGTCTCTTTTCCCACAAAGATGGAAGATCCTCTCTACACAGGGCACATATCTTATGCTTAGATTTGCCTGTGCTTTTCTTCCCCTATAGTAAGGAAACACAACGGTAGGCCCTCACTATCACTAACTTTCACGGAGATCACTTACCTCCTTATGGACCCATAAATACCAGTTGGGGACGATCCATGTCTGTTATCGGTTTATCCCTTGAGCCGGATGTTATACTGGACTCCTTGCTGTGCAGCGATCCAGAATGCCCTTTACCGGTAGTGTCCTGGTGTCCTTTCTGGGGTCATCGCTTCTGCTGCTGCTGCTGTGGCGGCGGCGGTGGAGATGCCCTGGACAGGGGAGATGCCTGCTCTGCGTTGCTCACAGCTGGTGAGCGCTGACCGGTCTCCATTGGAAGCGTTTGCACCCAGGTGTGCCTTTGTTTAAATAGCGGTGGATGGCGCCATTTTTCCTGCCCGCGCATGCGCAGCTGCCCCGCAACATCACGCACAAAATCCCACGCCTGCGCAGTTTGGCTAAAGCCTGTGCGTGCGCCAAAGTGAGGACAACGGGGCGCGTGCGCAGTACTGCAGCCGGCCGCACATGCACAGAGTCCCTGCGCTGCTTGAAATCTCGATCGATCTCGCACGTGCGCAGATGGGATCAAGATGGCGCCGCGCATCACCGCATGTTTGCTGGATTCCCGGAACCCCCAGGAACTACAGCCCGCAGACTTACGCTAGAGGAGCAAGATGTCGGCTCCTATCTACAGAGGGACCCCCCTTGGATACCGCTGCTGCTGGTGAGTCTTACCTAGGGAGGTGGCCGTGATCCAGCCACCTCTCTCCGCGCACCCTAGAGGCCCACTAGCCCCAGCGGTGGCGCTTTGGGTCACCACACCAGCTGAGGCAGGGGGACCCCGCTGCCTGAATCGAGCTGATTGGCCCCGGAATCCCACAACGAATCTTTCTTCTTAATAACGGCACCACGGAGGTGAATCTGTAGGTCTCCCATCAAGGACAGGAAACCAACTGATGCGGGAGAGAGGTACCGCCTTTTTATCTGTAGGTTTCCTGTCCTTGGTGGGCGGATCCCCTCTCTCCGTGGTGCTGTCATGGGCATCAGAGAAAAACTGTTTCCAGTTGATTTTTCAGAAGAACACCCAGCCTTTGTTTTCGGAAGGCATGGTGCCAGAGATGATGTAGGACACCATTCTTATTCCAAGCTGTGTTGCAGGCTTTGAGGTTTGTGGTGGTATGGACAATGTAAGTGGTGGCAAATATTGGGAATTAGGCCAGGAGGCAAGAACTTCTGGCCATTTCATACATTTAGGCACTTGTAAGTTGAATCAGGATGATGATTATGGATGATGGATGGTGGATTATGTATGGTGGATGATGAATTGTGGATGATGGATACTGATAATGATGATGATGTTGTTTCTTGGTTGGACAAAACTTGGGAACCAGACAGGGGTGATAAAGTGGTGAGGTCATCATAAGATGAGGTTGTTGGCACAGCACATGGGTCAAAAAGATCCCCTTGGGCCTAGTCAGCTTTTTTCTGCTGTCAGCACTGGAGCAGGTGATGCCACATGTCATGTTGGAGGCTGAGGCTCCAGGGCACCTGAAAGTTCTGTCGACGAGGGTTCACCTGTTTTGTCTCCAGAAAACAGGTATACTTTTTTGACAACTTGTGAAAAAACTGTAGTGCTATTGAAATTTCCCACACAGATAATTTCTGCACCCAACTGAGTGAAAATGCAACTCCTTCTTCCTTTTGCATCATGTTTATCAGCAACAGCAAAGCAGGCATCTACCCCCAAAAGGGATAATTTATGGACCAATTATAAGTAGCCTATTTACAGTATAAGATAAAGTATTTGGACAGGGCAGAATAATATATGTGGGTAAGTAAAGTCAGAAAAAGCATATAATCTCATTGGAAGTAATCAAACACATATACCTGCCGGACCAAATAAGAACATGACCATTCTGTAAATCACAGAACCCAATAATGGGAATCCAATGAAAAAGTTACATAAATAATGCCAAATTTGCTAAATTAACTTTATTAAATATATGGTTTGGAATGAGGGTGGCACTGTGGAGACAGGTGCACAAATAAAAGGTAAAATATTAACAGACTAAAGTGAGTGCATTTACAACATAATTACTACTGGACACAACCCCAGGTAGGACACTCTCTGTGAAAATAAAAAGGTCTGTATAGAAAAATAGCCTAATGACACTCAGTAACCTATGTGCATAGATAGCAGTATATTAAAATGAGTGGCCTGCACAGTGGAAGGAAAGCAGGCACAATACATGTAGAACCATAGAGTGAAAATAACATGTCATAGTAAGGTATATCGCCATTGCCACATATAGGGTAATGCAAGTAAAGGGCTGCATGCTTGTGTAATATACAGCTCTAGGATATGTCAGTACACACAATGAAATAAACATTATAGCTCAGTAGTTAGAGGCACAATACCTGTGTAGTCCAGGGAGTATGTATGGTGCCCACCTAATGCATGTTACGGAGTGGGTTTTAATCAGGGGCTTATTCTGTGTATTATCATATCCAGCCTCCGGTGTAACAGAGAGGGTGCTCAGCATGATTGGATTTGTCACACCACAGTAGACCAGGTTAACCACTACAAGCATGAAAAGCTTAATATTTTTTTAAATGAATCAGGCATAGATATGTGCTGTGTCATTTGTCTGCCTGTCTGTTGACTGTCATCCACACCATTCTGCTTCTGTCAATGAAGGAACACACTCCATCAGGCATCTGCTCCCTATTTATCATGTCATCTATACTGTAAAAGTGCTGCTGCTGGGGCCGCCATTGCTAACCTAGACTGCCAAGCATCTGCTTACCTGCCCCCTTACTAACTCTCTACCAAGCTGTTCCTGCTACAGCCATGGCAAACCTACTCCAGCCACACATCTCCTTGCTGCCTGCTATGTTTTATACTGCTAGGCAATACTACTGATGCTGGTAAACATACTCATGTTTTTCTACCCTTAACAAATAGCTCCGAAAATAGGCCTAATTTTTTAAAAGGCATCAACCAAATGTTCTTCACGTTGAAAACATAGCAACTATTTTGTCTCCATAAAGAAAGGGATAATTTACAGAAAGTTTCATAAAAAGTTTTTGCAATTGCCTGATAATTTGATAATAGTAAACAAGATGCAGACCCAAAAAAGGATATTTTTCACTTCTGATTGAGAGATCACTATTTCTTCACAAACAAAACAGTATAGTAATCTTGCTTTATCTCTCTAATTAACAGGATATTTTTTATAACGGCTTATAAAAACGATTACTTCTTCATTTTAGCAAAGTGCAAAGCTCTTTATACTCCCCAAACAGGAGAACAATTGTTACATCCAACCATGTGAAAATGCTGCAGCTTCTTTTATCTGCACCACCTGTTTATAAAAAACAGTAATGCATGCATCTGCCTCAGCAAAATGTTTTTTTTAGGCAATTAAAGTAACCTAAGCATCAAATTTTAGGGTGAAATTCAGTGAAGTTGGCAATCTCAAATTTCAAATGATCCCCCCATATCAATATACAAATGTCACAAAACACTTAACAAATAAAAGCAGACTGTTCTCATTTTTATCAGCCATCTCAAATATTCACAATTGATCATTTCTGATACCTAATGACACCTCTTATTGTATTGACACAATATGAAATTTATGCCTATGGATTTTCTTGATTGACGTGAGATCTGGATTAGACTAACTAGGATGCATTATCAGTTATGTGTGTTTTTTGGCATATGTACTGTACATACAACCAAATTAAAGTATCTTTTTTCATTGTTTGTCCATCTAATTTTTATTATTGATTCTCCCTGACTGGTTTGACTCATTACAAAATGATAATTTGGATGTTTTGATTTATATAGGCACATTTTATATAGCCTTGTTAATAAGACAACCCTTTTAACTGTTTATTTTGTAATAGTGTATTGTGGTTTTGGCTGTAAACTCATTTTATACTTTGAAAACATAAAAAATAATAATATGGACGATATGTATTTTTGTTCACTGTTGGCCAGTTCTGCTGTATAACAGCTATTTCATTGTGCATATGCATTCACACACAAAATATATACATTTTAAGTCACATGACTAATTGGCTTCAAAGAAACTTAAGAAAAAAATAAAACTAGGATCTCATGTGACATCTACCATTTATTCATTTGCAAATGTGCTGCGTCTGTGAATACTAATTATAACCCATCACAGACCCTTCTAGATTTTTTTTTATTAATCTCTAGTGCTAGTTTTAGATTGTCTAATGATGATACCTTATGTCATGCCTATGACTGTTCTATCAGAAATATAAAAGCTTATGACTTGACCTATTTTCATAAGAAGATATGTATGCAAAGAAAATCTTAGCAGTTAAATAAGGAATAATGACAGAACAAAACATAACTAAGATCATCTCATCATGTTCCTAAGATCTTATCAAAGTTCTCAATCCCATACAAGAAAGATATTAATCATAAAGAATAGTCTACTAATACTTTAATTCCTGTCTTTCTGAGCTTATTGAAAGCACAGTACATCTTAGTATATTGGCTGGTATATAGACTATAATTCTTTTGTATAGCTTAGTACTCTATAAGTGATCTTTGCAAACAAACACTATCTTTAGTTTAGAATATTAAATGAATACAAAATAAATAAATAATCACATTACTTATGAGTAGGGTTGAGCGAAACGGATCGGTCATTTTCATAAGTCGCCGACTTTTGGCAAAGTCGGGTTTCATGAAACCCAACCCGATCCCAGCGTGGGATCGGCCATGCGGTACACGATCTTCGCGCCAAAGTCGCGTTTCATATGACGCTTAAAGCGCCATTTCTCAGCCAATGAAGGTGCACGCAGAGTGTGGGCAGCGTGATGACATAGGTCCTGGTCCCCACCATCTTAGAAAAGGGCATGGCAGTGATTGGCTTGCTTTCTGCGGCGTCACAGGGGCTATAAAGGGGCGTTCCCGCCGACCGCCATCTTACTGCTGCTGATCTGAGCGTAGGGAGAGGTTGCTGCTGCTTCGTCAGAAGCAGGGATAGCGTTAGGCAGGGTACATAAAGCCCCAAACCGCTTGTGCTGTAGCGATTTCCACTGTCCAACACCACCTTTTCTTTTTGGGACAGTGGAGGCTCGATTTCTGTGTAACAGCTCTGTAGGTTATTAGGCTCCCTGATAGCTGCGTTGCTGTGTGTACGCCGCTGTGCAAACCAACTGCTTTTTTCAAAGCACAAATCCTGTTGCTCCTTCATCTCTGCACAGCTATCTATCTTGTTTGTTTGTCCACACTTTTGACTTTTGGGTGCAGCAGTCCTTTTTATTGCTGCCTAACATACTTTTCAGAGATAACTGTAGGGAGATAGTAATTGTAGTACAGTCCCTTTTTTTTTTTTTTTTTTTGGTTATATCTCTTCAAGCCACTTTTTGCTACAGAAAATATACTCTAATACAGTGGCCCCGATTTATTCACAATTCTCCCCCCCAAAAAAAATAAAAGTGGGAGATTAAGATTGGCAAATCTGCATCAGTGCCAGTCCTGTGTGTGGCATCTGTCTTTGTTTTTCTGCCACAGAAAACCTACATTTTAAGGCCGGCGTCACACTCAGCGTAAGACAATACGGTCCATTTTTTACGGCCGTAATACGGAGAAATGTTCCCAAAATAGTGGTCTGTATGTCATCCGTAGGCAGGGTGTGTCAGCGTATTTTGCGCATGGCATCCTCCGTATGTAATCCGTATGGCATCCGTACTGCGATACTTTCTCGCAGGCTTGCAAAACCGACATCTAATGGATTTATGTGCTCAAATGTTCGGTAAAACATATATACAGTATATATATATGTCATTGAGACACATATATATATATATATATTCTGTATTTATATTTAATTCAGCGTGATATATGTGAAAAGCCGGTAAATCAATTGCCGGCTTCTCATTTCTCCTTCACAAACCCGACATGATATGAGACATGGTTTACATACAGTAAACCATCTCATATCCCCTTTTTTTTGCATATTCCACACTACTAATGTTAGTAGTGTGTATGTGCAAAATTTGGCCGCTGTAGCTGCTAAAATAAAGGGTTAAATCGCGGAAAAAATTGGCGTGGGCTCCCGCGCAATTTTCTCCGCCAGAGTGGTAAAGCCAGTGACTGAGGGCAGATATTAATAGCCTAGAGAGGGTCCATGGTTATTGGCCCCCCCTGGCTAGAAACATCTGCCCCCAGCCACCCCAGAAAAGGCACATCTGGAAGATGCGCCTATTCTGGCACTTGGCCACTCTCTTCCCACTCCCGTGTAGTGGTGGGATATGGGGTAATGAAGGGTTAATGCCACCTTGCTATTGTAAGGTGACATTAAGCCAGATTAATAATGGAGAAGCGTCAATTATGACACCTATCCGTTATTAATCCAATTGTCTGAAAGGGTTAAAAAACACACACACACGTTATTAAAAAGTATTTTAATGAAATAAACAAACAGGTTGTTTTAGTATTTTATTGCTCTCTCAATCCATCCGGAAGACCCTCGCTTGGCAAAATAATAAACCAACAATATACATACCTTCGGATGAACTGTCAGGTCCCACGAAGTAAATCCATCTGAAAGGGTTAAATCATTTTACAGCCAGGAGCTGCGCTAAAGCACTCGCTCGTGGTTGTAAAAACTCCGGGTGCTGAAAGGAAAGCAGGGTGATCTGTACTTACATTGAGTCGCGGTGAGGCGCCCTCTGCTGGATGAACTCATATGAACTTGAGCATGGGAACTTTTCCAAGGCTGTAGTTCATGAGAACATCCACCAGAGGGCGCCTCACTGCAACTCAATGTAAGTACAGATCACTCAGCTTTCCTTTCAGCACCCAGGGTTTTTACAACCACGAGCAGTGCTTTAGCGCAGCTCCTGGCTGTAAAATGATTTAACCCCTTCAGATAGATTTACTTTGTGGGACCTGACAGTTCATCCGAAGGTATGTATATTGTTGGTTTATTAATTTGCCAAGCGAGGGTCTTCCGGATGGATTGAGAGAGCAATAAAATACTAAAACAACCTGTTTGTTTATTTCATTAAAATACTTTTTAATAACGTGTGTGTATGTTTTTTAACCCTTTCAGACAATTGGATTAATAATAGATAGGTGTCATAATTGACGCCTCTCCATTATTAATCTGGCTTAATGTCACCTTACAATAGCAAGGTCGCATTAACCCTTCATTACCCCATATCCCACCGCTACACGGGAGTGGGAAGAGAGTGGCCAAGTGCCAGAATAGGCGCATCTTCCAGATGTGCCTTTTCTGGGGTGGCTGGGGGCAGATGTTTCTAGCCAGGGGGGGCCAATAACCATGGACCCTCTCTAGGCTATTAATATCTGCCCTCAGTCACTGGCTTTACCACTCTGGTGGAGAAAATTGCACGGGAGCCCACGCCAATTTTTTCTGCAATTTAACCCTTTATTTTAGCAGCTACAGCGGCCAAATGTTGCACATACACACTACTAACATTAGTATTGTGGAATATGCAAAAAAAGGGGATATGAGATGGTTTACTGTATGTAAACCATGTCACATATCCTGTCGGGTTGGGGAAGGAGAAATGAAAATCCGGCAATTGAATTACCGGCTTTTCACTAACACCGCTGCGCATTTCTCGCAAGTCACAATGCTGGTCCGTGTGAAATCCATATTTTTCTCGCCCCCATAGACTTTCATTGGCGTATTATTTGCGCAATATGCTGACAAACGCAGCATGCTGCGATTTTGTACGGCCGTAGAAAGCCGTATAATACGGATCCGTATTATACGGCTGATAGGACCAGACCCATTGAGAATAATTGTGCCGTTTGCTTGGCGAGTTTTACGGACGTATTTTCTGCGCTCTTACATCCGTAAAACTCACTAGTGTGATGCCGGCCTAACAGCGGGCCTGATTTCTTCACAATTCTCCCAGAAAAAAAAATAAAAGTGGGAGATTAAGATTGGCAAATCTGCATTAGTGCCAGTCGTGTGTGTGGCATCTTTTTTTTTTTTAATTTCTGCCACAGAAAACCTACTGTGTAGCAGTGGGGCTGATTTCTTCCTAATTCTCCCAGAAAAAAAAAATAAAAGTGGGAGATTAAGATTGGCAAATCTGCATTAGTGCCAGTCGTGTGTGTGGCATCTTTTTTTTTTATTATTTCTGCCACAGAAAACCTACTGTGTAGCAGTGGGGCTGATTTCTTCCTAATTCTCCCAGAAAAAAAATTAAAGTGGGAGATTAAGATTGGCAAATCTGCATTAGTGCCAATCCTGTGTGTGGCATCTTTTTTTTTTTAATTTCTGCCACAGAAAACCTACTGTGTAGCAGTGGGGCTGATTTCTTCCTAATTCTCCCAGAAAAAAAAATAAAAGTGGGAGATTAAGATTGGCAAATCTGCATTAGTGCCAGTCCTGTGTGTGGCATCTTTTTTTTTTTTAATTTCTGCCACAGAAAACCTACTGTGTAGCAGTGGGCCTGATTAAATCACTTGTCTCACATATCCCCCCCAAAAAATAAAATAAAGGGATAATAATCTTGCCAAACCTGTGCATCTGTGCGAGTGCTGTCTGTGGTATCTGTCAGTCATTTTGTGCCACAGGAACTATACCATGATATAGTGGGCCTGATTCAATCCCTTGTCTCCCATATCCAAAAAAAAGAGGGACATTTCTATTGCCAGTGGGTGCATCTGCGTCATTCCGGCTAGTGCCATATCTGCCAGCCTTTTTCTGCTAATCAAACTGTATTGTGGTGTAATATAGTGGGCCTGATTTTTCCCTGCATTCTCCCACACATAAATAGGGACATTTCTATTGCCAGTGTTTTTATCTGCGTCACTCTTGTTAGTGCCATATCTGCCACCCTCTTTCTGCAAATCAAACTGTGTTGTTGTGTAATACAGTGGGCCTGATTTTTCCCTGGATTCTCCCACACATAAAAAAGGGAGATTTAAATTCACAACCATTTCACGTACACCTTCTTCCTGGTTTTACTGGACCACAAAACGGTTGTTAGTTTGATTACATTTTTCCAATAATGAGGAAGTCTGGTGGAAGAGGTCGTGGCCGTGGGCATTCTTTGCCAGCTGGTAATGATGTTAGTGGTGGTGGTCGTGGAGCATCAGGTGGTTGTGGGAAAAGCAATATAGCCCCTAAGTCTTGAGTTGTTGAGCCAGCGTCATCGTCTGGCTACACAAGGCCTCGAAGGCTCCCTTTTCTGGGAGTAGGAAAACCGCTTTTGAAGCCGGAGCAGCAGGAACAAGTATTGGCTTTCATTGCTGACTCTGCCTCTACCTCTTTCTCCTCCTCCTCGGAAAGTGCCAAATGTCAGAGCAGTGTGTCGTCAGTGGATGCTTCCACTCAGGAACAATTTGCTTCCTTGCATCCTTCACCCAGAACAACAGTGAAGGATGCGTCAGGCGACACAACTGGTTACTCCATGGAGCTCTTTACACATGAAAGTGAGAAAAGAATCCAGCTCAGGAAAATGTATAAAATCAAAAATTCTTTATTCCAAATTATTTTTAAAAAGAGAGGAAACACTGCATGTCAAAAATCAGCAATATCCAAAAAATGGAAGGACAACCATGATACAGCTGAACGCGTTTCGAACACTGAGTGTTCTTAGTCCACAGCCGGCTGTGGACTAAGAACCAAAATAATCTGGAATAAAGAATTTTTGATTTTATACATTTTCCTGAGCTGGATTCTTTTCTCACTTTCATCGTTCCCAGAGAGCTTTGGCAGAAGCCCTTTCCGTGCTCGGACTGATTAAAACTTATGGAGATCATTCAAGAAGGGTGAGCTGAAATTTTGTGTGTGTTTTTCCAGCTCTTTACACATACCGTGCCTGGGTTCGAAAGTGAAATTGTTAACAGGCCATGCCCATTACAAGATGAATCGGACATGGAGTGCACAGATGCACAGCCACAGCCAGATTATAATGCTGTTCCTTTGACTCAGATCAGAAAATTGCCCTCGCAGTGTACTGATCCAGAATCTGACCCCGAGGAGACTATGGATCTCCGTCATGAACGCTATAGCACCGGCTTACACGGTGACCCAGAGGAAGGTGCACAGAACATAGAAGAGGAGGTCATAGATGACCCAGTTGTTGACCCCGATTGGCAGCCATTGGGGGAACAGGGTGCAGGCTGCAGTAGCTCTGAAGCAGAGGAGGAGGAGCCGCAGCAGACATCAACATTGCAACAGGTTCCATCTGGCAGGCCCGTATCTGGCCAAAAATGTGTGGCAAAACCAAAACCAGTTGTAGGACAGCATGGCCATCAGGTTCAAGTAGCTCAGTGTGCAATGCCTGAAAAGGTATCCGATAGGAAGAGTACAGTGTGGAATTTTTTTAACCAAGATCCCAATGATCAGAGCAAAGTCATCTGTAAGAAATGCTCCAGGACCTTCAGCAGAGGTCAGAATGTTAAAAATTTAAATACAAGTTGCATGCATCGACATTTAACCACCATGCACTTGCAAGCCTGGACACACTACCAAACGTCCCTTAATGTTGTAGTACCCTCTCACAATGAAGTTAATAAGAAAGGCGACATCCCTTCTCTCCCTGTAAGCCCACCGTTTACCACACCACCTGCAGGTAATGTGGTGGTTTCGTCGCAAGGCCAAAGCAGTCAGGGAATCACCAGGTTCGTGGTCGGAAAAACTGTATGTAGGGCACCATCAAGAATACCGTCACCAACCCTCTCTCAGTCACCCATGTCCACCGGCACCCCCGCTAGTTCCACCGTATGCAGCTCTCCAGTCCAGCTCACCCTACATGAGACTCTCGTTAGGAAAAGGAAGTACTCATCCTCGCATCCGCGTACACAGGGTTTGAACGCCCACATTGCTAGAATAATCTAGTTAGAGATGATGCCCTACCGGTTAGTTGAAACCGAAGCTTTCAAAGCCCTGATGGACTTCGCTGTAGCACGCTACGAGCTACCCAGTCGACACTTCTTTTCGAGAAAAGCCATCCCAGCCCTCCACCAGCATATAAAAGACTGCATTGTCCATGCGCTCAGGCAATCTGTGAGTAGAAAGGTGCACCTGACAACAGATGCATGGACCAGTAGGCATGGCCAGGGGCGTTATGTCTCCATCACGGCACACTGGGTTAATGTGGTGGATGCAGGGTCCAGAGGGGACAGTAATATTGGGACAGTTCTGCCTAGCCCACGGTGTAGGAAACAGTTGGCTGTAGGCATTCTTTACCCCTCCTCCTCCTCATCCTCCAGCAGAAGCGAGAGCTCGTCCACAGACTGCAGTCGCACCACCACTCCATCCGCAGCTGCCACTGTTGCATACGAGGTGTCCAATTATGGAACAGCTTGTGGCAAGCGTCAGCAGGCTGTATTGGCAATGAAGTGTTTGGGCAACAACAGACACACCGCGGAAGTTCTGTCCGAGTTCTTGCAGAAAGAAACTCAGTCATGGCTGGGCACTGTACATCTTGAGGCAGGCAAGGTAGTCAGTGACAACGGAAGGAATTTTATGGCTGCCATAGCCCTCTCACAACTGAAACACATTCCTTGCCTGGCTCACACCTTAAACCTGGTGGTGCAGTGCTTCCTGAAAAGTTATCTGGGGTTACCCGACCTGCTGCTGAAAGTGCGCAGACTTTGCTCTCACATCCGCCATTCGCCTGTACACTCCAGCCGAATGCATAACCATCAGCGGGCTGTGAACCTTCCACAGCATCGCCTAATCATCGACGTTGCAACAAGGTGGAACTCCACACTGCACATGCTTCAAAGACTGTGCAAACAGAGGCGTGCTGTTATGTATTTGTGGGAGGATACACATACACGGGCAGGCAGTTGGATGGCAGACATGGAGTTGTCAGCTGTGCAGTGGTCGAAGCTCCAAGACCTGTGTCAAGTCCTTCAGTGTTTTGAGGAATGCACACGGCTGGTTAGTGCAGACAACGCCATAATAAGCATGAGCATCCCCCTAATGCGTCAGCTGATGCAAAGTTTGATGCACATAAAGGAACAGGAGTCTGCAGCCGAGGACGACGGAAGCCTTGATGACAGTCAGCCATTGTCTGCTCAGGGAAGTCTACAGGACGAGGTGGCGGGCGAAGTGGAGGAGGATGAGGAGGATGATGGGGATGACTATTTGTTGGATGAGGAAGCTTCTCAGGGGGCAATAGAAACTGCTGGCGGTGCAAGGCCGGGTTCTGGGTTTTTGAGGGAGGCAAGTGAAGTGGATTTGCCAGAAAGTGCTCCTCAACCCAGCATAAGCACTGACTTGACAACTGGAACATTGGCCCACATGGCGGATTATGCCTTGCGTATCCTCAAAAGGGACCCACGCATTTTAAAAATGATGACAAATGACGATTACTGGTTGGCCTGCCTCCTTGATCCTCGCTATAAAGGCAAATTGCAAAATATCATGCCACATGAGAACCTCGAACAGATATTGGCAACCAAACAAGCTACTCTTGTAGACCGTTTGATGCAGGCATTCCCAGCACACAGCGCCGGTGATGGTTCTCACACGAGCCGCAGGGGGCACCAGGGCAGAGGTGTTAGAGGTGCACAGATCAGAAGTGGCGTAGGACAGAGGGGTTTTCTGACAAGGTTGTGGAGTGATTTCGCAATGACCGAAGACACGACAGGTACAGCAGCATCCATTCAAAGTGACAGGAGACAACATTTGTCCAGTATGGTTACTAACTATTTTTCCTCCATTACCGATGTGCTCCCTCAACCGTCATTCCCCTTTGATTACTGGGCATCCAAAATAGACACCTGGCCTGAAATGGCTGAATATGCATTGCAGGAGCTTGCTTGCCCAGCAGCTAGTGTGCTATCAGAAAGAGTATTCAGTGCTGCTGGTTCAATACTGACCGAAAAAAGGACTCGTCTGGCTACCCAAAATGTTGATGAGCTAACCTTCATAAAATTGAACCACTCATGGATTTCAAATTATTTTGCCCCACCTTTCCCGGCTGACACCTAGCTTTCCTGTAAAAAGGTCTTGCTTTGGGACTGGTGTTACTGACTGTTCCAATCTCTTAATTTGCAGCTGCTGTTTGTCCAGAATACGACATGTTTTCACCTCCCTAAATGCACTAACTCCCCCCACGGGGCCGTGGTCTCGCCACTTGTCGCAAGCACCCGTCAGAGTGCCGTTTGTCTGAAGAGGTGCGTGTGCCCACTTTTGGTCGACGGGACTGGCACTGGGTCCCTCATAGTACAATGAAGTGTCTCTGGCGGTGGTGGCGCACACCCAACGTCAGACACACCGTTGAGGGGCCCTGGGCTTGTACCGCCGGCCAGGAGAGAGTGTCCCCCCCCAAGGTCAAACAGTGCTCTACCACTTGCTAAATTATCTGTCGCTGCTCCACCACTGTTTAGTATAGGCGCTGAAATCCTTCCATGCCTGGCACAGACAATAACAGTTTGTTGACATGTATGATGCTAGTTAAAATAGTCAGGGGCCCTGTCCTACATTTGCACCAGTAAATACTTTGCGCCAAATTACAATGTCTGAAAGTCAGAATAGGAGCACACCCCTGAACCTAAGTATGCCACCCTTTTTTTTGGTGGGGGGTTATTTTTGTTTTGGATACATTAACATCACTTTAGGTTTTGGGACTCGGAGTACTTACTGTGTCAGACACTCCTTCCAATTGTCCTCCACTGACCACACCAATGCTGCCTGTGTACCCCTGCCACATAATGGAACCTGCATAGAGCCTAATTTATTATTTTAGGCCTAGGAAGTCTGTCTGCGGTCCCTCCTTCCAATTGCCCTCCGCTGACCACACCAATGCTGCCTGTGTATTCCTGTTGCCAAATTTAAGCTGCATAGAGCCTAATTTATTATTTTAGGCCTAGGAAGTCTGTCTGCGGTCCCTCCTTCCAATTGTCCTCCACTGACCACACCAATGCTGCCTGTGTACCCCTGTAACCAATTTAAAACTGCATAGAGCCAACTTTTTTAGTTAACATATACAATACTACCTTTGTCTGTCTGCGCCACTAAATCACACTGTCCTCCACTGAAAAAGCTGAGCTTCAATCTTCCGGCTCTCATTAAGTATTTTTAAATGTAACACTACAGTTGCCATACTACTTGGGTTGGGGCCTAGTAACGGGGTCTGCCGCTCCTTGGTGTTCTCCTCCTCCTTGGTGTTCTCCTCCGGGTTTCCTTGTCTGAGCTTCAATCTTCCGGCTCTCATTAAGTATTTTTAAATGTAACACTACAGTTGCCATACTACTTGGGTTGGGGCCTAGTAACGGTGTCTGCCGCTCCTTGGTGTTCTCCTCCTCCTTGGTGTTCTCCTCGGGTTTCCTTGTCTGAGCTTCAATCTTCCGGCTCTCATTAAGTATTTTTAAATGTAACACTACAGTTGACATACTACTTGGGTTGGGGCCTAGTAACGGGGTCTGGCGCTCCTTGGTGTTCTCCTCCTCCTTGGTGTTCTCCTCCGGGTTTCCTTGTCTGAGCTTCAATCTTCCGGCTCTCATTAAGTATTTTTAAATGTAACACTACAGTTGCCATACTACTTGGGTTGGGGCCTAGTAATGGGGTCTGCCGCTCCTTGGTGTTCACCTCCACTGAACAAAGCAGTGCCGCCTGTTTCCTACTGTTAGCAATTTAGAACTGCATTTAGCCTAGTTACTTATTTGTCCCTACTCACTCTGTCAGCCTCTCATTACAGTGGTCCTCCACTGAACAAAGCAATGCCGCCTGGTTAGTCCTGTTACCAATTTTGAACTGCATTTAGGCCACTCTATTATTTGGGCCTAGATCTGTGTTTCCTCCTCATCCTGCCCATTGACCAGCCACTGCTAGATTAGCCCGCTGGTACATTGACCCAGACCACTACGTTCCCCTTGCACTCTACACAGCCTGAATCTGACCCTGCTGAAAGTCAGGTTCCTCTTCCCGCATACTATACCACCTTACACGGGGACAAAGAGGAAGGTGCAGGTGAAAGTGCAGGTTCCTTCATCAGGTGGGGGGGCACACTCATTGGCGACATCACTGGCACAGGACCCCTCATAGTACGCAAAGTGTCGCTGCCGGTGGGAGGCGCCCCCGCCGTGCAAACACACCGCCGTACTGTGAGGGGCCCTGTGCCAGTGCCAATGCGAACAAGTGGGACCCCCTGCTTGCTCTGGATCACAGCACTTGCAACATTGCAATACTTACCTCTAACTGCTCCACCGCCGTGACGTACTCCACGTTTCCTGGGCCCACTGAAAACTTGAACCAGCCCTACCCCCCACAACTTTAGCCAAATGACCCCCCAATTTTCAATGGCTACCTATTATTGTAAGGTAAATTAAGATTGACAAGCTTAATTAACAAGAATTGATGTTTTTGGCATTAAAATGGGCACTGTAGGTGTTTTCCTGGCCTCCACTCACTGCCGACTATGCTTCCCCATTGACTTGCATTGGGTTTCGTGTTTCGGCCGAACAACGACCCCGACTTTGCAAGAAGATAGGCCGATTTTTGACAAAGTCGGGTTTCGCTAAACCCGACTCGACCCCAAAAAAGTAAAAGTCGCTCAACTCTACTTATGCGTTTATTCTTCCAATGTATATAACATTAAAAATTAAGCAACTTTATGTTTAAACCACTATTAAAAACAGACCGTTTTTTCCCCATGTAGTATCCATTTTTGCCTCCATTTCACTCTTTTATATCCTTTTTTCTTATGTTTTTTTAACTAAAGGAGCTAGAATGCCTAAACTTTTTTCCCTTAGACATGTAAAAATTTGAATTTAAAAATGGATAGCACACAGATGTAAAATATTTGTCTTCCTTTTTTTATCCATTTTTGATGAATTGTCTTAGACTTTTATGGCTGAGTCACCATAAATCAGTTTCGATTTTTAGATCCATCCAAAATGGACTGTTTTTCTCCCATGTTGTTTTGTCTCTCTTTTTATTTCATTTTGCCTGCATTTTTACACTATTTTTCAAAACTGAAGAAGATAACATTATTTTCAAATTAATACTTAGCAGTGGATCAGTTAAGCCCTTCAGGACACGGCCCTTTTTTGTTTTTGCGTTTCGTTTTTCACTCCCCATAACTTTTTTATTTTTCCATCAATATGGTCATGTGAGGGCTTATTTTTTGCGGGACAAGTTGAATTTTTGAACGACCTCATTGGTTTTACCATATCTTGTACTAGAAAATGGGAAAAAAATCCAAGTGTGGTGAAATTGCAAAAAAAGTGCAATGCCACACTGGTTTTTTGTTTGGCTTTTTTTCTATCTTCACTAAATGCTAAAATTGACCTGATATTATGATTCTCCACGTTATTATGGGTTCATAGACACCAAACATGACTAGGTTATTTTTTATCTAAGTGGTGAAACAAAATTCAAAACTTTGCTAAAAAAAAATAAAAAATACGCCATTTTCTGATATCCGTAGCGTCTCCATTTTTCGTGATCTGGGATCGAGTGATGGCTTATTTTTTGCGTGCCGAGCTGATGTTTTAGTGATACCACTTTTGTGCAGATATGTTCTTCTTTTGCCAGTTATTGCATTTTAATGCAATGTCGCGGCGACCAAAAAAACATAATTCTGGCGTTTCTAATTTTTTTTTCGCTACGCTATTTAGCAATCAGGTTAATACTTTTTTTAATTGATAGATAGGGTGATTCTGAATGCGATGATACCAAATATGTGTAGGTTTGATTTTTTTATTGTCTTATTTAGGATGGGGCGAATGGGGGTGATTTAAACTTTTATGTTTTTTTATTTTTTTATATTTTTAAAAACATTTTTTTTAACTTGTGCCATGCTTCAATAGCCTCCATGGGAGGCTAGAAGCTGGCACAACTCGATCGGCACAGCTACATAGCAGCAATCATCAGATCGCTGCTATGTAGCTGAAATGCAGGCTTGCTATGAGCGCCGACCACAGGGGGCGCTCACAGCTGGCCTGCATCAGTAACCATAGAGGTTTCAAGGACCTCTATTGTCACTGTCTTGACACATCGCCGACCCCCGATCATGTGACAGGGGTCGGCGATGCACTCATTTCCGGCCACGCGGCCGGAAGCGGTAGTTAAATGCCGCTGTCAGTGTTTGACAGCGGCATTTAAAAGGTTAATAGTGGCGGGTGAACCGCAACGTCACCCGCCGCTATTGCGCGCACATGTCAGCTGTACAAAGCAGCTGACATGTCGCGACTTTGATGTGGGCTCACCGCCGGAGCCCACATCAAAGGGGGAGACACGACATGCGCAGTAACAGTACGGCGCATGTCGTCAAGGGGTTAAAATGGATAAAAGATGGATGGAACGTGGTTAAAAAATGGATTTTCCCTTTTCCATACAGTTTGGAAGGATTCCCATAGATGTGAAGGCTAACTCTGATCTTGAATATTGATCCATGCAGACTAGTGAGTAATATAGAGCTAAGTCTGAAGGAGTAGCATCATTTTTTTCACCTCCTTGGACTCATTAATAGAGATGATTGAACTTGTTTGGAAAACCTTCGCTAATCTCAAAGTTGGCACTAACGTTACACATTTGGATTCGTGTTCGGATTCACGATCATTTTCCCAAAAATTCAGTAAATGATCAAGTTTCCACTGAGACAATGATTTTGCTTGTGGTTCTGATTGGCGGTAATGTTACCACCTGTAAGATCATCAGTGTGACCCCACAGCTGTGACTGTGACCCACGGTAAGGTAAATCATTACTGCCGGTCAGAAAGCCACAGTTCCCACACTGTCAAATGACATCGTAAGCCCACAGCTATGATTGGAAGTAAAAAGTTTGCCTAAGGTCATTAGTGTCAGCTTATGACACTACTACTCCCATCAGCCAATGCCTGCTGCTGCTAATAATGGTGAGAGCAGGAACAGGTGATGGGAGTATTCATGAGCCAACCCATGTGCTCTAAATAAATATTTTTTTAAAAAACACAGCTTCAGTTCCCCTGTATTTTTGACAACCAGCCAGGCAATACTGACAGCTGTGGGCTGCAACCCTCATCTGTCAGCATTAGCAAGCCAGGTTATCAAGAATAGAGGGGTCTTTTTTAATTATTTAAATAAATAATTTTACAAAATTGAGTGTGATCCCCTCATTTTTGACAATCAACCTAGCTAAAGCAGACAGATGGGGTCTGACATTCTCAGGCTACAGAAATGTATGTTCAGTAAATACACGGAATACTTGGTCGGGGCTCCTTTTGCATCAATTATGGCAACAATGGCATGGAGGCGATCAGCCTGTGTCACTGCTTAGTTGTTATGGAAGCCCAGGTTGCTTTGATAGAAGCCTTCAGCTCGTTGCATTGTTGGGTCTGGTGTCTCTCATCTTCCTCTTGACAATACCCCACAGATTCTCTATGGGGTTAAGGTCAGGCGAATTTGCTGGCCAATCAAGCACAGTGATACTGTTATTTTTAAACCAGGTATTGGTACTTTTGGCAGTGTGAACAGGTGCCAAGTCCTGCTGGAGCATGAAATTTCCATCTCCATAAAGATTGTCGGCAGTGGAAAGCATGACGTGCGCTAAAATTTCCTGTTAGATGGCTGCACTGACTTTGGTCTTGATAAAAAACAGTGGACCTACATCAACTGATGACATGGCTCCCCAAACCATCACTGAGAGGGCATTAAATCAGGGGTGGGCATTGTGGTTAAGCACAGTAGTGAGGTGCTTCCACAAGGTCTAAAATACCAGGGATGGACATAGCATTGGTGCAACCTGTGCAGATGCACAGGGGCCCAAGAGTTAGGCAGACCAATTGCACTCCAAAAACATCAAGAATTGTGCATTATGATGAGCTATTGGAATGGAAATGACCCATATACTGCTCTTGCGTGGGGTAAATGAAAGATAATTTGAAAGACTATACATATTTATGCATATTCTTGTACACTGTTTTATTGCATGCAGCTATCACCACTTGTTAATGCATCAATGATGCTATTGTCCAGCATGACGATCTTCTATAATAGTTTTTTTAGACAGCAGAAAGTACATATAACAAATGTGACTTAATGTGAAACAGAGGAGACAAGTGTCTGATTTTTTTTAAGCATTGTAATATCTTAGTGAGATATCTTAAAATGTTTTAAACTGGTTGTTAGAAGAAATTTACTGTAGGAGTGATGTATTGAATTAATGGAAACATCATGTCAGAAATGGATTCATTCAGCATTTATTTGGTGAGGTCACCTTCCCTTTGAGGAATGATGCACTGGATGAAACATTGACCATTGGTAGGAAAGGGTAATTGAAAATGATGCTAAATTTTGAAGTCACCTACTTTATTCAAGGTTGTTAAAAACCACTGCACACAACACATGACCTTAGCGATGTCTGTAAGTCTGACATTGCACAATACACGCCTTTAAAAACTAACTTCCTAACAGTTTTTGTTATTTCAAATGCTGCGGTTATATTTCAGGTTGCATTAAATATGATTAAATAGGTCAGTTTATCTGTATTATATTTGTTAACCCCTTATTGAGGAAGCTTAATTAGGAATTATTGAAGAATGCAAATGACATAGGTGAATCTGTCTTTCTGCATGTGAATATATCCTGCTGAACAAATAAAAGATCTTTTTTTTTCGCACTGTTTCCAGGGGTACTGGTCTTTTTTCAATATATAATTATTGAGATTAAGGTATTTACTTGCTATTATGCATCTGGGGAACAGAAGTTAGGACTTTGTGACATGGCGGCTTTTTTCTTCTACAATATATCTTTTTGGAGTTATGGACGACACATTTTATATAAATTTAGCGTCACTGCATTTAAACAGATATAACTTAATGAAATGGCAATTTTGTTGTGTAAGTAGTATTTTTTTTATTGTATCAATTTGTAAAAGTTTATTTTTACATTTTCAAGTCACAGCGAAAACTTATAACACATAATATCTATATAGCACCCTAAACCATTGACTGTGCGGAAAACATTTCATGGGTTGTTTCCATATGAATTACATTAGGCATATATTACTGTGGTGTTTAGGATAAAAGTATAATCTTTTGATTGATGGCCTACAGAGGCCTATGGATACAGTCGGTGTGTGTGCCGGGAGCTTTCTGGCTCATTTGATAAACATAGTAAAAATGGTATGTAAATATACATGAGTAATTATTTCCAATACTGCATAGAAATATCATAATTATTGCAATCATTTTTATTTCTACTAGTGTTCCTGTTGCTACATCAACCTCTATGTATATCCTTTGGGAATGCTAAATATAAAAGTACATATCAAGGGAACGAAAGGAAAAAAGCAAAGAAAACAATTGAAATGTTGGCATAAGCCACAAAAGAAAAACAGGACAATTTAATCATGCAAACATTTGGCAAACAATGGTCCACTCCAATGCCATTGAATAGTAATAAATGAAAGGAATTTGAGACAAAGCCGGACTCTACAATCACTTTAAAGCATCTGTAACAGTCCAAGCAAAATACTATTAATACGTGTGTCAACACAATGCACGAACTTCATAGTGTGAATGCATTTGAACAGTTTAAGAAATGGAATGAAGAATTTCCTTCGGGACAGACTTTTCTTTTTCTCTCAGAGAGTCTTCATTATGCTGGCATTGTGATACTTCTATTTTATTTGTGTAAAGATTAAATTGCACATCCCTCACAGTGCTTTTTCTGCTCCAACTGTCATAGGTCATTGACCTTCATGGAAGTGAGATAATAGATACACCGTCTGTTATTTGGGTTGGCAGTGTTCTGCCACAGTCCAGTACTTCTCTATTGTTATATTTTGAAAGCAATTAAATAAAAACTTGATGAAACAAACCGAAGTTTTGTACTGTATCTCATATAGTTACTGAAACATCAGTTAATAAAAATAATTATCAAACATAAATGAAAGCCATATATAAATCATTTTTTTGCATTCAAATTTAAAAATATATTATTTATTATTTGTTCTAAGTCTAAAAAAGCTGCTCAATAATATACATAAAATCAAAATAATTGTATGTAATTTAATTTCAATAAATATGTGTATAGTACAGAAGTAGTAAACACAAAAACATTTTGATGAAATATATATTATTATTTATGTCCTTATATGGGCAATTAATTGTTAAAGAAACAATAATGAAAAAGCATTTTGTAGATACATGTGTAGAAAAAAAAGCTTGTGATCAATCTATGTAAGAATAAGACCATAGTACATGATGCCTTCTCCATGTACCTCCTTATGTATCTCCTTATGAAATTAATGGGACACTATGGAACCATAGATGTCTATGGTAGCTTAATCACATAGTAATAATACAAGCATGCACATTATGAATCCTTAGGGGTTCAGAGAAAGGTAGGGAAAGAGGATGAAATCATGAAGTGGATAACGTATGATACCAGTTATGAGTTCCCTATAATATTTTTAGAATAGTTCTACAGCATGAGTTCCATATTTGAATTGAATTAAAGGCCCATAGTGGAGCAGATCACTTTCCAGTCTACTTTGAACCCATAAAGGGATACTAAGCATATGAAAAAAATATTTTAAAAATCTATGCAATACCTTACATAATTTGTCCTGCTGCAGTGAGGTAATTTCAACAGGATATCTAATCTCAGAGCTATACACTGAAGTTTGGATTTGTTTATTCAGATACAGAAAAATACAGGGGCTTCCTGTGTTCAAATGATTTTTTTAGATGTTTTGGAGCCAGTGGACAGTGATGAATATTGGGGTTTGCATTGATCCTATATTTATGGGAGATACAGTGGGTATCAAAAGTATTCAGATCCCTTTAAATTTTTCACTCTTTGTTTCATTGCAGCCATTTGGTAAATTCAAAAACATTAATTTTTTCCACATTATTCACACTCTGCACACAACTTGACTGAAAACCCCCCAGAAATGTAGTAATTTTTGCAAATTTAATAAAAAAGAAAAGACCTCACAGCTCACAGTGCATGTTAGACCAAATGAGAATCATGAGGTCAAAGAAACTGGCCTAGGAGCTCAGAGACAGAATTGTGGCTAGGCACAGATCTAGCCAAGGTTACAACAGAATTTCTGCAGTACTCAAGGTTCCTAAGAGCACAGTGGCCTCCATAATCTTTAAATGGAAGAAGTTTGGGACCACCAGAAGTCTTCCTAGACCTGGCCGTCCAGCCAAACTGATCAATTGTGGGAGAAGAGCTTTGGTGAGAGAGGTAAAGAAGAACCCCAAGATTACTGTGGCTGAGCTCCAGAGATGCAGTTAAGAGATGGGAGAAAGTTCCACAAAGTCAACTATCACTGCAGCCCTCCACCAGTCGGGCCTTTATGGCAGAGTGGTCCGACGGAAGCATCTCCTCAGTGCAAGACATATGAAAGACCGCATAGTGTTTGCTTAAAAACGTATGAAGGTTTCCCAGACTATAAGAAATAAGATTCTCTGGTCTGATGAGACGAAGGTAGACCTTTTTGGCGATAATTTTAAGAGGTGTGTGTGGAGAAAACCAGGCACTGCTCATCACCTGCACAATACAATCCCAACAGTGAAACATGGTGGTGACAGCTTAATACTATAGGGGTGCTTTTCAGCTGCAGGGACAGGATGACTGGTTGTCATTGAAGGAAACAGGAATGCGGCAAAGTACAGAATTATCCTGGATGAAAACCTCTTCCAGAGTGCTCTGGACCCCCTGACTTAGCCGAAGGTTAACTTTCCAACAAGACAATGACCCTAAGCTCATGGCTAAAATAACAAAGGAGTGGCTTCACAACAACTCTGTGACCATTCTTGACTGTCCCAGCAAGAGCCCTGACCTAAACCCAATTGAGCATCTCTGGAGAGACCTGAAAATGGCTGTCCACCAACATTCACCATCCAATCTGACTGGAGAAGATCTGCAAGGAAGAATGGCAGAGGATCCCCAAATCCAGGTGTGAAAAACTTGCATCATTCCCAAGAAGACTCATGGCTGTACTAGCTCAAAAGGGTGCTTCTACCCAATACTGAGCAAAGGGTCTTATTACTTAAGACCATGTGATATTTCAGTTTTTCTTTTTAATAAATGTGCAAAAATTACTACATTTCTGCTTTTGTTCAGTCAAGATGGGGTGCAGAGTGTACATTAATGAGAAAAAAATGAACTTTTTTGAATTTACCAAATGGCTGCAATGAAACAAAGAGTGAAAAATTTAAAAGGGTATGAATATTTTCCATACCTAGTGTATATGTTTAACATTGTAATAAAGGGACGAACATAACACATTCACTCACATCACCGTAAGGCCGACCTAACTCCTCCATCTTAATACTGGTCTAACAGATGGTGCTTTTCATGTCATGTTTCATTTCTGTAGACAAGTAAAATCAAAATAAGAAATGTGACATCAATATCTACTGTTTGTGACCTCCAGGAGGTGATGATATCCTGTAAGTTGGGGATCTCATAAGATTCTAAAAGACCTAGCACATCTCACAAACAGCTCTCACATGAGCTCACCAACAAGATGTATGTTGGCCTTGATCTAACAAAAATGAGGGTTTGGGTTTCACTTTCCTAATCGATGTGCTTACCCCAATGAGGATAAGAGCCATTCACATCAGGTTTAGTAATTTTCTTTTCTCATTCTTTTCATTTTATTTAATTGTATATTTCATATTATTTTGTTTTTGCTCCTGTTTTGCATCATCTGTGTATATATTTTTTTGTAAACACTGCCTACCTTCCCGGATTAGATATATGAGATATAACAGCTCTGTTCCTCTTGCTATGTAAATCAGTCTGTAGAAATGATTGGTGGTGGCAGCTAGTAGTTCTTTTTGTTATTTTGGAGTTGTCAGTGACCATACCTGGGTATATACACTGGGTATATACACTGCTCAAAAAACTAAAGGAAACACTTAAACATCAGAATATAACTCCAAGTAATTCAAACTTCTGTGAAATCAGACTGTCCACTTAGGAAGCAACACTGATTGACAATCAATTTCACATGCTGATGTGCAAATGGAATAGACAACAGATGGAAATTATTAGCAATTATCAAGACACCCTTAATAATGGAGAGGTTCTGCAGGTGGGGACCACAGACTACATCTCAGTACCAATGCTTTCTGGCTGATGTTTTGGTCACTTTTGAATGTTGGTTGTGCTTTCCCCCCTGTTGATATCATGAGACGGACTCTTCAACCCACACAAGTGGCTCAGGTAGTGCAGCTCATCTAGGATGGCACATCAATGCGAGCTGTGGCAAGAAGGTTTGCTGTGTCTGTCAGCGTAGTGTCCAGAGGCTGGAGGTGCTACCAGGAGAGAGGCCAGTATACCAGGAGATGTTGAAGGGGGCCCATAGGAGGGCAACAACCCAGCAGAAGGACAGCTACCTCCATCTTTGTGCAAGGAGGAACAAGAGGAGCACTGCCAGAGCACTGCAAAATGACCTCCAGCAGACCACAAATGTGCATGTGTCTGCACAAACGGTTAGAAACTAATTCCATGAGGATGGTCTGAGTGCCTTATGTCCACAGATGGGGGTTGTGTTCACAGCCCAACACCGTGCAGGATGCTTGGCATTTGACACAGAACATGAGGATTGGCAAATTCGCCACTGGCACCCTGTGCTCATCACAGATGAAAGCAGGTTCACACTGAGCACATGTGACAGACTTGACAGATGCCATAGAGAGTGATCTGCTGCCTGCAACATCCTTCAGCATGACCGGTTTGGCAGTGGGTCAGTAATGGTGTGGCCACACAGCCCACCATGTGCTCGCCAGAGGTAGCCTGACTGCTGTTAGGTACCGAGACCCCTTGTGAGACCATGTGCTGGTGCAGTTGGCCCTGGGTTCCTCCTAATGCAGATAATGCCAGACCTCATGTGGCTGGAGTGTGTCAGCAGTTCCTGGAAGATGAAGGCATTGAAGCTATGGACTGGCCCACCTGTTCCCCAGACCTGAATCCGATTGAGCACATCTGGGACATCATATCTCGCTCTATCTACCAGCGTCACATTGCACCACAGACTGTCCAGGAGTTGGCAGATGCTTTAGTCCAGGTATGGGAGGAGATCCCTGAGGAGACCATCCACAGCCTCATCAGGATCATGCCCAGGCATTCCACAGTAGGGAGGTCATACAGGCACGTGGTAGCCATACACAATACTGAGCATCTTTTCCTTCTCATGAGGCATTTCCAACTGAAGTTAGATCAGCCTGTTATTTGATTTTCCACTTTGACTTTGAGTATCATTCCAAATCCAGACCTCCATGGGATATTCATTTTGATTTACATTGATAATTGTTCTGTTTTATTATTCTGGACACATTCCACTATGCAATGAATAAAAATTTGCAACTGTAATATTTCAATCAGAGATATCTAGGATATGGTATTTTAGTGTTCCCTTTATTTTTTTGAGCAGTGTATATTCGCTCACTGTAAGTCTCCTAAAGCTGATCTAATAGTGGAAACAGCTGCAGCCTCATCCATCACTCATCAGTCAATTGCATCAATGTCCTGCCGATTGGAAACAGCGGAATTGCGTCACCTGACAAACTAATGTCTTTCCCCCTATTGTTACCTTTGATATGAGGGTCCAGAAATCTTCTTGCTATATAGTTATGGCAGGAACATAAGGGGCATAACAGTGATATTAATACATTCACCTCCAAAATATCATCAGATAGCAAGTGAGCTCAGTGTGCCAATTTTTTCTGTTGTGTTGAACTATATCAGCTGGCTGCGACTAATCAGCGACTTTGGATTTCCGTGACAGACAGACAGAAAGACAGACAGAAAGACAGACAGAAAAATGGAAGTGACCCTTAGACAATTATTATGATGCTATGCAAGGCAAATTTGCCTGTGGATCAGAAGAGAAGCACAACAACACTGAAACTGGCTGGATCACTGCCAGCTTCAGTGAAAAAATAACAAACTTTATAGCAAAGACATTGTGGACTGTAAGCTCTTTTCCCAGGACAACGGCCATTCCTGCCAGACTAAAATTTTGGCTGGTAACCTAAGTAACGAGCAGTAAACTATGGAATTTAAATAGTTTATATAGGTCACTTTATGCATCATAAAAAAGCACAGTGGGCATGAAATTTCTATAAATGCCGTCCACTTTGCTGGATCTGTAAAATGGTGCATTTTTTGGCAACAAAAAACGCCACATCAGAAAAGCAGCAAATACTCATTTTGTGACTGTAGCTTTAAAAATCAGGCTGTGTTGTTGAGATACAGGTAGCGGCATAAACCTTTAAGTATACCATATGCACCTAAAGGTAATACATGATCAATCAGCATGCACTGGGTGGGTTTCCATCCAACTGCAGTATAACATCACTGGCCATTCTTACAAGCAGTCATAGTAACAAACTCCTTCTGTCAAACCCATACATAAAACGATCTAACGCTGCTGTCTGTTTGCCAGCGTGCGGCATTCCAGTCAGAAAGGGGATCATCAGCATTTTGCTGTCCATAACACACCCCGGCCCACTGCTTAAGCTGTGATGCTTACTATTGTTGATGGCAAAAGTGGCTCTGGTTACAATTACCGTATTTTCCGGCATATAAGACGACTGGGCGTATAAGACGACCCCCCAACTTTTCCAGTTAAAATATAAAATCTTCTTAAAAGTCGGGGGTCTTCTTATATGCCAGGTGTCGTCTTATAGGGCCAGTGAATAATGTTCCTTTAGGGGGGGAGTGGTCCCGATGACGAAGAGAGGGGGCGTTTCACAGGAAAGTATGAGTGGAGTATCCCCCTATTACCTCATTGTAGCAGCGAGGGGTCTCTGTGCTGGGGAGCGGCGGCTGCTCCTCTTTGTGCCACGTGGGTGCTGTGCTGTGGGGCTGTCTTACCGAGTCACAAATGAAGAGGCGTTACGCCTTACTTACGGAGCGCTCACTAATATACTAATTAGGCACAGACAAGAGTCTTTTTCAGTAAAACAAGATTATAAAATTTATTAATTGTGATTAAAAAGATTTATATTGACCTTTGGCACAAGATTAGTTCAAAAGTTCTGACATGCAATGATCAACATCTTTATTATACAACTATATATACATAGAGTAAGCATCAATACATTACCGGATTTTGTAGCATCACTTCCCCTGACTTCACTTCTCCTGACGGGGGACCTCAGCAGGCAGGCAGGGGGAGGAACAATTCCGGCTTACATCACAGACCAAAGTGCGTCCACTTGAAAAGTCTGGAAAAGTCCCTACCCCCACCTAGGTGCCGACCTGTTTTATACATTTAAAACTGGATCTAGTTTGGTCATGCGTACTGGCATTTTTGTCCTGTACAATTTGTTATTGTACAGGTTGCGAGTCGTTATCGTGCAAATTCCACGCTTATCTTGTTCTTCGCTCTGAGAATATTTTTCTCATACTACAAGAATGCTGTTGCGTGTGCGCACGTAGTTATTTATGCCACATCTCCTCATACAATACAAATAGGTCACTCAAAGGGCACTTCCCGCTTCCATTTTGTCTCTGTTTTACTCAGTTAATGGCAATAGATACATGAAATCACTATCTACACATACATTCAGACATTCTTGTCTCATTTGTATCACAGGGGTGGCTCCTCTTCATGCAGCATCGGGCCCCTGTGCTGTGGGGTGCCGCCGCCGCATCCGGGAAAATGGCCACTGGGGGCGGCGCATGCTCAGATTCAGATCTCGTCCCAAGATCTCGGGAGACAAGATCTGAATCTGACCATGCACCATCCCCAGTGGCCATTTTCCCGGAGGCCACCGCATCGCAGCAATGGAGCTGCCGGTGCCTCCGGGCTTTGAGGAGATGCCGGAGGAGCCCCGACTCTGCACTAAGATACGCCGCCGCCGCCCCACAGCACAGAGGCCTGATGCTGCACTAAGAGGAGCCGCCCCACATCACAGCACCCACACGGCACAAAGAGGAGCAGCCGCCGCCGCTCCCCAGCACAGAGACCCCACGCTGCTACAATGACATAATAGGGGGATACTTCACTCACACTTTCATGTGAGACACCCCTTCTCTTCATCATCGGGACCACTCCCCCCCACCCACCATATACACATAGGTCTGCACCCGGCGTACAAGACGACACCCGGCATATAAGACGACCCCCGACTTTTAAGAAGATTTTCAGGGGTTAAAAAGTCATCTTATATGCTGGAAAATACGGTAAAATGCAAAAAAAAAGTAATGCTGCCATTTAGATTTTTTTCTCAGTATTTATCCGATTGGATAAATTCTTTTTACATATTGATAGATCGGGCTATACCAAATTTTATTTAATTTTATTATTATTTTATTTTGAATGGGGTGAAAGGGGGGGTGATTTGCCCTTTTATATTTTTACATTTTTTTAATATTTTAAAAACTTTTTTTTTACTTTTCACTTGCTTCAAAAGTCTCCATGGAAGACTAGAAGCTGTGATCATCCGATTGCCTGTGCTACACACAGCAACGCTTCAGCCCTGCTCTGTTTAGCAGAAATGCTCACCTGCTATGTACGACGACCGCTGGGCTATCTGGCAATGACAACCACAGGAATCTGCTGCAGACCCCGGGTTGTTGTACCAACTCATCAGCATCCTGCAATCATGTGACATGGGTGCCAATTAGAGACACGCTTAAGGTGTGATTGTGTTAAATGCCACTGTCAGAGATCGACAGCGGCATTTAACATGTTAACAGCCGTGCGTGGATTGCGATTCCACTTGTGGCTGTTAGGGGCACATGTCAGCTGATGAAATCAGCTGACATGTGCCGGAAAGGTTGCAGGCTCATCACCGGAGCCCGCAGCAAACAGGGGCAGCGACCTTAGACGTAACTATTAATGATAAGTGAATATACTCGTTGCTCGGGTTTTCCCGAGCATGCTTGGGTGGTATCCAAGTATTTCTGACTGCTCGGAGTTTTTGCTTTCTTTGCCTCAGCTGCATGATTTACGGCTGCTAGCAACCAGGAAACCCCCACATGTTCTCAGGCTGGCTAGCAGCAGTAAATCATGCAGCTGCGTCAACAAAAACTAAATCTCCGAGCACTCACAAATACTCGGAGACCACTCGAGTGTGCTCGGGAAAACCTGAGCAATGAGTATATTCGCTCATCACTAGTAACTAAAAATCTAAGGTTGTAAATGGGTTAATTGTTTAGCAATATGACAAGGGGCATCTAATGTTTACATTGAGTCTTCTCATAGGTCTGCGGCTTGGCAGGAAGTCAGTGACTCTCTGCTCTACAATGGTTTTCAACTGGAAGGGAAAATATCACTAGCCCTATGTGCCCGCTCACCCATAGGCCTATTTGCATTCAAACAGCCTGCCATAACAATCGTTATGTCCCTGCATGTAAAGTGAAGGACTCGGAAGCTGTGTGCTTAGCTCCCATTCTAAGGCCATGTGCACACATTGAGCAGTTGATGACATTTTTACTTCAGTATTTGTAAGACAAAACAGGAAGTGCATAAAAAATACAGAAGTGGTGACTTGTTTCTATTATACTTTTCCTCTGACTGTTCCACTCCTGGTTTAGGCTTGCAAATACTGAGGTAAAAAATTCACCAAACACTCAATGTGTGCACATGGCCTAATATTTCAGGTTGTTTTCTGATGCAGCAGTGCACAAAACTAATAGCTCCAGAACTTTTTTTTTATTTCATCTGCATCCTGAAGATGTACATAAAGTAAAAGACCTGATGTTGTCGGGACCTATTGTCCAGTTGATCTGCTGATCTCCATTAATGGGTGGTAAACTCCTGCATTGTTTTAGTTACAATGATACATTATCATTAATTTACTTGTGCTATCAGTTTAAGTTTTAATTAGGAGTAAATCCATTAGAGTAATTTACAGTAAAATGTGGTATTTCCCCTGTGGCACTTTAATCCTTCTCTCTTGAGAGATTAAGGCCATGCTCACATTGAGGTTTTTTTGCTCACTTTTTGCAACAGAAATCACAAGGTGTTCAAAAACCACAAGTTTTGATTGTCAAGTTAGAGAGTGTCTTCTCCGAAAAATCACCAAAAAACCTAAGTGTAAATACATCCTTAGGGTTTGTGCGCACATTGTCATCAATTAGGTGACAAACCAAGAAGGCTTTCTAGGTGACGCCACTTCAGGAAAAAGCTGGCAATCTTTCTCCTAAAGTGGCTTTGCTAGTGCTTTTACCAGCATTTTCTGGCGGTTCAGCCACCCTTTTCTTTCTTTTATTTTCTTTTTTTTATATTTTTAAATTTTAACTAGCAAATTAATATATTATTACTTTTAACTACTTTGCAAAATTGAAACATTAAAGCAGTTAAAAGTAGTAACCTGAAAGCAGAACAATGTGTACAGCAATGTTGCTTTTACATTGCTGTGCATTTTTCTCATTTCTTGCTGCAGTTTTGCAACACTTTTTCAGTCGGAATCCACCGTAAAAAAAAAAAAAATGTCGTTTGCACATACCCTTAGGTTGTAGTTGTGAAAGTATGAGTGATGGATGTCAGGTATCAGTAGTGCTAATATAAGTCTTCCCATTACTTGAGAGATCACGTAAGGTGACATTTCAGAGAATGATGGCACGCTGTGAATAAGTGACAAAACATTGAAATGCTGAGTGTGTTTGATTGAATGCATGTATATGTGTAGAGCTGTATGTGTGTTTAGGAGGGATGCTCCGTTGCTGGTAGCTCTTAGATCTGCATATAATCATCTAGAATGAGAAACATTAATTATTTTTCTTTATATAATTGATTCACAGTTGCTTTATTTGCATCGCTTTTCCAGATGTTAAGCTGCATTTACTGACTCTGCTCCTGTGAGATTAAAGCAGTTTATTATTCAGTTCAAAGTCATACTGCTGTTTGAAGCAAAGTTGGAAGTTGTTATTTTTTTTCTTCTTCAGAGTGTTCCCTTGAGTTCCTAACATGAAAATGTCCTTCTCGGAACTGTGATAAAGCTGGTGAAGTACAGGGGACATGTTTCCCTAATCTGTAATATGAATCTCATGCTTTGTTTTCCTAGCATTTGTTGCTATTCTCTTCTCTGTAAGCACGTTTATTGAGGTCTACCAAAAGCCCAGAAGCACATAGGTCAGAGAACAGCATTTTGATGGATTATGGGATTGTAACTGTCCCTGCCAGCTGACAGCTTTTATTGGCTGGGAGGATGAGCCTGTAAACCTTTATATAATTATAGTATTAAAGCCACTGTGCCTCTGTGTTGCTGGCGCTTGTTCAGGGATCAATGTGAAGATAATTTCAAAAATGAATAGTAAGTATTGATCGTCCCTTGGTGGAGTCTTATCAGTGTCTAAAGCAGAGTACTGTAGATTATAACTTCAATGTCATTTATGATGATATGATACGTATTGCACAGTAGCAATTTAAACAAAGAAGTGTTTTAATTCACAATGGATTTTTTCAGCATGATGGGTAATAAATCACAATCTGTGTAATTTTTAGAAATGAACACATGTTGGCAGTAGTAGTAGGGCAGTTCCTAAGAGATCTGAAAATGACCAGTGAGAGCAAATATCAGCAGAGATTCATTCTGAATGATTGGCCCTTAGTTGATTCTGACATTCAGATGACCTTGGGGCCTCTGCTAGCAGCTGCCGGTTAATTTTCTTCACTGAGGACATAGTGTAACTTTCTATCTGCCTGCCAATTACCTGACATTTCCAACTTATCACCTTATATTTTTTAAGATATTGGAAGCACATCTCCCTTTTGACATTTAAACCATGGATTTTTTTTTTGTTTCCAAAGGACACATATTGTATACTTTTGCTCCTTAAAGAGATAAAAGGTAAGAACACATGCTTAAAGGTGTTTTCCGTTTTGGTAAAAAGAAAAGTTTTCAGAGAAAAAAAACACTATTAGACATTTTTAATAGTGACTGCATACCATAAACTGATTTTTTTTTGCAGTATCTTTGAACCTTCTGCTCTGCTTGCTTACGTCCTGATTCAGACTGCAGTAACATCTGCCCTCTGCCTTCCCACTCACTAATGCCTGCTCTCTCACCGTTCTGCAGGCTCTTTCTCCCTGTTGACTGCAAAGTAAATTTAGGGCTCATTCCCACTTTCGATGAAATCTGTCGAATGCAATACGATCGGAAATAGAAGTCAAAGGGTGCGAGAAAGAAATCACACAGCACTCAGACCATGTGTGCGAGTGCTGTCTGATTTTTTTTCACACCGATCGCATTTGAAAAGCCGGTATTCACATGCCGGGTACAGTAAAATCACACTGACAGGTCAGAATAGAATAGATAGAATAGATATATAAACATAGAGTACATAGATATATAGATGTCAGTGACACACACATATATTTTTACGTATAATATATATACTGTATATATATATATATATATATATATATATATATATTACATAGATACATAGAAGAAAACTACGGTAATTCAGCAGCCATGTAGTGTAAAATCACCGCAGGAGCCGACAGGATAGAAGAGATGGATTACATACAGTAGATACAAATAGAATAGGTAACTATATAGATGTATGTGACAAATACAATTAGTGTAGTGTGTGTGCAGCTTACTGTACATGCATTTAATTATTAAAAGACTATTTTGGGGGAAAAATGGTGTGGGTTCCAGTGCAATTTTCTTAACCAGCAGAAGGAAAGCTGATAGCTGGGGACAGATGTTTATAGCCTGGGAAGGGGGAAATACCCATGGAGCTTTCCTGGATATTAATATCAGCTCACAACTGTATACTTAGCTTTTACTGGCTATTAAAATGAGGGACCCCCCTAAAAATGACGTGTGGTCCCCCTATAATTAATAACCAGCAAAGGCTATGCAGACAGCTGCGGGATGATATTAACAGCCTAGAATACTGGCCCCCCCAGGCTAAAAACATCATCTCTCAGCTGCCACAGAAAAATAAATTCTAGCACTTAGCCTCAGTCTTGCCACTTGCACTGAAGCGGTGGCAAGTGGGGTACATATTTGTGGGCTTGATGTCACCTTTGTATAGTCAGGAGACATCAAGCCCATCAACAAGATGCCCCCCATTACTAACCCCATAGTCACATTGTATAAAACCATACACATCAAGAATAAAGTCCTTTAATTGAAAAAATAACAGACTCCTTTAATAATCTTAATTAAACCATACTTACAACCTCACCTAATTCCACTGAAGCCCTCGTTCTCCTGAAATAAACCAAACATAATAAAACAACAATTTACCATACCTGTCTGTCATTCTGTCCCATGCCATAATCCATGCCTGGGGGAGAAATATTTTTCAACCTGGACAGTGCCAAGATGCGACCGTCCAGGCTGAGGACCACTGGTGAATGAACTGCTGGGAGCGGAGCCTCAGTGACATCACCACTAGTCACTGATGCATCTTGGCACCATCCAGGTTGAAAACTATTTTCAACCTGGACGATGAAATAGGGGTCTTTCTCAGAATAGCAGAAATATGCCATGATGAGGCCATCACAAGACAATTACCAGTTATTAGAAGATGTAGAGTGTACAAGTTTCACCATTGCAGAATGTGCAAAGGTTTCAAAAAATTAGCTAAGGGGTCTCTCTCAGACCAGCTGAAAGATGCCATGATAGGGATATCACAATACACTTAGCAGTTATTACAAGAGGTAGAAAGTACAAATTTCACCATTCCCCAATGTACAAAGGTTTCAAATAGTCCAAAATAATACCCACGTGGGGCATACATAGATGAACACTAAGTACTTGTTGCGGAAGCAGGAGGAGGAGATGATTTCCTGAACAAAATAGTTTTGGATGGTAAGGGATAGACGTTAACACAACTTCCAAAAAAACCCATTTGGCCTGCATTTACATAACGTTGCTTGTCATCCATAGGGCTTACAAAGTCATAAGAAATCCAAATCCAACCTTTGTTCAATTTTAGAAAAGTCAGCCTGTCTGCATTTTCCATTGACAGGCATGTACACCTATCCGTTATGATTGCACCTGTCGAACTTAAAACCCGCTCAGATGACACACTCATGGCAGGACATGGCAGCACCTCCAAGGCCTACAAGGAGAGGTCAGGCCAAGTGTGCAGCTTGGGCAACCAATAGTTAAAGGGCACTGAAGAACTAAGAAGGAAGCTGGTATGGTCACTTAAGTAGATCTTCACAATCATGGTCAACTTCCTCCTCGTCATAGTTTCATCCACAGATAGCCCTTGCTGATGGGATGATCTCATGAAAATGGCCCAGTTGGTGGACATTCCCCCCCTGAGTTGCACCTGATGTTTGTGGCCCTCCCTTGAAATCGTTGTGGTTGAAAAGAGCCGCCACCCCTGCCAGCAGCGTTGTCTGAGGGTAATATTTTGAGTAAGTCTTCCACTATGGCCCTCTGGCATGCATGTACTGAAAATGGCATGTCTGCCTCTGACATTAGAAGGTGCACAGCCAGTATTTCATGATGGACAAAATGTCTTTTATGCAAGGTTCTTAGTAAAGGAATTTGGACATGAACACTCATGTGTGACACACTGCAAAAGGTGAAATGTTCAGTGTCCTCACCAGGAAGAATAGTAACCTTCATCTCTTCCTTACGATGAATAGCTTCCTCCTCCTGCTCCTCTTCCTCTTCAGGCCATCCATGCCTGACAGAAATGAAGCTGGGATTGGGAGTCCCTTCTGTAGTGCAGTGCAAAAAATCATTTTCTTCCTCAAAATCCTCATGTTGCTCACTAAGCCTTGCCAACATATGGAAGGATGAATTCCAGCATGTGGGCAGGTCACAAATCAGTTGGTGACAAGGTAAATTAAAGCGCTGCTGCTGCAGTAAAGCTAGTCCGACGAAAGCCTGAGATGACTTTCGGAAATGTGCTCTGACACGGCGTACCTTGTCAAGTAGGTCAGGCAAGTCAGTGTATGTTTTTAAAAGCCCTGAACAACCAAGTTCAGCATGCGGGCCATGCATGGAACGTGTACAAGCTTGACGAGCTTTAAAGCCGCCACCAAGTTACGCCATTATCACACACAACCAGACCTGGTAGGAGGTTCAGCGGGGAAAGCCATTCATTGGTGTCATAGCTTGTTTTGTAATTGTTTGGTCAGTGCCCCTAGGGGTTAAGGCTGGTAGCCTCTCTCTGGCTTGGGGAAGGCCTTTATAGCCTCTCTGGGGCCTTGCCTCTTGTCAGTTATACTATCGCCCTTGGCTGAGTTAGTTGGCCCCTGTGTGCCTGTGCATTGTGCCTGTTTTCTTGTATAATCTTTTGGTTTTGACCCGGTCCGTTTCTCTGCTGTGGTTTTGTCTGATTTGGAACTGTCTGCTGATTTGTCTGGTTCCTGACTCCTGCTTGATTTGAAACTACCAGTTCTGCCTGCCCCTTTGGTACATTTATTTGCCTCTCTCAGTTTTTGACACATCGGACTGGCCCTGACTTCTCTCCCCGCTTCTGGTGCTCATACCCGGTGGTTATTAACTCACTTGGTCTCTCTGTGGTCCTGTTGATCTCTGCCATGTCCCGTTATCATCTCCAGGTACCCGGTGGTTGGCTCCACCCCGGTCCCTCCCCCCTGCAGTCACGTGCCACAGGTCCTGTACATTGGCAGTTGTGTGCCATCCTGGATGCAGCAAGCCCCGCTTGCCTGCACTCCACAAAAGACTTAAGGCCCCGTCTCACATAGCGATTTACCAATGATCACGACCAGCGATACGAACTGGCCGTGATCGTTGGTAAGTCGCTGTGTGGTCGCTGGGGAGCTGTCACACAGACAGCTCTCTCCAGCGACCAACGATCAGGGGAACGACTTCGGCATCGTTGAAACTGTCTTCAACGATGCCGAAGTCCCCCTGCAGCACCCGGGTAACCAGGGTAAACATCGGGTTACTAAGCGCAGGGCCGCGCTTAGTAACCCGATGTTTACCCTGGTTACGAATAAAAACAAACAGTACATACTCGCCTTTCGGTGTCCGTCAGGTCCCTTGCCGTCCGCTTCCTGCTCTGACTGATCCGCCGTACAGTGAGAGCAGAGCGCAGCGGTGACGTCACTGCTGTGCTGTGCTCTCACTGTACGGCCGGATCTCAGTCAGAACAGGAAGCAGACGGCAAGGGACCTGACGGACATCAGATGGTGAGTATGTAGTGTTTTTTTTTTTTTTACATTTACGCTGGTAACCAGGGTAAACATCGGGTTACTAAGCGCGGCCCTGCGCATAGTAACCCGATGTTTACCCTGGTTACCAGTGAAGACATCGCTGAATCCGTGTCACACACACCGATTCAGCGATGTCAGCGGGACCTCAACGACCAAAAAAAGGTCCAGGCCATTCCGACACGACCAGCGATCTCGCAGCAGGGGCCTGATCGCTGGTACGTGTCACACATAGCGAGATCGCTACTGAGGTCGCTGTTGCGTCACAAAACTAGTGACTCAGCAGCGATCTCGCTGGCGATCTCGCTATGTGAGACGGGGCCTTTACTCTCCAGGGCGCATCAGGTACGCGGCTGTTGACAATTAGTCTGTTCTTTTATCCCTTTCGACAGCTCAGCAGCGTTGTGAGCTTTATCACCTACACAGATGAGCCTTCAGGAGAACATGCAGCAGCTTCGCCAAGGCAGTGCTGCAGATTTCCTGGCTGGGGAGTTATGGCAAGGTTAGTTCCACTGAGGATGAAGAGGATTAGGAGAGACAGGAACTGGAATACGAGGAGAATGAAAGCCTTATGGAAGTTGGACCCGCTATTCTTGGTGTGTGTAAGACGTGTGATATCCCTGCTGCTGACTCTGTCACAGACACCACCAGGTTTACCAGTGTGCCATCTGGGAAATGTATCGTCCCTTTCTACAAGAACTTATACAGGTATCTGTGGAGAGGTGAACCTTCCCTGTGACTGCGTTGGCCAGAACACGGGTGTTTTTGCGCAACACATGCGTATGTTCTGTGGGGACGGCACACCCAGAAAAATAGTGTCAGCTGGGAAATGAGTACCGTGGGGCTGCCACCGCCAAGAGGTCGTAGAAAGACTCAGTTCCCATATTTAATGCTTGGGCATGTGGGTGGGTGTCTGGATATTTCTGCTTTCTAGTAAATGTCTGGGGCAGGGAAAACTGAACAATGAAGTGGACATGGTTGCTGACTTTTGTGTGTGTGCAACTTCTGGTTGTGGGCAGGAGGCATGAGCGCCTGCATCATGGTCAGCAGATTGGGAAGGCCGTGATACAGGGGAAGGGGCAGTAGTTTCACCCTCAGGCACAGATTTGGTACCTAGGCGTTCCACCCACCTACTGGGTTGCTTGGCTGCCATGTGCTTTTACATGCTGGTGGTGCTCAAGCTGGCAGTGTTCTTGCCTCTTCTTAGCTTGGTTTGGCAGATGCTGTAAACTACAGTTGTTTTATCTGAAGGACTTTCAGAAAAAAATCTGCCATACAGGGTAACAACGCACCCTTGGCCTGTTATCTAGCTGAGAGTGGGGCTCTGTGGAACAGTTAACCGAGTTCTACCTCTGGGAAAACCACAACTTTTTATTTCCTGTTTTCTTACTATGGATCTATGGATCCATCCCTCTCTGCACTACTGTGCTAGATAGGCATGCCACCGTGCCAGGTTGGATCAGTGGCCTCATCATCGACCACTTTGTCTTCCAATCCCTTCATCTGATCCTCCTTCTGAGCTGTGATATGAGGCTGACATGATGGCAACTGTGCCTCATGATTACTCTCCACTTCTTCAGACATCAATTGACCTTGCCCAACATGCCTTTCTCCTGGCTGTGGGTGCTCAAAGGTTTGAGCATCACTGCACTCCACCTCCTCATGACTCTCTTTAATGGTGCATGTTGAGAGGCCTGAATAGTCACAAGGGACAGTTCCTCAGAGTGGCCAGCGTTGGGGTCATATATCTCCTGGGACTCTTGATGGTGGGAGGAAGGACCATGTTGAGGATTCAAAGGCCAAGCCTCTTGGCAACTGATACTGGACCATGTGGAAAACTTTGCGGTGCTGCTTATGTACACACTGGACCCTTTGTCTGCCATCCAACCCATAACATCCTCGCACTTGTCTGGGTTCATTAGTGGTGTAGTGTGCTGACGAAAATTTGACAGGAACCTAGAACGAGATACAGTCCTCTTCAGATCTGTCACACGGTCTTGGGCATCACCACATCCACATCTCTTAACGTCACCCTTTCTCATCTTGAATGTATTATGCTTATGAAACCAAAAAACACCGGCTTCATCTTTCACAAGAACTCTTTCAAAGGTCTTATGAACAAAATCACTGTATCTAGCAATGTGTGGCTGTTTTTTTGGAGATCGTCTTGCTAACACACTCCAAATGCGGAGTAATGAAAATTATTGCCCCTGATAAATCGTCACGTATGATTATCTCTACCCTGGTTGCTCCAGTAGCACTACTGCTAGATTAAGATAAGCTATTTTTAAGAACAATAGAAAATGATTTTTTTTAAATCGGCTTGCTGACACACTGCAAATGTGAAGAAATGAAGATTATTGCCCCTGCTAAATTGTCATGTATGATTATCTCTACCCGGATTGCGGCAGTCGCACAACTGCTATATAAAGATACGCTATTTTTTAGAACAATAGAAAATTAAGATTTTTGTTAAATCGGCTTCCTTTCACTCTCCTTACTCTCACACTGTTCTTTCACTACGCTGTTTTCGACTGTAATGTGCACAAGCTGGTGCCGGCAGCATTTAAATAGTCCTTATGATGCTGGAAGGCCAGCAAATCACAGTAATGCCACAGCAAAGATGGCGCCGAATGTATTCGCCCATCACTAATGACGATAATATTGATTGTGTGGTAAAAAGAGCATGTGAACCAGATTGGATGAGAAGGTGACATCATCATCAGAGGAGGGTGGTGATGTTGGTGATAATGAGTGATGCCAATATTTGTACAAAATAGTTTTTCAGGGCAGATTTGATTCTTCTGCAAGCAGCGCAGCAGCAGTTGATGCCATAAGTACTTTTGGAGGGGGAGACTCACAGTGCCTGAAAGGTCTAGTTGTGATCAGGGTTATGATGAGTCCCATGTGTGGGCATCGCATTTGTGGACATTTTTTTACACATTCCCAGTTGACAAATCTTTTTCAAAACGCAACCTCTTCTGAAAGAAAATAAGCTGTTGGTGTCCTGGCTCCAATGGAAAAGCATTTATTACTCTTTCATTTCACATTATCTGACATCACCTTCTCACTGGGGAAAGGAATCTGGCCTGCAAAATGAGCAAGACAAATGAGACCATCTACCACTTCCCCTCACGCTTGTCCTTCTGTTTGCCACGGTGCATCCTCAAGAAGTGCTTAGTTGGTGTCATAATTATCATCATCTACTGCTTGTCTTACTCTGATTTCTATTTCTTTATCTAAGTGTGTGGCTAGTAAGCAACAATATGTGCCCAGTCATCCGCTTGTATACCAACTCCACTTTTACCAATTGAAGTTGCTGGTGGTGCAGTTGTTGCCATAGCACTAAGTGGATTGCACCTTTTGATAAATTATGCTTATTCAGTGTTACTGGAAAATACTCAAAAGCCATTATAATCTCACAGAAATGACTGCTCTGTGCTCGCACATGGAGGAGAAGGTGGGATGCACTGCACCATCAACACGTGGAGAAGTAGTTATAGACAAGTACCAAATAACTTTCAGATCTCACCTGGTCAATGATTTGAGAGGCAGCAATGCATCAACGGAAAAAGGACAGGTGATTAAGTCTCCATGGTTGGGAGCTAAGTTTGGTTCCTTTACCAAGCAGTATTTATTCGCCTCTTCTGCATCCCCTTAGTGGACATTACCACATACCCGCAACAGGGAAGAATATTGTATTATCTACCTGCATTTTTTTACCAAAAACCATACATTGGATAAGTTGCTCGTCTGCATAAAACAATAAATCTCACACTGGATAGTCTCAAGACAACTGCAACTGGGCATTGTAGCAGCCAACAATTACTGGGGCATTGTGGCTTCACTATTATTTCTCTAAGTAACATATGATCTCTCCACAGCACCCATCCAAAGTGTCATTGTGCAAAATTTTTTAAAGAAATACAGTATATTCACTTAAAGCAGCAGGTGGCCAAGGTCAGAAGAATATCTGGTATTTCAACCATTCTTATGTGCCAAAGAATTCTCTCTTTCAATCTTTGCAAAGCAGGATGATTTGCCTAAGCACTGCCTGATTTATGAAGGTGCAATGCAATGAAATTATGTATATTGGAGAATTTGTATGGGTAGTGAAAAGCAGTGACTGTCTGATTATATCTTGCTGCAGGGAAACTGGACTTTGGGTTATTTCAAAAACTTCCCTTGGCAGCTGATGCCTTTCGAAGAGAATAATACATTTGTCAGTACAGACAACTGTGGCCCCTTAATGTCATGAGCCTAATATTTGTATTGGAAAACATTCACAAGAATGCAACAAGAGCTGGAGAAAGAGCAACAACTTTCACATGTTCATTGCCAAACTGATGCTGTTGGGAAACTCAGGTACAATGTCACATGCAGGAGGATGTGGTGAAACACATGTATGTGGAAGGGAACATTAAGTAACCCCAGTAACAGTTAGGAGACAAATCTGACAGTTCAGTGTGAAACTGGCGATGACAATGAACTCACTTGCTATAATGACCAACTGTTGCAGCAGTGTTGAAAGGTGGAACAGTGGGTGCTTCCCTATAAAAGAAAATTAATGTATGTACATACGATCTTTATATATATCCTGGATACGCTTATACTTTGTTTGTACATTTTTAAAAATAGGTCCTGAATATTAACTGTGTTGGAGGAATATATAGTGTAGGGATTCACTCGCTCAGGTGCAATGGCTGACACGCAGGAGACACGTTCCTTTAAAAGTTGACAGGTTTATTTGCTCCATAAACCAGCAAGGCAGCAAAAAAAGGATAACAGTCTGTACATCAGGCCAACATAACATAAAAGTCCATAGAAGATCTCTGCTCTTCTCAGGCCTGACGGCACTCAGGCTGTGTCTGAAGCCACAGACACAGAAAGGCTTCTCCGTGTCTTTACACAGACTCCTGTCTGTAGTGTCCAGCTTAGACACACGGAAATCTGTCCACCATGACAGATTCCCACACTCATTCCCATGTGCCAAACACACCTCCATTAAATAGCCTGAAACCACACCCAGAACCCATCACATGATTAGACATGTGGTTGTGACATCACCACAGGTCCTGACACAAACATAGACAGGCATGGTTATGCCCCTTACCCAGGGGTGAGGTATATGGGTAGCCAGACCCTCCCATCTCTCATAGCTACCCGTAACCCGGACCCAAATATACCAAACAATTCCTTATTGCTTTATGTGCATTACAGAAAACACTCCGGGTTACATCACAGCGACAAGCCTTCTCTGTGATACATACCTCCCGTCGACTATCAACCCTTTAGCCATGCTACATACCTCCCCCCTCTGCCTAAAGCCGTGGGGCTTGGCACTTGTCCTTAACCGACTAGAGACCCCTCTCAGTCATCCTTGACAGCCACACCGTCTGTCTAAGTCAGGGCCTGTTATTGAAGCCTTTCGTCGGCATTTGTCGTCCCTGTCCATCACATCCTTTGATAACGGTGACCCCTTGTCATCTCGTCCGCTACAGGTCCCACTTAAGTCACTGAGCCCTGAGCTAACTGAGGAGTCACTATTTCTAGCTCTTCCAACTGACCACCTTTGGTTCTCTCTCAGTTGTTGATCTCTTCTATTGTCTTCCTTCGGAGAGCAGCTCTTCTCTTTACGACTACATCCTCTGTTAACTTCAGCTTGAGGACTTCCAGGCTTTAGAGTACCTCTTTGCCTCTCTGGCAGCTGTTTATTAACTTGCAGTCTCTCAAGTCTCAGCTGCTCTACCTCCCTTAGGTATGCCATACGATATTCCAGAAGCATGCGGATATTCCTAATACTCTCTCTGGATCCGAGAACCAGGAACGGAACCATCCTATCTTCATCCATGACCTGGACCTCTTCATCAGCCGGTATCCTCAGTCTCTTCAGACCGGATTTATCCACCATCTCCTGCATCACTCTCCCAAGTTTCCCAATGACTTTCACCACCAGAGCTTTGGGTACTTGGACTGTGTCTTCCACTAAGCCCAGCCGACTAAGAGCCTTCCTTTCACGCTCCAAACGTTGAACGGCTTCATCATTCTTCAAAATGATCTTCTGCTTTGTACGGAGGCAGTGTAGGTGCATATCCCTCAGGACAGCCACCCGCTTCACTGTGACTTCCCTAGTCGACAGTATGACCAATTGCTGAGTCTCAGGCGCCCAGTGTACACTACACGCCTCTACCGCCTTTCTAAATACCTCATGCACACCCTTCCTGGCGCACGCTTCTCGCATGTCTTCGGGTACATCAATCACGGTCTTGAAGAGAGGGGTCTCACTCTTTTCATAGACAGATGGCTCCCTTTTTGCCTCTGACCTTTCCACCAAGACGTCTGTGTTGACCGGGTGACTCTCTTGTTCCGCTTTTAGCACGAACTCTTCCTCAGTCTTTTTTTCCGCTTGAGCCTTCGCCAAGATGGGTATTGGCAACTCCTCTGCCAGGCAGCGACGTTCCTCCTCTCTCTGGAGAAGCTCCTGCTGATGCTTTTCTTGAGCCATTCTGAGCACATCCAGATCTTTCAATATGGCCCTATTCATGGCCTGACACGCTGATAGGTGACCTCTGAGTTCAACGACCTCCTTCTCTAGGTCACCCATTTTGTGCTCAATTGCTTGCCTCAGGACCCTTTCTTGTTCAACAGTTTCTTTAAGCAGCTCTATGTTATGGTCCTGTTCTCTTTTGGCCAGCACATGTCGCACCACCAGTTCTTTAATTAAACTTTCAAACGGGGGCTCTTGCCCACCCACACTCTGCCTCTTCAGAGTTCCACCTGTTTCTGCATCGACCTCTATGGTCTCTCCTGGGCTCTCTGTCTGTTTACTCTTAGGTACCTCTGGACTCTTGGTAACTTCAGAGTTCTCCATCTCTTCAGCATCAGGTACTTCATCATACTGAGCCACTTCAGTCTTTCCAGGCATTGCAGATGTGGGTCTACTACAGGTCTGTTTTAACTCCAGCCCTACCTCTGTGCTGGGATTTGTCAGAGGTAAAGTGACCTCCTCATCAAAGACAGTAACCTGATCTGTACCTGACCCTGTCTCTTCCTCATCATCTCTCTTCTCAGAGGGTGTAACCTGTCCCGCCTTTCTGCGGCCCTCGCGACGAGATGAAGATCTGTGATTTTTACTCGGCTCCTCCTTACTGCACTCTTTTCCCTTTGCGCTTGAGTCACAGTCTGAACAGGAGTCACCCCTTCTCACCCTGTCATCCTGGAACAACATGTCCCCACTTAAACAGGTGTCAGACCCACACTTTCTTCCAGTCACCCGGAACTCTGAACTATCAACCTTAGGTGTCGCTATCTCCTTTTCACACATCACACTACTCGGAATCACTACAGCCGCCTGTTGTGGTGGGGCTCCCTTAGGGTCATTCCATCTCTGTTCCGAGCAATCAGACACTCCCCTTTCCTCCCACAAGTCCCAAAACCTTTCAAAGTCCTGGCCTATTACAACAGGGAATGGCAAGTCTGAGACTACAGGTACATCATGGCTGGCAATAATAGTGGGCGTCTCAATGATTACCCTGGACACCGGATAATCCCTAGCGACCCCATGAACGCAGTGAACTTCCATCTTCCTTCCGGGAATCAGATAGACAGGGAGTGCTCACCAGCGTCACTAGGCTCCCTGAGTCCAGAAGTCCAGTCACGCACACTCCATTGACTTCTACAGAACAACTCTGTGACATCTTGTCAGACGAAAAGTCAGTACAACATTCTGAACATGCGCTGTTTTTACATTGAACCCGGCAACAGTACAACAGCGCATTCGCCGCCGCCCCTTTTTGGGCCACCACCCCTATTTGGGTTGCCGCCCCCTTTTTGGACTCCACCCCCTTATGGGTTACTGCCCCCTTGTGGACTATTTTCTCCTTTAAGGCCATCACCCCTTTTAGGGACTCCACCCCCTTTTGGGCAACTACCCCCTTTTGAGACGCAGCCCCTTTTTGGCCAACCATAATTATTTGGGGTCACCGCTCCATTTTGGGACTCCACCCCACTTTTAGGGACACCACCCCACTCTGGGGTACACCCTGTGGACTTCCCACAGCACTCTCAGGCCCCAGTTCGCCCACACACCAATGTGACTCTGGCCCTTTAAGAGTCTGCACACTAAACCAGCAATGTCTTTTTTTTTTTTCTTTGCTGCAACTGCAGCTCTGGCTGCTGCAGAACGTCTTGCTGCAACTGCACTGCACGTAACCACCGCAGACTTCGTGGACCCGCCGATCCACAGCAACCTTCGTAACCCCGCCGAGTTACAGCTAGACGCCTTCAGTCTTCGTGGCCCCACCGAGCCACAGCAAACACCTGCACATGTGCTTTATAGAAAAAAAAACACAGTCTTTCACTGACCCCGGTGAGTACAGCACACAGACTTCGGTCTGTTTCACACCCGGCTTTACAGCCCAAACACAGTTTTTCACTGACCCCGGTCAGTATCACACGGTTTCCAGACAGTTACCTGTTGGTGGCGGCCACACAGGTTCCCGGATCCCTCTTCTCCTCAGAGGTATCCACAAACTGCAGTTCTCACTGACCCTGGTCAGTTTTTACTCACGGTTTTTCAAGACCATCCAATCTTCTCGCTCAGACCAGCCAGCGCTGCAAGACGTGCTCCTTGGATCTTTGCCCGCATTCCAAACACCAATTGTAGGGATTCACTCGCTCAGGTGCAACGGCTGACACGCAGGAGACACGTTCCTTTAAAAGTTGACAGGTTTATTTGCTCCATAAACCAGCAAGGCAGCAAAAAAAGGATAACAGTCCGTACATCAGGCCAACATAACATAAAAGTCCATAGAAGATCTCTGCTCTTCTCAGGCCTGACGGCACTCAGGCTGTGTCTGAAGCCACAGACACAGAAAGGCTTCTCCGTCTCTTTGCACAGACTCCTGTCTGTAGTGTCCAGCTTAGACACACGGAAATCTGTCCACCATGACAGATTCCCACACTCACTCCCATGTGCCAAACACACCTTCATTAAGTAGCCTGAAACCACACCCAGAACCCATCACATGATTAGACATGTGGTTGTGACATCACCACAGGTCCTGACACAAACATAGACAGGCATGGTTATGCCCCTTACCCAGGGGTGAGGTATATGGGTAGCCAGACCCTCCCATCTCTCATAGCTACCCGTAACCCGGACCCAAATATACCAAACAATTCCTTATTGCTTTATGTGCATTACAGAAAACACTCCGGGTTACATCACAGCGACAAGCCTTCTACATACCTCCCGTCGACTATCCACCCTTTAGCCATGCTACAATAGATATAAAATATATATATATATATATATATATATATATATATATATATATATATATATATATATGTCCAAAAAATCAGAGGCAGCACACCATTAAGGATAAAGTTTTGAAGGTGTTCAAATTTTTAATAGCCCATCATGGCGACGTTTCAGCTCATGGAGAGCCTTTCTCAAGGTTTGGAAAGGCTCTCCATGAGCTGAAACGTCGCCATGATGGACTATTAAAAATTTGAACACCTTCAAAACTTTATCCATAATGGTGTGCTGCCTCTGATCTTTTTGACTTCTAGAATAAGGTTTGGCACATGCCTGAATGGCTTTGTACCCTAAATTTGTTTTTCCTGTGCTGCTCCTACTTTTTGTAAATATATATATATATATATATATATATATATATATATATATATATATATATATACTGTATATATATATGTACAGTTGTGTGAAAAAGTGTTTTCCTCTTCTTAATTTCCTATTGTTTTGCATGTTTGTCTTATTTAAATATTTCAGATCAACAAACATATTTAAATATTTGACGAAGATAACACAAGTAAACACAAAATGCAGATTTTAAATTAAGTTCTTTATTATTAAGGGAAAAATAAATCCATACTTAAAGGGCCCTGTGTGAAAAACTGATTGCCCCCTAAACCTAATAACTGGTTGGGCCACCATTAGCAGCGACAACTTCAATAAAGTGTTTGCGATAACTGGCAATAAGTCTTTTACAATTCTCTGTAGAAATTGTGTCCCACTCATCTTTGCAGAATTGCTGTAATTCAGCCACATTGGAGGGTTTTGATGCTTGAATCGCCTTTTTAAGGTCATGCCACAGCATCTTAATCAGATTAAGGTCAGGACTTTGACTAGGCCACTCCAAAGTCTTAATTTTGTTTTTCTTAAGCAATTCAGTGGTGGACTTGCACATCAGCTTGAAGTTAAGAACAGAAGGTCAGACATTCTCCTTCAGGGTTTTTTGGCAGACAGCAGAATTCATGGTTCCATTTACCATAGCCCCAGAACATCACAGTATCACCACTCTATTTTACTGTTGGTTTGATGTTCCTTTTCTGAAATGCTATGTTACTTCTACACCAGATGTAATGGGACATACACCCTCCAAAATATTCAACTTTTGTTTCATCAGTCAACAGAATATTCTCCCAAAAGTCTTGGGGATCATCAAGATGTTTTCTCGCAAAACTGAGACGAGCCTTTATGTTCTTATTGTTTAGCGGTGGTTTGTGTCTTGGAACTTTTCCATGCAGGTCATTTTTGCCCAGTCTCTTTCTTATGGTGGAGTCTTGAACACTGACCTTAAATGAGGCAACTGAGGCCTGCAGTTTTTTGGATGTTGTTGTGAAGTATTTTGTGACTTTTTGGATGAGTCATTGCTGTGCACTTGGGGCAATTTTTAGTCGGCCGGCCACTCCAAGAAAGGTTCACCACTGTTCCGTGTTTTTAACATTTGTGTATAATGTCTATCACTGTGGTTCATTGGAGTCCCAAAGCTTTGCAAATGGCTTTAAAACCTGTTCCAGACGGATAGATCTAAATTACTTTATTCTCATTTTTTCCACAATTTCTTTGGATCGTGGCATAATGTCTAGCTTTTGAGGCACTTTTGGTATATTTCAATTTGTCAAGCAGATCCTATTAAAGTGATTTTTTGATTGAGAATTGGTGTGGCATTAATTAGGCCTGAATATGGCTAGGAAATTTGAACTCAGTATCCCAAAGATGTGATAAACTACAGTACAGTCAATTTATGTCTTAATTGGGGATGGGAAAGTAACTGTGTCACACATGGTCCTGTAGGTTTGGATTTATTTTTGCCTTAATAAAAAATAAAAAAGACCTTCATTTAAAAACTGGATTTTGTGTTTACTTGTGTTATTTTGCCTAATATTTAAACTTGTTTGGTGATCTGAAACATTTAAGTGTGACAAACATGCAAAAGAATAGGAAATGAGGAAGGGGACAAACACTTTTTTCACACAACTGTATATAAACACTCATTTACTATTTTCTTCATTGTTTATTTTGTCATTTTGTACAGAGTGCATTTGATGAAGGTCTATGGTTTACCAAAACATCATGCATTTATTATGGATTGTATAAGTAAATAAAACATATTAATTCAGATTTCTCAACAAGTGCCAAGGTCTTTATTACTTAGGACCTAGAAAAAGACATTTCCTCATCCAGAAAAAGAGGCTGCAGTGGACCAATGAAGACCACCAGACAGCAGCTATGCTTTATGATGGGGAAGGTGAGCACAGGGTGAGCATATCTATTTTTGTGTGTATTAGCTATGTTTATTATGAACTTCTATCAGAATAGACCTCAGAACATAATAATAATGCAGATTCGATTGGAATTGATTTTCTTAGCTTAATTTGAGTGAAACTGCTGAATTCCATTTTCGGCAGATTCTCTTTTCCTTAATCACAAATCTATGCATTACGGTTCGCAGCAGTGCTCTATAACTTGGAAAATAAATAAGAATACAGCTGGTTCAAAGTTACAGAAAAGTTGTATTTTTTCAGTTGATCCGAACACTAATGAACAGCATAGTTTCATTGCTTGTGTATTCTACGTGTAGTAATTTAACAACATATTTAAAGTATTCATTTGACACTCACCTAGGATTTATTCCAGAACAGCAGCAACACTGGTTTCTTTTGCACCCACCACACTTTGATGAACACAATTATAATCAATGCAAATTATTGAGTTTTACTGCTGCTTTATGTTGATGGCGTAATGTGTTGCTTTGCTGTTTGTTTATGCATTCATTATTTATTCATATCACAAGATTAACAATGGTGTAAAATGCTGTCAGCAAAACCAGCACAAGTTTAAGCCACCTACCATCCACATTTGTAGATTTGAAAAACTTAAAGCACATTATTTTGTGCTTTTATATGTATCCTATGAATTTTATTCTAAACAAATGGAGAAGAGTTTAAGGACACTGCCTGAAGCTTGCCATGTCCTTTAATTTCCATTTACATAGCAGAAGAATCATTAATTTCTAATTCACCTATTATTCACCCTCTTTACAATGCTATGTCAATGTCAGTTTTGGGGCAATGGAATTAATGCAGTCTGTGAATGGCTTCAGAAAGCAACCATTGCATTTTTCTTCTTCATGGTTTTTGACCTTAGTTAGAGAGTATTTAGACAAAGGGAAGCTTAGGGCTCTTGTTTATATATGATTTATGATGCCACATTAACCCTTCATTGACCTAGAAATACAATAATATTAAAACAGTTTGACACATGGAAAATCAAAAGACCTTTTATTGAAAGTACTATTGTCCGCATCATAAGTTTCCTCAGTGTGATGGCACAGTTACACCATCAATTTCCTATTACTATTGAACGCAGTATTGAAAAACCAATGGACAGAATCTTTTGTCATTTCTGTTCCAGTGACCAGAAAATAGCTCCAAATAAGACTTTTAATTCATATCACTTCAGGCACTTCGAAGCATATCACTTCTATTTGGAAGTTGTTTTCTTATATAGCTAAATGTTAAGTAACATTTATTCTACTGTAGAAATCGTGCTATAATATTCAATATTTGAAAACCTAAATTATTTCTGTATTTTTGTTCATAGAAAGTCTTTTTTTTAAATAGTGAATTACTGCCAAAATGCTAAGAATAATTAAAAAGTGTGCGTCAAATATGATTGCTACTACAAAATATGACATCAATTTCCAATGGATCGTGGAATGGGTACATTGTTCTGCAAGATGAGACATATGGTTTGCTTCTATGATGCCCATAAACTTTAATGGAGTGATCACATCAAGGAGCCCAGTGATGGCACTATACTAGGTAAAGTAAATGTAGATATTTAAAGGGACTCTGTCAGCTCAAATTGGCGGGATATTAAAATGATTTCTTACCTGTCAGATAAATAATGCGGAAAACAGGGACGCACAGGGTGGAGAAATAAAAAGGATACGCCGTCCCTTTAAGCATTGAAGTCAATGGGAGACACAAGACAGTTTACCAATATGACTTTCATTGCAAAGTTTGGGGACCGGAGTCCTTCAAAAAACCTGAAGTCTAAAATAGTTATATTGATATTTGATTGCCCTGAATTATGTAAATTAAAGGGAACCTATCATAAAGAAAAGGTATTTACCTGCAGACATTGTAATTAGAGATGGGCTAACCCGAACAATAAAGTTTGGCATCCATACCAAACACCTATTATTCAGGCATGGACACCGAACATGGACTTCACTAGGAAGTCGATGTTACTGTTCGAGTTCAGCCCCCCAAACACCCAGTTTTGTCAAGAACTCACTTCTGCACCATGAGACTTTATCTCATTGTGCTAATGGTGATCTCAGTGGAGAGAGGTAACTGCATTTCATTGGCCTGGTTATAATGCAGCCTCAGTGACCTGCGGTAACCTCAATGAGGTCACCGCTACTCACTGATGCTGTGCTCGCAGCCGCTCTTTTTTCAGTGGTTTTCAGCCTAAACGGTCGCATCTTTGCACCATCCAGGTTGAAAACTATTTATCCCCAGACATAAATTATGGCGTGGGACTGAATGACGGACAGGTAAGGGATATTGTTGTTTTTTTATTTTTGTTTTATTACAGGATAAGAGGGATTCAATGGAATGAGCGTTATAACTGAGTATGCTATTTTTTTTTTTAAATAGGAAAAATGTGGTTTGTTTTAATTTCAAATAAAAGACTTTATGCTTGCTGTGTCTTTATTTATAATATAATTGTTAGATTAGTAATGGATAGGTGTCTTATAGACATCTCTCCATTACTAAGCCATGGGACTGATGTCACCGGGCAACACAAAAGATGACATCAACCTCACAAATATGAACTCCACTTGCCACTGTTATAGGGCAATTGAAAAAAGTCGGGCAAATAGCCAGAATTGGCGCATCTAATGGATGTGTCTTTTCAGGGCGGCTGTGGGCTGCTATTTTTAGGTTGGGGGAGGTCAATATCCATGGCCCCTTACCAGCCTGAGAATACCAGCCCTCAGCTGTCTGCTTTAGCAAGGCTGGTTGTCAGCCAGAAGGAAGTAAAGGACTGCAGAAATTATCCACTTAATCTGCCCCATACTTAAATGAATGGTCTATTGAGCTTAAGGCTGCGGTCACACTTGCGAGTGCAAGGTGTGAAACTCGCACGAGTCACTCACCTCAATACCCGGGCACTGCCGCCAGCACTCGGGACCAGAATGTGATGCTGCATGTATTTCTATGCAGCTGAACGCTCCGCTCCCAAGTGCCGGTGGCAGTGCCAGGTATTGAGGCGAGTTTCTCACCATGCACTCGCAAGTGTGACCCCAGCCTAACAGTGAATATATCAGCACAGATCATAGGATATTTCATAAATGTCTTATTGGTGCAAACTCTGTCTTTGGGAACCTATGCTATTGGGAAAATATAGCAATATGATATTGGCCATTTTGGAGAAGATCTCTTAATTCAACCTTTCAGTTGAACTCTTTGGAAACTAAATCAGTCACAGATTTGAAAACAATGATCACAGGAGATTAAACCAACTCCTCATGTAATTAGATACCGCATGTCATATTTTGTGAATAGAAGTACGCTAGAACTATTATAGAGATGAGCAGATTGATCTTTACAGAGTCAAGTTTGAGTTGAATTTCCTGAAATCATGGTTTCATGCATACTCGAACATTCTCAGATTCAATTTGGTGTTTGCAAAAAAAAAAAAAACTTGCTTGGCACAATTTCCCGTACTGTTGAAGCATCAGACACTTTTTACCCAGTGGAACACAGTTTGTACGGCAGAGTCATCTTCCAGCTCCATACTCACTGGGTAAGTCTCTATCTTTTAACTACTTTCAAACATCTGACATAATAATCCATCCCTGTGCCCTGGCCCTATAAGACCAGGGATGGATTATTACATCATCGCAATTGCTCATGCACACGTGCTGTGCATGGGTGATCGCTGCCCGGTGTCAGCTGATTCTAAGTGCCAGGAGTGGTCCCGCATCGCTACCGGAATTTTAAACCCTTAAATGCTGCGATCGAATGCTATCGCTGCATTGCGGGAGCGGGAAGAGAGATAACAGCCCCTCTACCTTTAGATAGGAGACCCTAGGCGTGACACGAGGTCTCCATTGTTGTCATGGTGACCCGATGTCATCACAACGACATCTGGGTCACCATAGCTGGGAAAGTTGCTTGATCATGCGCAGTGCATGATCATCAACCTTCTCTGTCAGTGCAGAGCTGACAGTTTGCATAGTTTGGGGATGCTGCTGCATCAGCCTGCCAAAATAGTTTTTTTAACTAATTGTAAAAATATTTAAAAAAGAAAAAAAAACAATAATAATAAAAAAAATCAAAAGATATTCTATTTATAAATAATTATTTGTATGAAAAAAATATGAACAATAAAATAATACATATTTAGTATCTCCATGTCAGCAATGGCCCAACCTATAAAACTGTCCCACTAGTTAACCCCTTTAATGAACACTATTAAAAAAAATAAAAAACAAGGCAAAAAGCAATGCTTTATCATCATACCGCCGAACAAAAAGCGGAATAAAACGCGATCAAAAAGTTGGATATAAATAAGCCTGGTACCACCAAAAACATCATCTTGTCTTGCAAAAAATAAACCACTTTACAGCTCTATTAGCGGAAATATAAAAATGTTATAGCCAGGGCCGGACTGGCCATTTGGCAATTCTGGCAAATGCCAGAAGGGCCTGTCTGGTTGTGGGCTGCCTTGTTAACGTTGTTAACAGAATCAGTGTTCTCAAGACACCCATACTGCTAAGAATTGTGATGGAGCGCAAAGTCGCTGACTCCATCACTTACTCCAGCAGCCCACGGGTATCATTAGTATATTGGTCTTGTAGTAAATCTCCCTTTCCTCCATCCAGAGTAATATTAGTAATATATCCCATCTGGTGCTTGGGGACGGGGACAGCATGGGCCTGTGTGATTTCAAATGCCAGGGCTGAATTTCAGCCCCAGTCCGTACCTGGTTATAGCTCTCAGAATAAAGCAATGGAAAAATAATTATTTTTTCTATAAAATAATTTTTCTTGTGTAAAAGTTCCAAAGCATAAAAAAGATATAAATAAGGTATCGCTGTAATCGTACTGACCCAAAGAACAAAACTGTGTTATTAATTTTACCACACATGAAATGGCATAACCCACTCACCCCCCAACAAATTCTGAGTTGTTGGTTTTTATTCATTTTGACTCCCAAAAATCGGAATAGAAAGTGATCAAAAAATGTCATGTGACCGAAAATGGTATTAGTAAAAATATAGATTCGTCTCACAAAAAACAAGCTCTCACATGACTGTCAGCCGAAATACGGAAAAATTATAGCTCTCAAAATATGGTGATGCAAAAACTATTTTTGCAAGAAAAAGAGTCTTTTAATGTGTGACAGCAGCCAAACATAAAATCCCAACATAAATCTAGTATCGCTGTAATCGCACCGACCGGAAGAATAAAGTCGCCTAATCACTTATACTGCACAAGGAACGGCATAAAAAATAAATAAAATCAATTCTTCACCTGCTATTGATTTTTTCACTCTACCTCCCAAAGATCGGAGTAATGCTCGCCACACATTTATTCTGCGCTCTGCGCGGAGCATTTGCACTGGGTTTCTGTGTAAATGTCTGAAATACATGATTCAGACAGAACCTCTGATGGAGTATTTCCTTTAATGAGGCAGATGAAGGCACTGTGAACACCGTCTGACCTGTGATCCGGCGCTGTCAGTTTTTTAGGATAGCATAAAAGTGCCATTGTCCACAGTTTTGTGCACTTCTGAAAAGAAGTACACCGCTAAACAGAGGTCAGATGGAGTCCAGAGTAACTCTGCTACCTCATTATAGTGAATGGATCCTTCGGGAGTTTCATCTGAATCACGTCACTCAGAGATTTACATGGAAACCCCAAATTAAGTGGTCAATGTAGAACGCCGGATATATGTGATCCCAAACTTTATGTAAAATGTTCCCAATAAAAGCTTTAACTCAATCCACAAAAAAGCAAGTCGTCACTCAGATCTGTCATCTGTTAATGAAAATATAGGAGGCTTCTCCGTTATTGGTAGTACAAAGGCTCTGGAAAAGCGAAATGGCTCCATAATAGTGTTGAGCGATACCTTCCGATATGCATTGGTATCGGTATCGGATAGTATCGGCCGATACCGGCAAAATATCGGATCTCGCCGATACCGATACCCGATACCAATGCATTTCAATGGGACGCAAAGTATCGGAATGGTTCCCAGTGTCTGAAGGAGATGAAACTCTCCTTCAGGCCCTGGGATCCATATTCATGTGTAAAATAAAGAATTAAAATAAAAAATATGGATATACTCACCTCTCCGGCAGCCCCTGGACTTTACCGATGTAAGCGGGAGCCTCCATTCCTAAGAATGAGCGCGTGAAGGGCCTTCGATGACGTCGCAGCTTCTGATTGGTCGCGTGAGCGCTCATGTGACCGCTCACATGACCAATCACAAGCCGCGACGTCATCGCAGGTCCTTCACGTGCTCATTCTTAGGAACGGAGGCTCCTGGTTACGGCGCTAAGGTCCAGGGGCCGCCGGAGAGGTGAGTATATCCATATATATATATATATATCCATATACTCACCTCTCCGGCGGCCCCTGGACCTTACCGCCGTAACCGGAAGCCTCCGTTCCTAAGAATGAGCGCGTGAAGGACGTGCGATGACGTCGCGGCTTGTGATTGGTCGCGTGAGCGGTCACATGAGTGCTCACGCGACCAATCAGAAGCCGCGACGTCATCGAAGGCCCTTCACGCGCTCATTCTTAGGAACGGAGGCTGCCGGTTACAGCGGTAAGATCCAGGGGCCGCCGGAGAGGTGAGTATATCCATATTTTTTATTTTAATTCTTTATTTTACACATGAATATGGTTCCGATACCGATTCCCAATACCACAAAAGTATCGGAACTTGGTATCGGAATTCCGATACCGCAAGTATCGGCCGATACCCGATACTTGCAGTATCGGAATGCTCAACACTACTCCATAACTCTCCAAAAGAAATTCAGCAAATTCTGCACTCCCAAATCCGAATGCTTCTCCCTTCTGAGCCCCACAGTGTACCAAAACCACATATAGCGTCCACGTGTTTGGTATTTCTGAAGCCATGAGAGCATGCATAACGTTCAGGTGCATGACTCCAGAAGCACAAGCTGGACATAACTTACTGGTGACTGCAACATACTGGTCACTACAGGGTAGTGGTCACTACAATGGCAGTTTGCAATTTTCACTTGCCAACATTCATTGCTGCTTGTTTCTGGAAAATACCCATGGTGTCAAAATTGTCACTCACTACACTTGTAGATAAATTCCCAAAGAGGTATAATTTCCAACATGGGGTCATTTGAGTGGCAATTCTTCTCTCCTACCAATTAGGGTTTTTTTTATATGGAATCCTCAAACTGTTCTAGGAAAATCTGCTCTCTAGGAGGCAAATAGCGCTCCGTTCCTCCCTTGTCTCTCCGTATGGCTAAGAAGTGCTGTACAGCCACATATGGAGTATCGCCAACATCAGAAGAAATTGTGGGACACATTATAGTGCTATTTTTACCAACTTTTTATTTATGCGAAATAGTAAAATCTGGGGCTAAATCAAAATTTTGGTAATAAAAATGTAGTTCTTTTTCCTTTACTGCCCAATGGTATAAAATTATGTGACACACCCGTGGTGTCAATATGATCACTGCACCCCTAGATGAATTCATTGAGAGGTGTAGTTTGTAAAATGGGGTCACTTATTTAGGGTTCTGCTGTTCTGGCACCTCATGGGCACTCCCAGTGGGTCATTGCACCTGCAAACCATAACATTAAAATCTGGCGCTCCTTGCCTTCTGAGCTTTGCACTGTGCCTGAAAATTATTTTTTGATTACATACAGGATATTGGTGCGCTCAGGAAAAAATGGACCTCAGTTTGTTTAAAAAAAAATCATATTAACCCTTAGAAAAATTAAAAACTTGGGCTAAAACAACATTTTAGCTGTCAAAATTTAATTTATTCTTTCTTCACAGCTCAATGGTTTAAAATTCTGCGAGGCACATGTGGTGTCAATATGATCACTGCACCACTAGATTAATTCATTTGAGAGTGTAGTTTGTAAAATGAGTTCACATATAGGGGGTTTCTGCTCTTCTGGGACCTTTGGGGCTCTGCCAATGTGACATGGCACATTCAAACCATTCCATCAAAATCTGAACTTCACTATGGTGCCTCCTCTCTTCTGAGCTTTGCACTGTGCCTCAAAAGTAGCATTCCCCACATATGGGGAATTTACATACTCAGGAGAAATTGCTCAACAAATTGTATGGTGCAATTTCTCCTGTTACGCTTATGAAAATGAAAAATTTTCGTGGATAAAATGTGATTTTATTATTCTCACGGCTCAACGTTATAAACTTCTGTGAAGCAGCTGGAGGTTCAAAGTGCTCATCACACATCTAAATACTTTCCATAAGGGGTCTAACTTCTATGAAGCATCTGGGGGTACAAGGTGCTCTACACACATCTAAATACATTCCTTAAGGGGTCTAGTTTCCAAAATGGGGTTACTTCACAGGAATTTCCACTGTTTAGGCACATCAGGGTCAAAATGGAACACGACGTCCGTCCGCTAATGATTCCTGGAAATTTTACATTCAAAAAGTCAAATGATGGTATTTCCCTTCCAATCCCTGCAATGCCAAAACTGTAGTTTTCTCCCTCATATGGTGTATCGGCATGCTCATGAGAAATTGTGCAACAAATTTTGTGTTATGATAGGGCTAGCGGAATGCACCTAATGAAAGTATATATTTTATTAGGACAGATGCGTTAGCAGCCCGGGGTCCACCGTGCAGGAGAACCTGCTGCTAGTAAATAGCGGAACTAATAGCAGTGTAAGCTAACTCTGTTACTTCACAGAGCAGCCGTGAACACAAAGCTCTGTGCCCTGTTAGACTCCACAGAGGCACAGGCTAACTGTCTAAACAAGAGCCGGCCATGCGAGCCTTATATAGCTGCAGCAAGTAAACGACCTTCCCAGAAGGACCAATGAGAGGCTGCTGTTGTGAAATTGGATTTTGGGCTCCCCCGGTGGCCACTGGTGGAATTGAACTGGTGTGCATCATCCCCTCTGTTCACCTGTTTCCATCAGGATGTGGGAGTCGCTATTTAACCTTGCTCCTCTGTCACTTCCATGCCGGTCAACATTGTAATCAGAAGCCTTTCTGTGCATGTTCCTGCTGCTAGACAACTCCCAGCTAAGTTGGACTTTAGTCCTCGTTTGTTTTTGCATTTTGTTCCAGTTCACAGCTGTAGTTTCGTTTCTGTGTCTGGAAAGCTCTTGTGATCTGAAATTGCCACTCTGATGTTATGAGTTAATACTAGAGTCTTAAAGTAATTTCAGGATGGTATTTTGATAGGGTTTTCAGCTGACCATGAAAGTGCCCTTTCTGTCTTCCTGCTATCTAGTAAGCGGACCTCAATTTTGCTAAACCTATTTTCATACTACGTTTGTCATTTCATCTAAAATCACCGCCAATATATGTGGGGGCCTCTGTCTGCCTATCGGGGAAATTTCTCTAGAGGTGAGCCAGGACTATATTTTCCTCTGCCAGGATTAGTTAGTCCTCCGGCCGGCGCTGGGCGTCTAGGGATAAAAACGTAGGCAACGCTACCCGGCTACTGTTAGTTGTGCGGCAGGTTTAGTTCATGGTCAGTTTAGTTTCCATCCTTCCAAGAGCTAGTACTCATGTTTGCTGGGCTATGTTCTCTTGCCATTGAGAACCATAACAGTTTGACCGGCCGCAAAGGGTTAAATTAATTGACAGAGAAAGGAGAGAAAAGAGAAGTCTGCTGAAGATTTTTTTTTTCCCTTCCCTTCAGTTCTGAGTGTGCTTGTAATTGAATCTCTTGCAAGTCTGCCTATATTGCAGCCTTTCTCTCTCTCTCTCTCCTTCTAATCCTGGAATGGCTCTGTGTTCACCTGTTTAAAATGGATATTCAGAGTTTAGCTGCAGGTTTGAATAATCTCACCACGAAAGTTCAAAATTTACAAGATTTTGTTGTTCATGTTCCTATATCTGAACCTAGAATTCCTTTGCCTGAATTTTTCTCGGGGAATAGATCTTGCTTTCAAAATTTCAAAAATAATTGCAAGTTGTTTTTGTCCCTGAAATCTCGCTCTGCTGGAGATCCTGCTCAGCAGGTCAGGATTGTGATTTCCTTGCTCCGGGGTGACCCTCAGGATTGGGCTTTTGCATTGGCTCCAGGGGATCCTGCGTTGCTCAATGTGGATGCGTTTTTTCTGGCCTTGGGGTTGCTTTATGAGGAACCTCAGTTAGAGCTTCAGGCGGAAAAGGCCTTGATGTCCCTATCTCAGGGGCAAGACGAAGCTGAAATATACTGCCAGAAATTCCGTAAATGGGCTGTGCTTACTCAGTGGAATGAGTGCGCCCTGGCGGCGAATTTCAGAGGGTCTCTCTGATGCCATTAAGGATGTTATGGTGGGGTTCCCTGTGCCTGCGGGTCTGAATGAGTCCATGACAATGGCTATCCAGATCGATAGGCGTCTGCGGGAGCGCAAACCTGTGCACCATTTGGCGGTGTCTACTGAGAAGACGCCAGAGAATATGCAATGTGATAGAATTCTGTCCAGAAGTGAACGGCAGAATTTAAGATGAAAAAATGGGTTGTGCTTCTATTGCGGTGATTCAACTCATGTTATATCAGCATGCTCTAAGCGTACTAAGAAGCTTGATAAGTCTGTTTCAATTGGCACTTTACAGTCTAAGTTTATTCTATCTGTGACCCTGATTTGTTCTTTATCATCTATTACCGCGGATGCCTATGTCGACTCTGGCGCCGCTTTGAGTCTTATGGATTGGTCCTTTGCCAAACGCTGTGGGTATGATTTGGAGCCTCTTGAAACTCCTATACCCCTGAAGGGGATTGACTCCACCCCATTGGCTAGTAATAAACCACAATACTGGACACAAGTAACTATGCGGATTAATCCGGATCATCAGGAGATTATTCGCTTTCTTGTGCTGTATAACCTACATGATGTGTTGGTGCTTGGATTGCCATGGCTGCAATCTCATAACCCAGTCCTTGACTGGAAAGCTATGTCTGTGTTAAGCTGGGGATGTAAGGGGACGCATGGGGACGTACCTGTGGTTTCCATTTCATCATCTATTCCCTCTGAGATTCCTGAATTCTTGACTGAATATCGTGACGTTTTTGAAGAACCTAAGCTTGGTTCATTACCTCCGCACCGGGAGTGCGATTGTGCCATAGATTTGATTCCGGGTAGTAAATACCCTAAGGGTCGTTTATTTAATCTGTCTGTGCCTGAACATGCTGCTATGCGAGAATATATAAAGGAGTCCCTGGAAAAGGGACATATTCGTCCTTCGTCATCTCCCTTAGGAGCCGTTTTTTTCTTTGTGGCTAAGAAAGATGGCTCTTTGAGACCGTGTATTGATTATCGGCTTTTGAATAAAATCACGGTTAAATATCAATATCCGTTGCCACTGCTGACTGATTTGTTTGCTCGCATAAAGGGGGCCAAGTGGTTCTCTAAGATAGATCTCCGTGGGGCGTATAATTTGGTGCGAATTAAGCAGGGGGATGAGTGGAAGACCGCATTTAATACGCCCGAGGGCCACTTTGAGTATTTGGTGATGCCTTTTGGTCTTTCAAATGCCCCTTCAGTCTTTCAGTCCTTTATGCATGACATTTTCCGTGATTATTTGGATAAATTTATGATTGTGTATCTGGATGATATTTTGATTTTTTCGGATGACTGGGACTCTCATGTCCAGCAGGTCAGGAGGGTTTTTCAGGTTTTGCGGTCTAATTCCTTGTGTGTGAAGGGTTCTAAGTGCGTTTTTGGGGTTCAAAAGATTTCCTTTTTGGGATATATTTTTTCCCCCTCTTCCATCGAGATGGATCCTGTCAAGGTTCAGGCTATTTGTGATTGGACGCAACCCTCTTCTCTTAAGAGTCTTCAGAAATTTTTGGGCTTTGCTAACTTTTATCGTCGATTTATTGCTGGTTTTTCTGATGTTGTTAAACCATTGACTGATTTGACTAAGAAGGGTGCTGATGTTGCTGATTGGTCCCCTGCTGCTGTGGAGGCCTTTCGGGAGCTTAAGCGCCGCTTTTCTTCCGCCCCTGTGTTGCGTCAGCCTGATGTTGCTCTTCCTTTTCAGGTTGAGGTCGACGCTTCTGAAATCGGAGCTGGGGCAGTTTTGTCGCAGAGAAGTTCCGATTGTTCCGTGATGAGACCTTGTGCCTTTTTCTCGCGTAAATTTTCGCCCGCCGAGCGGAATTATGATGTTGGGAATCGGGAGCTTTTGGCCATGAAGTGGGCTTTTGAGGAGTGGCGTCATTGGCTTGAGGGGGCTAGACATCAGGTGGTGGTATTGACTGACCACAAAAATCTAATTTATCTTGAGTCCGCCAGACGCCTGAATCCTAGACAGGCGCGCTGGTCGTTGTTTTTCTCTCGGTTTAATTTTGTGGTGTCCTACCTGCCGGGTTCTAAGAATGTTAAGGCGGATGCCCTTTCTAGGAGTTTTGAGCCTGACTCCCCTGGTAACTCTGAACCTACAGGTATCCTTAAGGATGGAGTGATATTGTCTGCCGTTTCTCCAGACCTGCGGCGGGCCTTGCAGGAGTTTCAGGCGGATAGACCTGATCGTTGCCCACCTGGTAGACTGTTTGTTCCTGATGATTGGACCAGTAAAGTCATTTCTGAGGTTCATTCTTCTGCGTTGACAGGTCATCCTGGAATCTTTGGTACCAGGGATTTGGTGGCAAGGTCCTTCTGGTGGCCTTCCCTGTCTCGAGATGTGCGAGGCTTTGTGCAGTCTTGTGACGTTTGTGCTCGGGCCAAGCCTTGTTGTTCTCGGGCTAGTGGATTGTTGTTGCCCTTGCCTATCCCGAAGAGGCCCTGGACGCACATCTCGATGGATTTTATTTCGGATCTTCCTGTTTCTCAGAAGATGTCTGTCATCTGGGTGGTGTGTGACCATTTCTCTAAGATGGTCCATTTGGTTCCCCTGCCTAAGTTGCCTTCTTCTTCCGAGTTGGTTCCTCTGTTTTTTCAAAATGTGGTCCGTTTGCATGGTATTCCGGAGAATATCGTTTCTGACAGAGGAACCCAATTCGTGTCTAGATTTTGGCGAGCATTCTGTGCTAGGATGGGCATAGATTTGTCTTTCTCGTCTGCTTTCCATCCTCAGACAAATGGCCAGACCGAGCGGACGAATCAGACCTTGGAGACATATTTGAGGTGTTTTGTGTCTGCAGATCAGGATGATTGGGTTGCTTTTTTGCCTTTAGCGGAGTTTGCCCTCAATAATCGGGCCAGCTCTGCCACCTTGGTGTCTCCTTTTTTCTGTAATTCGGGGTTTCATCCTCGATTTTCTTCTGGTTCGGTGGAATCTTCGGATTGTCCTGGAGTGGATGCTGTGGTGGAGAGGTTGCATCAGATTTGGGGGCAGGTAGTGGACAATTTGAAGTTGTCCCAGGAGAAGACTCAGCTTTTTGCCAACCGCCGGCGTCGGGTTGGTCCTCGGCTTTGTGTTGGGGACTTGGTGTGGTTGTCTTCTTGTTTTGTCCCTATGAGGGTTTCTTCTCCTAAGTTTAAGCCTCGGTTCATCGGCCCGTACAAGATATTGGAGATTCTTAACCCTGTGTCCTTCCGTTTGGACCTCCCTGCATCTTTTTCTATTCATAATGTTTTTCATCGGTCATTGTTGCGCAGGTATGAGGTACCGGTTGTGCCTTCCGTTGAGCCTCCTGCTCCGGTGTTGGTTGAGGGCGAGTTGGAGTACGTTGTGGAAAAAATCTTGGACTCCCGTGTTTCCAGACGGAAACTCCAGTATCTGGTCAAATGGAAGGGATACGGTCAGGAGGATAATTCTTGGGTGACTGCCTCTGATGTTCATGCCTCCGATCTGGTCCGTGCCTTTCATAGGGCTCATCCTGATCGCCCTGGTGGTTCTGGTGAGGGTTCGGTGCCCCCTCCTTGAGGGGGGGGTACTGTTGTGAAATTGGATTTTGGGCTCCCCCGGTGGCCACTGGTGGAATTGAACTGGTGTGCATCATCCCCTCTGTTCACCTGTTTCCATCAGGATGTGGGAGTCGCTATTTAACCTTGCTCCTCTGTCACTTCCATGCCGGTCAACATTGTAATCAGAAGCCTTTCTGTGCATGTTCCTGCTGCTAGACAACTCCCAGCTAAGTTGGACTTTAGTCCTCGTTTGTTTTTGCATTTTGTTCCAGTTCACAGCTGTAGTTTCGTTTCTGTGTCTGGAAAGCTCTTGTGATCTGAAATTGCCACTCTGATGTTATGAGTTAATACTAGAGTCTTAAAGTAATTTCAGGATGGTATTTTGATAGGGTTTTCAGCTGACCATGAAAGTGCCCTTTCTGTCTTCCTGCTATCTAGTAAGCGGACCTCAATTTTGCTAAACCTATTTTCATACTACGTTTGTCATTTCATCTAAAATCACCGCCAATATATGTGGGGGCCTCTGTCTGCCTATCGGGGAAATTTCTCTAGAGGTGAGCCAGGACTATATTTTCCTCTGCCAGGATTAGTTAGTCCTCCGGCCGGCGCTGGGCGTCTAGGGATAAAAACGTAGGCAACGCTACCCGGCTACTGTTAGTTGTGCGGCAGGTTTAGTTCATGGTCAGTTTAGTTTCCATCCTTCCAAGAGCTAGTACTCATGTTTGCTGGGCTATGTTCTCTTGCCATTGAGAACCATAACAGGCTGCCATACCTGAGCATGTGACCCTAAATCTCCACTGAGAGATCTTGCCCTGGGCATGCTCAGTGTGTGCCAAGCAGGACTTAGTTCTAGCACCTACAGGACCTTCCTGAAAGGACCAATGGACTTAGCTGCAGTATCTGACCATGTGACCCTCGATCTCCACTGAGAGATCTCACTCAGGGCATGCTCAGAACGAGAAGAGCAGGACTTAGTCCCAGAAGTGTCTGCTCACTGCTGCCCAGTACTGACTTCAATAGCAGAAGCAGGAGAAGCAGCAGTAACTCTTTGTACAGAGTGGGACTGAGCAAGACGCTGGGCCGACGTCTCCGCTGAGCAGGCTCCACTGTGGCAGGAGAAGAATGGGAGACCGCAGCGGAGATGGCCCGAGATTCCCCCTGTGCAGAGGTGGGAACTTGACCCCTAACATTACCCCCCTCTTAGGGCCCCCCCTCCTTGGGCCTCGCCACGCTCGAAGGCAGCAATGAGTTGCGGAGCCCGAATGTGCTCAACAGACTCCCAGGACCTGTCCTGAGGGCCATGACCCTTCCAATCCACCAAATAAATTTTTTTGCCACGTACCACCTTGCACCCCAAAATAGCGTTCACCTCGTAATCGTCTGTAGATGAACCTGATGTCCCAGCAGATGACTCGGAAAACCGGGACATGTATACGGGTTTCAAGAGGGACAAATGAAAGGTGTCAGTGATACCCAGGCGTGGCGGAAGGGCCAAAGGATAGACCACAGGATTAACCTGTTCGAGGACCTTAAAAGGACCCAAGTAGAGAGGTGCAAACTTAGCGGACTCCACTCGCAGCCTGATGTTACGGGTGGAGAGCCACACTAAGTCGCCAGGAGCAAAGGTCGGAGCGGGGCGCCGATGTGCATCGGCGGAGGACCTCATTCTCTCCTTGGAGGCCTGAATGGCATCCTGAGTGCGGTCCCAAATATCCCGTGCTTCCACAGCCCAGTCTGCCACCCTGGAGTCGGCAGAAGACACGGGCATAGGCAGAGGTACCCGCGGATGCTGACCATAGTTGAGGAGGAATGGGGTTTGTCCAGTGGAGTCGGCAACCGCATTGTTCAGCGCAAACTCTGTCCACGGTAACAAGGATGCCCAGTCATCCTGTCTGGCTGAAACAAAATGTCGCAGATATGTGACCAAGGTCTGATTGGCCCTCTCTACCAATCCATTTGTCTTGGGATGATATGCGGAGGAGAGATTTAACTCAATGCTGAGAAGACGACAAAGCTCTCTCCAGAACCGAGACGCAAACTGGGGATCCTGGTCACTGACAATCTTGTCTGGCATACCGTGTAGGCGAAAGATGTGCTTTATGAACAACGCTGCCAAGGCCCGTGCTGAAGGTAAACAAGAAGCGGCACCAAATGCACCATTTTGGAGAAGTGATCGGTGATAACCCAAATGATGGTACAGCCCCGAGATTTGGGCAAACCCACCACAAAGTCCATCCCGACCATCTCCCAAGGCCTGTCTGCCACCGGCAATGGATAGAGTAACCCAGCTGGCCGTTGTCGAGGAGACTTATTTTTGGCGCAGGAGACACACGCCAGAATATAATCCGTGACATCACGGGCCATATGTGGCCACCAATACGTCCTCGCCAACAGCTCAGATGTCCTTTTTGTCCCAAAATGTTCACCCACCCTGGACGAATGAGCCCACGAGAGAACCTCCGGTCGCAAATTGGGTGGTACAAAAGTCTTGCCCGGAGGCACAGACTCTAGCAATACCGGGGCTACAGTTCTCAGGCTCTCAGTGGGGACAATAAGCCGAGGCTCCTCTTCCTCCTCCACTGATGACACCACGGAGCGAGAGAGAGCGTCGGCACGAATGTTCTTCTCCCCAGAAAGAAAATGGAGGGTGAAATGGAACCGGGAGAAGAACAAGGACCATCTAGCCTGGCGAGAATTTAACTGCTGGGCTGTCTGTAGGTACACCAGATTTTTATGGTCTGTAAAGACTTGGAAAGGAAAACGAGCTCCCTCCAAGAGATGTCTCCACTCCGAGAAGGCCAATTTCATGGCCAGCAACTCCCTGTCCCCGATGGAATAATTCCTCTCTGCTGGTGAAAAGGTCTTTGAAAAGAAGAAGCAAGGATGCTTCCGACCTTGAGCATCCTTTTGGAAGAGGACTACTCCTGCACCAACAGATGAGGCCTCCATTTCCATGATAAAGGGTTTGTCTACATCGGGGCGATGTAGGATGGGAGCGCTAGCGAAATGTGTCTTTATGGAATTAAAGGCCTTGGAGACCTCCACAGAACACGATTTGGGATTTGCTCCCTTCTTGGTAAGGGCAACCAAGGGAGCTACCAACGTTGAGAAGTGTGGAATGAACTGTCGATAGTAGTTAATGAACCCCATAAAGCGCTGCACCGCTTTAAGAGAATGGGGTTCCTGCCAGTCCATCACAGCCTGTAGCTTGGCAGGATCCATAGCCAAACCCTGGGCAGAGATGATATAACCTAGGAATGGCAAGGACTCCTGCTCAAACAGACACTTCTCCAATTGGGCGTAGAGGGAGTTTGCCCATAAGAGGTCAAAGACTTTGCGAACATCTCTCCGATGGGAGTCGATATCTGGAGAGTAGATGAGAATATCATCCATAGACTACGACCGAGGTGGTGAGCATATCCCGGAAGATGTCATTCACAAAGTCTTGGAAAATGGCTGGGGCATTACAGAGCCCGAATGGCATCACCAGATACTCATAGTGCCCATCCCTGGTGTTAAAAGCCGTCTTCCATTCGTCCCCCTCACGGATGCGAATCAGATTGTAAGCACCCCGCAGATCTAATTATGTAAATACCCTTGCTCCCCGTAGCCTATCAAAAAGCTCAGATATCAGGGGTAATGGGTATTTGTTCTTAACGGTGATGGCATTAAGACCCCTGTAGTCAATACATGGACGCTGTTCCCCATTCTTCTTCTGAACAAAGAAGAACCCAGCCCCAGCAGGCGACACTGACTTCCTGATGAACCCTCTTGCCAGATTTTCCTGGATGTACTGAGACATAGCCTCCATCTCCGGAAGAGATAATGGATAAACTCGACCCCGGGGAGGCTCAGCACCAGGCAAGAGGTCAATAGGACAGTCATAGGGGCGGTGAGGCGGAAGGGTCTCCACCACCTTTTTGGAGAACACGTCCACATGAGACCTGTATTGCTTGGGGAGAGAGGATATATCTGCGGGTACCTCAGTAGTAGCAACCTGAACACACTCCCTTTGACACCTACCCTCACAAGACTCACCCCATCCAAAAATTCTGCCAGAAGACCACTCGATATGTGGAGAGTGGTACCGTAACCAAGGTATCCCCAACAGGACCTCATCAATACCCTCAGGTATGACGAGCAGAGATATTGTCTCCTGATGGGATGGCGACATGGACAGAGTAAAAGGAATGGTCTGATGAGTTATCTGTGAAGGTAGTGTCGACCCATTCACCACTCGTACCATAACTGGCTGTGCTAGCATAACCAGGGGTATTGCGTGACATTGGGCAAAGGCGGAAGACATGAAATTGCCCTCTGCCCCAGAATCCACGCAGCGCTCTACTGAGTGGGAAGATGAGCCAATGTTAATTGTCCCCTTAAAGGACAATTTTGAGGCAAACATCACCCTATCTAGTGTACCTCCCCTGACTACCACTAGAGGCTGATGTCTCCTCGACCGCTGAGAACATCTGGTGGCAAGATGTCCAGACTGCTGGCAAACATGACGAATCTTGGATGCCGAAGCGGTCCGGGACGTAGAACCCGCTTGTGACACCTCCCTGGCCTCATGTGACTCAGGAACCATGACCGGAGATTCCAGAGGTCTGGCGAAGGTGGGATCCAGCCGAAACCTCTGCCTACACTGGACTCGCTCAAACCTCCGCTCGTTAAAACGGAGGTCAATGTGGGTAGAGACAGTTATTAACTCCTCCAGTGTGGCTGGAATCTCCCTAGTGGCCAGAGCGTCCTTAACGTGATCAGCCAGCCCCCTCCAAAATATGGGGATAAGGGCTTTATCCGACCACTCCAGCTCTGAAGCTAAAGTTCGGAAATGAATGGCGAATTGGCTGACCAAGGACTCACCCTGAGTTAATGCCAACAGTTGGAGCACCGTATCATGGGTGACTTGAGGTCCTAGAAAGACCTGTTTCAGAGTGCTCAGAAACAACGGAGCACTCTGCACTACATGATCGCCACGCTCCCACAGCGGCGTAGCTCATTCCAACGCCCTGTCCGACAAGAGGGACACAATAAATCCCACCTTAGCCCGCACTGTGGGAAAACGTGCAGCCAGAAGCTCAAGGTGAATAGAGCACTGACTCACGAATCCCCTACAAGATCTGCTTTCTCCAGAAAATTTTTCTGGGAGCGAGAGGCGCGAAAATGTCGGAACAGGGGTGGCAGTGGACAAAGTTGCTGCAGCCATGCTAGCAGCCTGTACAGCAACTGCAGAAATATCCACAGCTGAGGTTGAGCTCTCGAGAGCCGCCAACCTACCCTCCAGCTGCTGGATATACCGCAAAGATTGCTGTATGTCCAACATTTACTAGCCAGACCCTGGCGCTAGTATTATGTTATGATAGGGCTAGCGGAACGCACCTAATGAAAGTATATATTTTATTAGGATAGATGCGTTCGCAGCCAGGGGTCCACCATGCAGGAGAACCTGCTGCTAGTAAATAGCGGAACTAATAGCAGTGTAAGCTAACTCTGTTACTTCACAGAGCAGCCGTGAACACAAAGCGCTGCGCCCTATTAGACTCAGGAACAGGCTAACTGTCTAAACAAGAGCAGTCAGTGGTCTTGCACGCACACGAAACTCCTCGCCGGAGGTGCCAGCATTCTAGGGGCTTATTTCGGCCAGGTCCCTGAACACACAAGCATACGAACTCCTCGCCGGAGGTGCCAGCATTCTAGGGGCTTATTTCAGCCGGGTCCCTGAACACACACATACAAGACCACACTGGCGCAAAGTACATAAATGAAAGCAATACTAGCGCATGGCTGTGCGGCCATGCGAGCCTTATATAGCTGCAGCAAGTAAAAGACCTTCCCAGAAGGACCAATGAGAGGCTGCCATACCTGAGCATGTGACCCTAAATCTCCACTGAGAGTTCTTGCCCTGGGCATGCTCAGTGCGTGCCAAGCAGGACTTAGTCCTAGCACCTACAGGACCTTCCTGAAAGGACCAATGGACTTAGCTGCAGTATCTGACCATGTGACCCTCGATCTCCACTGAGAGATCTCACTCAGGGCATGCTCAGAACGAGAAGAGCAGGACTTAGTCCCAGAAGTGTCTGCTCACCGCTGTCCAGCACTGACTTCAATAGCAGAAGCAGGAGAAGCAGCAGTACCTCTTTGTACAGAGTGGGACTGAGCAAGACGCTGGGACCGACATCTCCGCTGAGCAGGCTCCACTGCGGCAGGAGAAGAATGGGAGACTGCAGCGGAGATGGCCCGAGATTCCCCCTGTGCAGAGGCGGGAACTCGAACCTCTAACATTTTGGGTGCATTATTTCCTGATACCTTTTTCAAAATATTTTTTTTTTATCTGTATAAGTAATTTTTTTGTTACATAGTTACATAGTTATTAAGGTTGAAGGAAGACTTTAAGTCCATCTAGTTCAATTCATAGCCTAACATGCCCTAACATGTTGATCCAGGGGAAGGCAAAAAAAAACCCATGTGGTAAGAGTAAGCTCCACCATGGGGAAAAAAATTCCTTCCCGACCCCACATATGGCAATCAGACTAGTTCCCTGGATCAACGCCCTATCAAAGAATCTAATATATATACCCTGTAACATTATACTTTTCCAGAAAGGTATCCAGTCCCCTCTTAAATTTAAGTAATGACTCACTCATTACAACATCAAACGGCAGAGAGTTCCATAGTCTCACTGCTCTTACAGTAAAGAATCCGAGTCTGTTATTATGCTTAAACCTTTTTTCCTCCAGACGCAGAGAATGCCCCCTTGTCCCAGTCACCGGTCTATGACTAAAAAGATCATCAGAAAGGTCTTTGTACTGTCCCCTCATATATTTATACATTAACATAAGATCACCTCTTAGCCTTTGTTTTTCCAAACTAAATAGCCCCAAGTGTAATAACCTATCTTGGTATTGCAGACCCCCCAGTCCTCTAATAACCTTGGTTGCTCTTCTCTGCACCCGCTCCAGTTCAGCTACGTCTTTCTTATACACCGGAGACCAGAACTGTGCACAGTATTCTAAGTGTGGTCGAACTAGTGACTTGTATAGAGGTAAAATTATGTTCTTCTCATGAGCATCTATTCCTCTTCTAATGCATCCCATTATTTTATTTGCCTTTGTAGCAGCTGCCTGACACTGGCCACTGAATATGAGTTTGTCATCCACCCATACACCCAGGTCTTATTCACTGACAGTTTTGCCCAGAGTTTTAGAATTAAGCACATAGTTATACATCTTATTACTTCTACCCAAGTGCATGACCTTACATTTATCCCCATTAAAGCTCATTTGCCATTTATCAGCCCAAGCTTCTAGTTTACATACATCATCCTGTAATATAAAATTGTCCTCCTCTGTATTGATTACCCTGCAGAGTTTAGTGTCATCTGCAAATATTGAAATTCTAATCTGAATGCCCCCTACAAGGTCATTAATAAACATGTTAAAAAGAAGAGGGCCCAATACTGACCCCTGTGGTACCCCACTGCTAACCGCGACCCAGTCCGAGTGTGCTCCATTAATATCCACCCTTTGTTTCCTATCCCTGAGCCAGCTCTCAATCCACTTACACATATTTTCCCCTATCCCCATTATTCTTATTTTATGTAACAACCTTTTGTGTGGCACCGTATCAAAAGCTTTTGAAAAGTCCATATACACTACATCTAGTATATACACTACTGGGCTCCCTTGGTCCAGTCCGGAACTTACCTCTTCATAGAAGCTGATCAAATTAGTCTGACATGAATGGTCCCTAGTAAACCCGTGCTGATACTGGGTCATGAGGTAATTCCTCTTCAGATACTCCAGTATAGCATCCCTTAGAATGCCCTCCAGGATTTTACCCACAGTAGAGGTTAAACTTACTGGCCTATAATTTCCGAGTTCAGTTTTTGTCCCCTTTTTGAATATTGGCACCATATTTGCTATACGCCAGTCCTGTGGTACAGACCCTGTTATTATGGACTCTTTAAAGATTAAAAATAATGGTCTATCAATGACTGTACTTAATTCCTGTAGTACTCGGGGGTGTATCCCATCCGGGCCCGGAGATTTGTCAATTTTAGTGATTTTTAGACGCCGCCGTACTTCCTGCTGGGTTAAGCAGGTAACCTTTAATTGGGAATTTTTATCACTAGTCATATTGGCTGCCATGGGATTTTCTTTTGTAAATACTGATGAAAAAAAGTCATTTAGCATATTGGCTTTTTCCTAATCCTCATCCACCATTTCACCCAGACTATTTTTAAGGGGGCCAACACTATCATTTTTTAGTTTCCTACTATTTATGTAGTTAAAGAATATTTTGGGATTATTTTTGCTCTCTCTGGCAATGAGTCTCTCTGTCTCAATCTTTGCTGCCTTGATTTGCTTTTTACAGAATTTATTTAATTTTTTGTATTTATTTAATGCCTCCTCACTACCTACTTCATTTAATTCTCTAAATGCTTTCCTTTTGTCACTTATTGCGCCCCTTACAGCTCTATTTAGCCATATTGGTTTCCTCCTATTTCTAGTATGTTTATTCCCATACGGTATATACTGTGCACAGGTCCTATCCATGATGCTAATAAACGTCTCCCATTTTCTTTGTGTACTTTTATGTCTCAGGATATCATCCCAGTTAATTGCACCAAGATCCTCTCTCATCCTTTGGAAATTTGCCCTCCTGAAGTTTAGTGTCCTTGTCACCCCTCTACTACACATCTTATTAAAGGAGACATGAAAACTTATTATTTTGTGATCACTATTCCCCAAGTGACCCCCAACTCTTATATTTGATATGCGGTCTGGCCTGTTGGTTAATATTAGGTCTTGTAGTGCCCCCCTCCTTGTTGGGTCCTGAACCAATTGTGAAAGGTAATTGTCTCTCATAGTTGTCAAAAACCGATTAACTTTACTGGAACTGCAGGTTTCTGTTCCCCAATCCAATTCAGGGTAGTTAAAGTCCCCCATAGTGTTGAGCGATACCATCCGATACTTGAAAGTATCGGTATCGGATAGTATCGGCCGATACCTGAAAAGTATCGGATATCGCCGATACTGATACCCGATACCAATACAAGTCAATGGGACACCAAGTATCGGAAGGTATCCGGATGGTTCCCAGGGTCTGAAGGAGAGGAAACTCCCCTTCAGGCCCTGGGATCCATATTAATGTGTAAAATAAAGAATAATAAAAAAAAATATTGATATACTCACCCTCTGACGCGCCCTGGTTGTAACCGCCAGCCTCCGTTCATAAGAATGAGCCTTTATTGGTCGCGGAGCGGTCACGTGACCGCCACGCGACCAATCACAAGCTGTGACGTCATCTAAGGTCTTTCAAGCGCTCATTCTTATGAACGGAAGCTGGTGGTTACAACCAGGGCGCGTCAGAGGGTGAGTATATCAATATTTTTTATTTTTATTCTTTATTTTACACATTAATATCGATCCCGATACCGATTCCCGATACCACAAAAGTATCGGATCTCGGTATTGGAATTCCGATACAGCAAATATCGGCCGATACCCGATACTTGCGGTATCGGAATGCTCAATACTAGTCCCCCATAATAATGACTTCTCCTTGAGTCGCAGCTTCATCTATTTGCTTTACAAGGATATTCTCCATTGCTTTCATTATTTTTGGAGATTTATAACAAAACCCTATCAGTAATTTATTATTTTTTCCCCTACCCCTTATCTCCACCCACAGGGACTCTACATTTTCATTAGATTCACCTATATTATCACGCATGATGGGTTTTAAGGTCGATTTTACATACAGACACAGCCCACCCCGTCGCTTATCTGTATGGTCATTTCTGAAAAGGCTATAGCCCTGCAAGTTAACAGCCCAGTCATGGCTCTCATCCAGCCATGTTTCAGATATCCCCACCATGTCATAATTATGCTCCAACAACATTAATTCTAATTCATCCATTTTGTTGGCGAGGCTTCTGGCATTAGTATACATGCACTTGATGTTCCTCTCTGTACCTCTATTCTTTCTTAAATTACTAACTGTTCTAATCCCACCCCCCATGCCACCACCACCCCCAACTTCCTTATTTGTGCCCAGGTCTCTATCTGCACTATCTTCCCCTCCTATAAAATGAATACCCTCCCCCCCAATCCCTAGTTTAAACACTCCTCCAACCTTGTACCCATTTTCTCCCCCAGCACAGCTGCACCTTCCCCATTGAGGTGCAGCCCGTCCCTAGCATAGAGCCTGTAGCCAACTGAGAAGTTGGCCCAGTTCTGCAGGAACCCAAACCCCTCCTTCCTACACCAATTCTTGAGCCACTTATTAACCTCCCTAATCTCCCGTTGCCTCTCTGGCGTGGCACGTGGTACAGGCAGTATTTCAGAAAATACCACGTTGGAGGTTCTTGCTTTCAGCTTGCAGCCTAATTCCCTAAAATCATCTTTAAGGACCTTCCACCTACCTCTAACTTTGTAATTTGTGCCAATGTGCACAATGACTGCTGGGTCCTCACCAGCCCCTCCCAGTAATCTGTTCACCCGATCAGCGATGTGTCGGACTCGAGCGCCAGGTAGGCAGCACACCGTTCGATGATCCCTGTCTTTGTGACAGATTGCCCTATCTGTTCCCCTAATAATTGAGTCCCCCACTACCAGCACCTGTCTTGCCTGCCCTGCTTTCCTTAAAAAAGTTAAATGTTCATTTTTTTCACATTCCAAAAATTTCTATGAAGCACTTGAAGCATTAATAAACTTCTTGAATGTGGTTTTGAGCATCTTGAGGGATGCAGTTTTTAGAATGGTGTCACTTTTGAGTATCTTCTAGCATATAGACCATTCAGTGACTTCAAATGGGATGTGGTCCCTAAAAAAATTGGTTTTGTAAATTTTGTTGAAAAAAATGAAAAATTGCTGGTCAAATTTTAACCCTTATAACTTCTTAGCAATACAAAAATTTGGTTCCAAAATTGTGCTGATGTAAAGTAGACATGTGACGTATCTATGTAATTTAAGAGGATGAAAATTCAAAGTTGTAAAATTGCCAAATTTTGACCAAATTTCCATTTTTTTCACAAATAGACACAAGTCATACTGAAGAAATTTTAACACTGTCATGAAGTACAATATGTCACTCAGATTTACCGGGATCCATTGAAGCGCTCCAGAGTTATTACCTCATAAAGTGACAGTGGTTAGAATTGTAAAAATTGGCTTGGTCATTAATGTGCAAATCACCTTCGGGGGTAAAGGGGTTAATGTGTGTAAGGTCTTATGGTCAGTGAGCGTCTCTCTCACAAACGTTTTCTCTTCTGTAGAGTGTAAGCTCTTATGGTCAGGTGGGTCCTCTCTCTCTCTAAATAGCAATGTGAAAGCTCTTATGGTCAGTGAGGTTCTCTCTATCTCTTTTCTCTCCTCACATGTGTTTTCTGAGCAAAGATGAGATTTCAAGCAGTGATATTTGCTCTAATTTATTCTCTGCAAATCAAATTTTGGGGGAAAATTGTGAAAAATTGTTGAAATTGAATTTCAAAAGACGCATTTCTATCTACAGATATTGTTACCGATTTTATTCAACTGTACTTGCAATAGCTAAAAATAAGTATATTACTTTGCTAAAACTGATTCTACAAATATATATAAAAGTAGACATTATATAAAACAAAATTAAATATACAGTAACTGCAATTTATGATCAAACAATCTAACATCTTCTACTAGTGAATTAAATAAGTGTCAACATATATTATTCTACAGCGTATTAACATTTTCCCCAGGAGAAGTTTCTTAATTAATACCCAGTTTTGATGCCAATCATGATTAGAGGTATTAATTACTTACTGTATAAGATGTAACAGTGTTATATGTGCTAAGCATTCTACTAAGCTTCTACGATATTGAAAGAATCTATATTCTAAGGATTTGAAAACATGTCAGCCCACCTAAATTACATATTGATTAGGTTTAATTGCATTCCACCCATCAGTATTAGGTTTGAAAATTCATAAAAGAGAAATAATGTACTCTTTGTGGATGATTACTTCTGGGGCATTTAAATGAATTCCATCACTTAACCCTGAGCTTAGACAGATTATTGAGCCTTTTAATATAAGTGTTCAAAGTCCAATGCAGAAGAAAAACAGTTTATAGCTTTCACAAATAAATAAGTAAAACAACAACCATATAAATTCATATAGATTTTCTTTGTAGAGGAAATAGCAAAGTTTGCATTAATATACTCATCTATTTCCAGTTATTTGGACAACATTCATGTAGCTGTGAGTATTAACCTTGTAAGTTTTTGGTTTTGATGGTTATAATTGTATGTCTTATAGTGGAAAATTTGCAAAATAATATAAGATTTATAGGCAACTATTAAGCATTTTTGAGCCACATTTGTTGTGTTTTCTGCAATTATTTACTCTTTAGATAAAATTGAATGTCATCTCTATCTCTTTGCTTTTTTATGCTAACAATTGTAATACTTTATATAATTATAAAACATTCATAAATCTATACATTATCTGTGCAAAATTACCATTACTTTGTAGGTTCTTTGTGATTGACAAAGCCATCATTTGCACATGTGTGATATGTACTATACCATATACAGTATGTGCTATATATGTAGAAAATCCACTGCACTCACACGAAGGATTTCAGCTTGATGCTGGTTTATTTAACACAATAGTTCACTGTAGTGATATGTACTATTTGAAGAAAATCGGTATCCTCAGTTCAAAAAGGGAACTAAATGCAATCTTTAAAGCAGTAACCCCAGAAAAAATAAAAAGAGCATATACCCTACTAAACCAGTAAATAGTAATAGCACATGTAAATTACATAGAGTACTTAAGTTAATGCTATTTTTTAAAAAAAATTGTTTATTAATAACACAATGAATCATGTTACATATACATTTTTTTCCAAAAGTTTTAACATAATAAACAATACATTTGAATCATGCATTGGCAAGCATACAATAGAATATTATTTCAGTTATGACAAACGCTCTTTTGAAACTATAAAGTAAAGGCGTTAAGTTATTGGTAACATATAAAGATATGAACCATAAATTGTACCTATCACTATTCTAACTACTAGTGTTGAGCATTCCGATACCGCAAGTATCAGGTATCGGCCGATACTTGCGGTATCGGAATTCCGATACCGGTATTCCGATACTTGCCGCGTATCGGATACCGGAATCGGAAGTTCCAAGATTCAAAATTCAGAAATTCAGCCAATGAGAATGATTCCAAGTGTGGGCACATCCTGTTTAGCATGGAGGGCATGAAACTACTGGCAAGGCTGTGATTGGCTGCTGAAATGATGTCATGATGCAGTTTAAAAGTCGCTGGCGCCATTTTCCGATCACTCTGCTGTGAATTCAGTTAGTGACAGGACGCTGTTTGCTGACTGAGGGACAGTTTAGAGATAGCGATTTGCTTCTTTGTGCTTTCCAAAGGCTAATTTAGCAACCGCTGTGTTCACCTACTATTCACCTTGCTTTTGCCTTGTAGCGCTGTTTTCACAGCGATCTGCAAGGTCTGTGTGTGTGTGTGTGTGTGAGTGCAGCCCACTCTCTAGTCTGAGTGCAGCCACATAGGCCATCCATAGCTGGTTGTATTCAGTTCAGGGAGGGTGGTTCATTGCCTCATACTGTTCTTTTTTTTTTTTTTCAAGTAGTGTAGTCTGCTGCTAATTTATTCAAAAAAATCCTATTAGTGTCTTTCCACCCGTCTCCAGCTAATTTGTGGAAAAACACTACATAGGATAAAGTAGAGGAGGGTTTTTGGGCCTTGCAGCGCCGTTTACGGCTGTCTGCACGGTCTCCGTGTGACTGCAGCTCGCCCTGTAGTCTGTGAGCAGCCGTAGCCTGGTTGTCTGCAGCTCAGGGTTGTTCACTGCGTCATACCGCCAAATCAATTTTAATTTTTTTTCAAGTAGTGTAGTCTGCTGCTAATTAATTTAAAAAAATCCTATTAGTGTCTTTCCACCCGTCTCCAGCTAATTTGTGGAAAAACACTACATAGGATAAAGTAGAGGAGGGTTTTTGGGCCTTGCAGCGCCGTTTACGGCTGTCTATACGGTCTCCGTGTGACTGCAGCTCGCCCTGTAGTCTGTGAGCAGCCGTAGCCTGGTTGTCTGCAGCTCAGGGTTGTTCACTGCGTCATACCGCCAAATCAATTTTAATTTTTTTTCAAGTAGTGTAGTCTGCTGCTAATTAATTTAAAAAAATCCTATTAGTGTCTTTCCACCCGTCTCCAGCTAATTTGTGGAAAAACACTACATAGGATAAAGTAGAGGAGGGTTTTTGGGCCTTGCAGCGCCGTTTACGGCTGTCTGCACGGTCTCCGTGTGACTGCAGCTCGCCCTGTAGTCTGTGAGCAGCCGTAGCCTGGTTGTCTCCAGCTCAGGGTTGTTCACTGCGTCATACCGCCAAATCAATTTTAATTTTTTTTCAAGTAGTGTAGTCTGCTGCTAATTAATTTTAAAAAATCCTATTAGTGTCTTTCCACCCGTCTCCAGCTAATTTGTGGAAAAACACTACATAGGATAAAGTAGAGGAGGGTTTTTGGGCCTTGCAGCGCCGTTTACGTCTGTCTGCACGGTCTCTGTGTGACTGCAGCTCTATCTGTTGTCAGTTCAGCCCCCAAAAAAGAAATAAATAATAAAGTTCACCAAACACACCAGTTACACCACTTTACATTTGTGTAGGCCACATTAGCTCATATTAAAGTCTAGTCCACACTTTAGAAAATTAGTGTTTCTTATACCTGTTAGGAGGAGTTGCTCAGGAATAAGCACACAAATCCGTTAGTACTTTTCTGCTTATCTTTATCAGTCAACCAAGATGAAGAAGGCAGTGAGTAAGGCACGTGGGCGTGGGCGCGGAGCAGGGAGGGGACGTGGGGATTCTGTGCCTGCTGCGGGCACCGGTGACTCATCAGCACCCACTTTCACCAGGCAACAGTCGTTCATGCGCAGCTTTGTGTCAGAGCGCCGTACACCGCTGCTGCGTGAAGACCAAATTGAAGCCGTTGTCGGATGGATGGCAGCTAATGCATCAACTTCCATTAGTGCCACATCCTCTCAGACACAGAGCACTGGAGAGCAGCCATCTGTCTGTTCACCACCTGCCAAATTGCCCAGGCAGACAGAGAGCCCAGGACAGGAGCCGTCTCTACTTCTGTTCTCTGAATCTCTTGGCTTGGAAACAGGGGGCCAGCCAAGCAGCATTGGAGAAATGGAAGAAGAGGCAGGGTGCAGTGATGCCCAACAGCTTTTTCTGTCTTCCTCTGAAGAGGCGGGTGGGCCAGTGGCTCCGGTCACCACATCGCAGGCCGCATCAGCTGATGATGACACTCAGGTGCCACTTACTGGTGCGTGCTCTGCTGCTGAGACTACCCAGGAGGAGCAGTTGGGGGCAGAGGGTAGTGTAGATGATGAGGTCCTCGACCCATCTTGGCGTGAGGGACAGGAAGGTGGTGGGAGCAGCTCTGAGGAAGAGATTCCCCGTACGGCCCAAAGAGGGAGAGGGAGGGGGAAGACTGCGGATCCTGCAGCCTCCGCTTTGGCACCCGTTAGGAGCATGTCTCTTCCAAAAGCCAAAAAGGGCGCTCCCAAGACTTGCAGTGCCTGGTCCTTTTTTGACACAGTTGCAGATGACATTTGCTATGTCAGATGCAACGTGTGTCATCACAAAGTCAAAAGAGGTCGAAATGTCAGCAGCCTCAATACCTCCAACATGTGGAAACATGTGCGCACCAGGCACCCGGCGTTGTTAGAAAAACACACTGAAGAGGTAGGCCAACCAACAGCGGCAGCTACCACCTCTTCAGCTCGTGTTGCCTCTTCCTCTAGCTCACACGCAGCTGGTTCGGCTTCCTCCCAGGATCGCCGTGGAAGAACCTCTGGCCCTGTTGTCCAGAGACCCGCTGTAATTCCACCCGCAGCACCACTTTCCCAGTCATCCACACACTCCCAGCCCAGTCTACAGCCATCGGTAGTACAGGCATGGGAGAAAAGGCGGCCTTTCTCGTCAAACCACCCACGAGCACAGGCTCTGACTGCAGGCATTGCCAAACTTCTGTCACTGGAAATGCTGTCATTCAGGCTGGTGGAGACTGACAGCTTCCGTGACTTGATGTCATTGGCAGTCCCACAGTACAATGTGCCCAGCCGCTTTTACTTCAGCAGGCAAGCCGTCCCTGCCCTGCACAAGCATGTGGAGGGACACATAAAACACGCGCTACTGAACGCCGTCAGTAGCAAGGTCCACCTCACCACCGATGCGTGGACCAGTCAACATGGACAGGGGCGATACCTTTCCCTCACTGCCCATTGGGTTAATGTCATTGAGCCGGGTACAGACCGTGCGAGTGGCGCAGGACGTGTCCTGCCCACTCCAAGGATTGCAGGAATCCATTCTGTACGCATTGACTCCTCCTCTTACACCAGTTCCTCAGAATCATCGCTGCAGGAGCCGTCACAGTCCACCTCCACATGGACCCGTGATGAACGTGTACCTGTTACGACCGACATGAGCACAGCCGTGGCCAAACGTCAACAGGCCGTGTTGAAATTAATTTTTTGGGGGAATCGTAGCCACACAGCGCAGGAGCTCTGGAATGCCATCAAGCAGGAGAGCGATGTGTGGTTTGTGCCAGCGAATCTCCAGCCAGGCATGGTAGTGTGTGATAATGGCCGAAATCTGGTGGCAGCTCTGGGCCTCGGCAACCTCACTCACATCCCATGTCTGGCACATGTGCTCAATTTGGTCGTGCAGAGCTTTTTGAGGGACTATCCGGATCTTGATGCACTGCTGCACAAGGTCCGCCTAGAGTGTGCTCACTTGCGGCGTTCCAGCACGGCAAAAGCGCGCATTGCGGCTCTGCAGCGCCGACACCGCCTGCCGGAACATCGCATCATATGTGACCTACCTACCAGGTGGAATTCCACGTTACATATGTTGGAGCGGTTGTGTGAGCAGCAGCAAGCTGTAATGGAGTACCAGCTGCTTCAGGCGCAAAAAAGTCGCACTCAGCGCCGTACAGACTTCACAACCACAGAGTGGGCCACTATGAATGACGTCTGCCAGGTTTTGCGTCCCTTTGATTATTCCACGCGGATGGCGAGTGCAGATGATGCACTAGTCAGCATGACTGTCCCCCTTATCTGCCTGCTTGAAAAATCACTGCAAGCGCTAAGGGATGATGTTGTGGAAGAGGTGGAGGATGAGGATTCACCATTTCCATCATCTTCTGGACAGTCAGCGCCACGTGGTTCCTCACAAACGCTTAGGCAGGGGACAGTTTGTGAGGAGGATGAGGAGGAGTCAATGGAGGAGGAAGACGTCCGTCCAGAGGAGGGAGTTACCGAATTGTCCAGTACTCAGTGTGTACAGCGAGGGTGGGGTGATGACGAGCGGGCAGAGATCACGCCTCCAGCAGGGGACAGCGTTTCTTGGGCAGTTGGCAGTCTGCAGCACATGGTGGATTACATGCTGCAGTGCCTGAGAAACGACCGCCGCATCGCCCACATTCTCAACATGTCTGATTATTGGGTGTTCACCCTCCTCAATCCTCGCTACTGGGACAACGTAGAAAGCCTCATCACACCGTTGAACCGTGAGCGAAAAATGCGGGAGTACCAAGACACACTGGTCAATTCCATCATCTTCTCCATTCCAACTGAGAGAAGTGCTGCTAGTGCATTCCAAAGCAGCTCAGTGCGTCCAGGCAGTGGTGGAGGCTCTGCACAAAGAGGGAGCAGAAGCAGTGCCTCTGCCCAAGGCAAGACCAGTATGGCCCAACTGTGGCACAGTTTTCTGTGCCCCCCACAAAAGTCTACACCATCACAGACGGCTCCAGTCAGCAGGAGGCAACGGTTCCGTCAGATGGTGACAGACTACATGTCTTGCCCTCTTGCTGTACTCCCAGACGGCTCTTCCCCTTTCAAGTTTTGGGTCTCAAAGCTGGATACATGGCCAGAGCTAAGCCAGTATGCATTGGAGGTGCTGTCTTGCCCTGCAGCCAGTGTATTATCGGAACGTGTCTTTAGTGCTGCAGGTGGTGTACTAACTGACCGTCGCATGCGACTATCCTCCGATAACGTTGACCGGCTTACTTTCCTGAAAATGAACAAGGCCTGGATCTCGCAGGAATTTGCCACTCCTCCTCCTGATTAAATAATTAGGTCACTGTATACGTTATCCAGGTCTCCTGTTGTGTTCATCTTTCTACCACCTGAACTTAAATTCCTGTGCTCCAACACCGCCAGTTGAGGCTCAGAAGTGCCGTCTGCACAGTCAAAACATACGACCCAGTGTTATTGGGTTTCAGTAACGTCAGCTGATCCCCAGCTGTGTAGCCGGCAATGTGTCATGCGACCGCCACGCTGACACAACAACTGAAATGTAAGGGAATCTGTCCCCCCCCCCCCAAGGCGTTTGTTACTGAAAGAGCCACCTTGTGCAGCAGTAATGCTGCACAAGGAAAAGGTAGCTATTTTTGTTTAGCTCCTTGCACACGCAGAACTTAACACTTATAAAATTTGTCCCCTGCAACCGTAAAACCGTCCCGGAGGTGGGACTTTCCTTCATAATGTGACGCAGCACAGCCGTCATTCCTACCCCCCCGGCGCCGCGCACCGGCTCCTCAGCGTTGTTTTATTCCGTCCCGGAGCCTGCGCTGTTATGTTATCCCGTAGCCAGGCACACTTAGCGCTGCCCGTCTTCTGGCATCATTTGGTGTCAGGATGGCTGCGCCTGTGCGGCCGCGCTGGCAGAGAGCCCGCCTCGCAGTGTCTTCTGATTTAATCCCACTGGGGGCCTGGGATCCATGGACATGCGCAGTGCATATCTGAACCTCCACCTCTCACTCATTTCCCTATGGCTTCTTCAGACTGTTCGGTGTCAGCTGGTCCCTAATAGCATGCCACGGCCGTGACACCGCACAGTCTTAAGAAGCCGTAGGGAGGGGAGTGAGAGGCGAGGATATGCACTGCGCATGTCCATGGATCCCAGGCCCCCAGTGGGATTAAATCAGAAGACACTGCGAGGCGGGCTCTCTGCCAGCGCGGCCGCACAGGCGCAGCCAGCCTGACACCAAATGATGTCAGAAGATGGGCAGCGCTAAGTGTGCCTGGCCACGGGATAACATAACAGCGCAGGCTCCGGGACGGAATAAAACAACGCTGAGGAGCCGGTGCGTGGCGCCGGGGGGGTAGGAATGACGGCTGTGCTGCGTCACATTACGAAGGAAAGTCCCACCTCCGGGACGGTTTTACGGTTGCAGGGGACACATTTTATAAGTGTTTAGTTCTGCGTGTGCAAGGAGCATGATGAAAAGAGCCACCTTTTCCTTTTGCATCTTTTGTGCTGCACAAGCTGGCTCTTTCAGCTACAAACGCCTTGGGGGGGGGTTAAAGGTTCCCTTTCGACTTTCTCAGGCTTCGGCCTACATTGTGTTCCTCTGCTTTTCCACCTGTCCCTGGGCTCCAACACCGCCAGTTGCCGTCCAGAAGTGCTGTACGCACAGTCAACAGTCCCTCCTCTGTTATTGGGGTTCAGTAACGTCAGCTGTTCCCCTGCTGTGTGTGTGGCAATCCCTCCTACCTCCTCCAACCTCCTCCTCCTCCTCCACCTGTCCCTGGGCTCCAACACCGCCAGTTGCCGTCCAGAAGTGCTGTACGCACAGTCAACAGTCCCTCCTCTGTTATTGGGGTTCAGTAACGTCAGCTGTTCCCCTGCTGTGTGTGTGGCAATCCCTCCTACCTCCTCCAACCTCCTCCTCCTCCACCTGTCCCTGGGCTCCAACAACGCCAGTTGCCGTCCAGAAGTGCTGTACGCACAGTCAACAGTCCCTCCTCTGTTATTGGGGTTCAGTAACGTCAGCTGTTCCCCTGCTGTGTGTGTGGCAATCCCTCCTACCTCCTCCAACCTCCTCCTCCTCCTCCACCTGTCCCTGGGCTCCAACACCGCCAGTTGCCGTCCAGAAGTGCTGTACGCACAGTCAACAGTCCCTCCTCTGTTATTGGGGTTCAGTAACGTCAGCTGTTCCCCTGCTGTGTGTGTGGCAATCCCTCCTACCTCCTCCAACCTCCTCCTCCTCCACCTGTCCCTGGGCTCCAACAACGCCAGTTGCCGTCCAGAAGTGCTGTACGCACAGTCAACAGTCCCTCCTCTGTTATTGGGGTTCAGTAACGTCAGCTGTTCCCCTGCTGTGTGTGTGGCAATCCCTCCTACCTCCTCCAACCTCCTCCTCCTCCTCCACCTGTCCCTGGGCTCCAACACCGCCAGTTGCCGTCCAGAAGTGCTGTACGCACAGTCAACAGTCCCTCCTCTGTTATTGGGGTTCAGTAACGTCAGCTGTTCCCCTGCTGTGTGTGTGGCAATCCCTCCTACCTCCTCCAACCTCCTCCTCCTCCACCTGTCCCTGGGCTCCAACAACGCCAGTTGCCGTCCAGAAGTGCTGTACGCACAGTCAACAGTCCCTCCTCTGTTATTGGGGTTCAGTAACGTCAGCTGTTCCCCTGCTGTGTGTGTGGCAATCCCTCCTACCTCCTCCAACCTCCTCCAACCTCCTCCTCCTCCACCTGTCCCTGGGCTCCAACACCGCCAGTTGCTGTCCAGAAGTGCTGTACGCACAGTCAACAGTCCCTCCTCTGTTATTGGGGTTCAGTAACGTCAGCTGTTCCCCTGCTGTGTGTGTGGCAATCCCTCCTACCTCCTCCAACCTCCTCCTCCTCCACCTGTCCCTGGGCTCCAACACCGCCAGTTGCCGTCCAGAAGTGCTGTACGCACAGTCAACAGTCCCTCCTCTGTTATTGGGGTTCAGTAACGTCAGCTGTTCCCCTGCTGTGTGTGTGGCAATCCCTCCTACCTCCTCCAACCTCCTCCTCCTCCTCCACCTGTCCCTGGGCTCCAACACCGCCAGTTGCCGTCCAGAAGTGCTGTACGCACAGTCAACAGTCCCTCCTCTGTTATTGGGGTTCAGTAACGTCAGCTGTTCCCCTGCTGTGTGTGTGGCAATCCCTCCTACCTCCTCCAACCTCCTCCTCCTCCTCCACCTGTCCCTGGGCTCCAACACCGCCAGTTGCCGTCCAGAAGTGCTGTACGCACAGTCAACAGTCCCTCCTCTGTTATTGGGGTTCAGTAACGTCAGCTGTTCCCCTGCTGTGTGTGTGGCAATCCCTCCTACCTCCTCCAACCTCCTCCTCCTCCACCTGTCCCTGGGCTCCAACAACGCCAGTTGCCGTCCAGAAGTGCTGTACGCACAGTCAACAGTCCCTCCTCTGTTATTGGGGTTCAGTAACGTCAGCTGTTCCCCTGCTGTGTGTGTGGCAATCCCTCCTACCTCCTCCAACCTCCTCCAACCTCCTCCTTCTCCACCTGTCCCTGGGCTCCAACACCGCCAGTTGCCGTCCAGAAGTGCTGTACGCACAGTCAACAGTCCCTCCTCTGTTATTGGGGTTCAGTAACGTCAGCTGTTCCCCTGCTGTGTGTGTGGCAATCCCTCCTACCTCCTCCAACCTCCTCCTCCTCCACCTGTCCCTGGGCTCCAACACCGCCAGTTGCCGTCCAGAAGTGCTGTACGCACAGTCAACAGTCCCTCCTCTGTTATTGGGGTTCAGTAACGTCAGCTGTTCCCCTGCTGTGTGTGTGGCAATCCCTCCTACCTCCTCCAACCTCCTCCTCCTCCACCTGTCCCTGGGCTCCAACAACGCCAGTTGCCGTCCAGAAGTGCTGTACGCACAGTCAACAGTCCCTCCTCTGTTATTGGGGTTCAGTAACGTCAGCTGTTCCCCTGCTGTGTGTGTGGCAATCCCTCCTACCTCCTCCAACCTCCTCCAACCTCCTCCTTCTCCACCTGTCCCTGGGCTCCAACACCGCCAGTTGCCGTCCAGAAGTGCTGTACGCACAGTCAACAGTCCCTCCTCTGTTATTGGGGTTCAGTAACGTCAGCTGTTCCCCTGCTGTGTGTGTGGCAATCCCTCCTACCTCCTCCAACCTCCTCCTCCTCCTCCACCTGTCCCTGGGCTCCAACACCGCCAGTTGCCGTCCAGAAGTGCTGTACGCACAGTCAACAGTCCCTCCTCTGTTATTGGGGTTCAGTAACATCAGCTGTTCCCCTGCTGTGTGTGTGGCAATCCCTCCTACCTCCTCCAACCTCCTCCAACCTCCTCCTTCTCCACCTGTCCCTGGGCTCCAACACCGCCAGTTGCCGTCCAGAAGTGCTGTACGCACAGTCAACAGTCCCTCCTCTGTTATTGGGGTTCAGTAACGTCAGCTGTTCCCCTGCTGTGTGTGTGGCAATCCCTCCTACCTCCTCCAACCTCCTCCTCCTCCACCTGTCCCTGGGCTCCAACACCGCCAGTTGCCGTCCAGAAGTGCTGTACGCACAGTCAACAGTCCCTCCTCTGTTATTGGGGTTCAGTAACGTCAGCTGTTCCCCTGCTGTGTGTGTGGCAATCCCTCCTACCTCCTCCAACCTCCTCCTCCTCCACCTGTCCCTGGGCTCCAACAACGCCAGTTGCCGTCCAGAAGTGCTGTACGCACAGAGCCAAACACCTCGCCAATGTGTTAGTGGGGTTCAGCACCGCCAGCTGTTCCCCTGCTGTGTATACGGCAACGTGTACTGCGACCGCCACGCAGTCACAACAAGTTTACTTTAAGGGAACCTGTCCCCCCCCCCCCCAGGCGTTTGTTACTGAAGGAGCCACCTTGTGCAGCAGTAATGATGCAAAGGGAAAAAATGCCTCTTTTCGTGGTGCTCCTTGCACATGCGGAACCTAACAGTTATGAAATGTGTCCCATCACAGCGTTAAACCGTCCGGTAGGTGGAACTTTCCTTTGTCGTGTGACGCAGCACAGCCATCATTTTTACCCCCTTGGCGCCGTGCGCCGCCTCCTCAGCGTTGTTTGAATCTGTCCCGGAGCCTGCGCTGTTAGGTTAGCCCTTGGCCATGCACACATTTTGCGCTGCCCGTCTTCTGACATCATTTGGTGTCAGGCTGGCTGCGCCTGTGCGGGTGCGCTGGCCGAGATCCCGCCTCGCAGTGTCGTCTAATGTAATCCCACCGCGGGCCTGTGATCCGTGCCCGTGCGCAGTGCATATCCTCGCCTCTCACTCCCCTCCCTACGGCTTCTTCAGACTGTGCGATGTCAGCTGGTCCCTAATAGCATGCCACGGCCGTGACACCGCACAGTCTGAAAAAGCTGTAGGGAGGGGAGTGAGAGGCGAGGATATGCACTGCGCACGGGCACGGATCACAGGCCCGCGGTGGGATTACATTAGACGACACTGCGAGGCGGGATCTCGGCCAGCGCACCCGCACAGGCGCAGCCAGCCTGACACCAAATGATGTCAGAAGACGGGCAGCGCAAAATGTGTGCATGGCCAAGGGCTAACCTAACAGCGCAGGCTCCGGGACAGATTCAAACAACGCTGAGGAGGCGGCGCACGGCGCCAAGGGGGTAAAAATGATGGCTGTGCTGCGTCACACGACAAAGGAAAGTTCCACCTACCGGACGGTTTAACGCTGTGAGGGGACACATTTCATAACTGTTAGGTTCCGCATGTGCAAGGACCATAATTAAAAGAGCTAAGTTTACCTTTTCCAGCATTAGTGCTGTACACAATGGCTCTTTCAGCTACAAACGCCTGGGGGGGGGGGTTAAAGGTTTCCTTTCAACTTGCTCGAGTGCAGGCTTCGGCCTACACTCCGCTCCCCCTGCTCCTCCTGCTGACCCTGGGCTCTAACACCGCCAGTTGGGGCCCGGTACTGCTAGCTGCACAGAGAAAAACACCAGCCAATGTGTCAGTGGGGTTCAGCACCGCCAGCTGTTCCCCTGCTGTGCAGCCGGCATCGTGTCCTGCAAAAGCCACGCAGACACAAGAACTGAAATTGAAGGGAACCTGTCCCCCCTCCCCCAGGCGTTTTTACGTTATCCAGCCACCTTGTACAGCGGTAATGCTGCATGTGTGCAAGGTGGCTCAGAAACGTATTCTCCTCGCACATGTGGAACTGAAAACACGTCTGCAATGTGTCCTCTGTGTGACCATTTAACCGTCCCGGTGGTGTGACTTTCCTTTGTAATGACACGCTGCAACCCCCTTGGTAGCGCTGCCCGTCTTCTGGCATCATTGTTTGGCTGGCTGCGCCTCTGCGGCCGCCCTGACCCACACAACGCCCCTCGGTGTCTTATTTATTGGGACTGCGAGGGTGTGATTGATGGGCAGGATCAGTGCATCAGTTCGCCTGTCCCTCCTCTCCTTCCGCCTTCTTCGGACTGTGCGGCTTCATGGCCGTGGCATGCGATAAGGGATCAGATGACGCCGCACAGTCTGAAGCGGGTGTAAGGACCCGAGTGTGAGAGGCCAACATATGTGCTGCGCCAGGCCCTGAATCCCAGCCCCGCAGTGTTTTGACAATGTTAAGACACTGCGGGGCTGGGATTCATGGTCATCGCGAAACGCACCGGCCGACATTAAATGATGTCAGAAGATGGGCAGCGCTAACAGCGCTAGGCCAGGGGATAACACGACAGCGCAGACTCCTGTACAGCAAATAACAACGCTCAGGAGGCTGCACCCAGCACCAAGGTGGGATTCTTGACATCTGTGCTGCGTCTCATTACAAAGGGAACTCGCGCCTCCAACACAGTTTGACTGTATAAAGGGCTAAATGTTATACGTGTTTCATTCAGCGTGTGCAAGGAGCGAAATTAAAAGAGCAACCTTTGACTTGTGCAGCACTACTGCTGCATAAGCTGTGGCTCTTCTACTTTCTAACCCCTGAGGGGGGGTTAAAGGTTACCTTTGAAATTGGTTCAAGTAGGCTTCGGCCTACACTCTGCTCCCCCTGCAGAGCCCGGGCTCCAACACCGCTAGTTGCTGTCCGGAAGTGCTGGCTGCACAGAGCCAAACACCTCGCCAATGTGTCAGTGGGGTCCAGCACCGCCAGCTGTTCCCCTGCTGTGTAGCCGGCAACGTGTCCTGCGACCGCCACGCAGACACAACAGACCCAAAGCTGCCGCCAGTGCAGGCTTCGGCCTACACTCCCCTCCCCCTGCTCCTGCTCCTCCTCCTCCTGCTGACCCTGGGCTCTAACAAACCGCCAGTTGGGGCCCAGATGTGCTAGCTGCACAGAGAAAAACACCAGCCAATGTGTCAGTGGGGTCCAGCACCGCCAGCTGTTCCCCTGCTGTGCAGCCGGCAACGTGTCCTGCAAAAGCCACGCAGACACAAGAACTGAAATTGAAGGGAACCTGTCCCCCCTCCCCCAGGCGTTTTTACGTTATCCAGCCACCTTGTACAGCGGTAATGCTGCATGTGTGCAAGGTGGCTCAGAAACGTATTCTCCTCGCACATGTGGAACTGAAAACACGTCTGCAATGTGTCCTCTGTGTGACCATTTAACCGTCCCGGTGGTGTGACTTTCCTTTGTAATGACACGCTGCAACCCCCTTGGTAGCGCTGCCCGTCTTCTGGCATCATTGTTTGGCTGGCTGCGCCTCTGCGGCCGCCCTGACCCACACAACGCCCCTCGGTGTCTTATTTATTGGGACTGCGAGGGTGTGATTGATGGGCAGGATCAGTGCATCAGTTCGCCTGTCCCTCCTCTCCTTCCGCCTTCTTCGGACTGTGCGGCTTCATGGCCGTGGCATGCGATAAGGGATCAGATGACGCCGCACAGTCTGAAGCGGGTGTAAGGACCCGAGTGTGAGAGGCCAACATATGTGCTGCGCCAGGCCCTGAATCCCAGCCCCGCAGTGTTTTGACAATGTTAAGACACTGCGGGGCTGGGATTCATGGTCATCGCGAAACGCACCGGCCGACATTAAATGATGTCAGAAGATGGGCAGCGCTAACAGCGCTAGGCCAGGGGATAACACGACAGCGCAGACTCCTGTACAGCAAATAACAACGCTCAGGAGGCTGCACCCAGCACCAAGGTGGGATTCTTGACATCTGTGCTGCGTCTCATTACAAAGGGAACTCGCGCCTCCAACACAGTTTGACTGTATAAAGGGCTAAATGTTATACGTGTTTCATTCAGCGTGTGCAAGGAGCGAAATTAAAAGAGCAACCTTTGACTTGTGCAGCACTACTGCTGCATAAGCTGTGGCTCTTCTACTTTCTAACCCCTGAGGGGGGGTTAAAGGTTACCTTTGAAATTGGTTCAAGTAGGCTTCGGCCTACACTCTGCTCCCCCTGCAGAGCCCGGGCTCCAACACCGCTAGTTGCTGTCCGGAAGTGCTGGCTGCACAGAGCCAAACACCTCGCCAATGTGTCAGTGGGGTCCAGCACCGCCAGCTGTTCCCCTGCTGTGTAGCCGGCAACGTGTCCTGCGACCGCCACGCAGACACAACAGACCCAAAGCTGCCGCCAGTGCAGGCTTCGGCCTACACTCCCCTCCCCCTGCTCCTGCTCCTCCTCCTCCTGCTGACCCTGGGCTCTAACAAACCGCCAGTTGGGGCCCAGATGTGCTAGCTGCACAGAGAAAAACACCAGCCAATGTGTCAGTGGGGTCCAGCACCGCCAGCTGTTCCCCTGCTGTGCAGCCGGCAACGTGTCCTGCAAAAGCCACGCAGACACAAGAACTGAAATTGAAGGGAACCTGTCCCCCCTCCCCCAGGCGTTTTTACGTTATCCAGCCACCTTGTACAGCGGTAATGCTGCATGTGTGCAAGGTGGCTCAGAAACGTATTCTCCTCGCACATGTGGAACTGAAAACACGTCTGCAATGTGTCCTCTGTGTGACCATTTAACCGTCCCGGTGGTGTGACTTTCCTTTGTAATGACACGCTGCAACCCCCTTGGTAGCGCTGCCCGTCTTCTGGCATCATTGTTTGGCTGGCTGCGCCTCTGCGGCCGCCCTGACCCACACAACGCCCCTCGGTGTCTTATTTATTGGGACTGCGAGGGTGTGATTGATGGGCAGGATCAGTGCATCAGTTCGCCTGTCCCTCCTCTCCTTCCGCCTTCTTCGGACTGTGCGGCTTCATGGCCGTGGCATGCGATAAGGGATCAGATGACGCCGCACAGTCTGAAGCGGGTGTAAGGACCCGAGTGTGAGAGGCCAACATATGTGCTGCGCCAGGCCCTGAATCCCAGCCCCGCAGTGTTTTGACAATGTTAAGACACTGCGGGGCTGGGATTCATGGTCATCGCGAAACGCACCGGCCGACATTAAATGATGTCAGAAGATGGGCAGCGCTAACAGCGCTAGGCCAGGGGATAACACGACAGCGCAGACTCCTGTACAGCAAATAACAACGCTCAGGAGGCTGCACCCAGCACCAAGGTGGGATTCTTGACATCTGTGCTGCGTCTCATTACAAAGGGAACTCGCGCCTCCAACACAGTTTGACTGTATAAAGGGCTAAATGTTATACGTGTTTCATTCAGCGTGTGCAAGGAGCGAAATTAAAAGAGCAACCTTTGACTTGTGCAGCACTACTGCTGCATAAGCTGTGGCTCTTCTACTTTCTAACCCCTGAGGGGGGGTTAAAGGTTACCTTTGAAATTGGTTCAAGTAGGCTTCGGCCTACACTCTGCTCCCCCTGCAGAGCCCGGGCTCCAACACCGCTAGTTGCTGTCCGGAAGTGCTGGCTGCACAGAGCCAAACACCTCGCCAATGTGTCAGTGGGGTCCAGCACCGCCAGCTGTTCCCCTGCTGTGTAGCCGGCAACGTGTCCTGCGACCGCCACGCAGACACAACAGACCCAAAGCTGCCGCCAGTGCAGGCTTCGGCCTACACTCCCCTCCCCCTGCTCCTGCTCCTCCTCCTCCTGCTGACCCTGGGCTCTAACAAACCGCCAGTTGGGGCCCAGATGTGCTAGCTGCACAGAGAAAAACACCAGCCAATGTGTCAGTGGGGTCCAGCACCGCCAGCTGTTCCCCTGCTGTGCAGCCGGCAACGTGTCCTGCAAAAGCCACGCAGACACAAGAACTGAAATTGAAGGGAACCTGTCCCCCCTCCCCCAGGCGTTTTTACGTTATCCAGCCACCTTGTACAGCGGTAATGCTGCATGTGTGCAAGGTGGCTCAGAAACGTATTCTCCTCGCACATGTGGAACTGAAAACACGTCTGCAATGTGTCCTCTGTGTGACCATTTAACCGTCCCGGTGGTGTGACTTTCCTTTGTAATGACACGCTGCAACCCCCTTGGTAGCGCTGCCCGTCTTCTGGCATCATTGTTTGGCTGGCTGCGCCTCTGCGGCCGCCCTGACCCACACAACGCCCCTCGGTGTCTTATTTATTGGGACTGCGAGGGTGTGATTGATGGGCAGGATCAGTGCATCAGTTCGCCTGTCCCTCCTCTCCTTCCGCCTTCTTCGGACTGTGCGGCTTCATGGCCGTGGCATGCGATAAGGGATCAGATGACGCCGCACAGTCTGAAGCGGGTGTAAGGACCCGAGTGTGAGAGGCCAACATATGTGCTGCGCCAGGCCCTGAATCCCAGCCCCGCAGTGTTTTGACAATGTTAAGACACTGCGGGGCTGGGATTCATGGTAATCGCGAAACGCACCGGCCGACATTAAATGATGTCAGAAGATGGGCAGCGCTAACAGCGCTAGGCCAGGGGATAACACGACAGCGCAGACTCCTGTACAGCAAATAACAACGCTCAGGAGGCTGCACCCAGCACCAAGGTGGGATTCTTGACATCTGTGCTGCGTCTCATTACAAAGGGAACTCGCGCCTCCAACACAGTTTGACTGTATAAAGGGCTAAATGTTATACGTGTTTCATTCAGCGTGTGCAAGGAGCGAAATTAAAAGAGCAACCTTTGACTTGTGCAGCACTACTGCTGCATAAGCTGTGGCTCTTCTACTTTCTAACCCCTGAGGGGGGGTTAAAGGTTACCTTTGAAATTGGTTCAAGTAGGCTTCGGCCTACACTCTGCTCCCCCTGCAGAGCCCGGGCTCCAACACCGCTAGTTGCTGTCCGGAAGTGCTGGCTGCACAGAGCCAAACACCTCGCGAATGTGTCAGTGGGGTCCAGCACCGCCAGCTGTTCCCCTGCTGTGTAGCCGGCAACGTGTCCTGCGACCGCCACGCAGACACAACAGACCCAAAGCTGCCGCCAGTGCAGGCTTCGGCCTACACTCCCCTCCCCCTGCTCCTGCTCCTCCTCCTCCTGCTGACCCTGGGCTCTAACAAACCGCCAGTTGGGGCCCAGATGTGCTAGCTGCACAGAGAAAAACACCAGCCAATGTGTCAGTGGGGTCCAGCACCGCCAGCTGTTCCCCTGCTGTGCAGCCGGCAACGTGTCCTGCAAAAGCCACGCAGACACAAGAACTGAAATTGAAGGGAACCTGTCCCCCCTCCCCCAGGCGTTTTTACGTTATCCAGCCACCTTGTACAGCGGTAATGCTGCATGTGTGCAAGGTGGCTCAGAAACGTATTCTCCTCGCACATGTGGAACTGAAAACACGTCTGCAATGTGTCCTCTGTGTGACCATTTAACCGTCCCGGTGGTGTGACTTTCCTTTGTAATGACACGCTGCAACCCCCTTGGTAGCGCTGCCCGTCTTCTGGCATCATTGTTTGGCTGGCTGCGCCTCTGCGGCCGCCCTGACCCACACAACGCCCCTCGGTGTCTTATTTATTGGGACTGCGAGGGTGTGATTGATGGGCAGGATCAGTGCATCAGTTCGCCTGTCCCTCCTCTCCTTCCGCCTTCTTCGGACTGTGCGGCTTCATGGCCGTGGCATGCGATAAGGGATCAGATGACGCCGCACAGTCTGAAGCGGGTGTAAGGACCCGAGTGTGAGAGGCCAACATATGTGCTGCGCCAGGCCCTGAATCCCAGCCCCGCAGTGTTTTGACAATGTTAAGACACTGCGGGGCTGGGATTCATGGTCATCGCGAAACGCACCGGCCGACATTAAATGATGTCAGAAGATGGGCAGCGCTAACAGCGCTAGGCCAGGGGATAACACGACAGCGCAGACTCCTGTACAGCAAATAACAACGCTCAGGAGGCTGCACCCAGCACCAAGGTGGGATTCTTGACATCTGTGCTGCGTCTCATTACAAAGGGAACTCGCGCCTCCAACACAGTTTGACTGTATAAAGGGCTAAATGTTATACGTGTTTCATTCAGCGTGTGCAAGGAGCGAAATTAAAAGAGCAACCTTTGACTTGTGCAGCACTACTGCTGCATAAGCTGTGGCTCTTCTACTTTCTAACCCCTGAGGGGGGGTTAAAGGTTACCTTTGAAATTGGTTCAAGTAGGCTTCGGCCTACACTCTGCTCCCCCTGCAGAGCCCGGGCTCCAACACCGCTAGTTGCTGTCCGGAAGTGCTGGCTGCACAGAGCCAAACACCTCGCCAATGTGTCAGTGGGGTCCAGCACCGCCAGCTGTTCCCCTGCTGTGTAGCCGGCAACGTGTCCTGCGACCGCCACGCAGACACAACAGACCCAAAGCTGCCGCCAGTGCAGGCTTCGGCCTACACTCCCCTCCCCCTGCTCCTGCTCCTCCTCCTCCTGCTGACCCTGGGCTCTAACAAACCGCCAGTTGGGGCCCAGATGTGCTAGCTGCACAGAGAAAAACACCAGCCAATGTGTCAGTGGGGTCCAGCACCGCCAGCTGTTCCCCTGCTGTGCAGCCGGCAACGTGTCCTGCAAAAGCCACGCAGACACAAGAACTGAAATTGAAGGGAACCTGTCCCCCCTCCCCCAGGCGTTTTTACGTTATCCAGCCACCTTGTACAGCGGTAATGCTGCATGTGTGCAAGGTGGCTCAGAAACGTATTCTCCTCGCACATGTGGAACTGAAAACACGTCTGCAATGTGTCCTCTGTGTGACCATTTAACCGTCCCGGTGGTGTGACTTTCCTTTGTAATGACACGCTGCAACCCCCTTGGTAGCGCTGCCCGTCTTCTGGCATCATTGTTTGGCTGGCTGCGCCTCTGCGGCCGCCCTGACCCACACAACGCCCCTCGGTGTCTTATTTATTGGGACTGCGAGGGTGTGATTGATGGGCAGGATCAGTGCATCAGTTCGCCTGTCCCTCCTCTCCTTCCGCCTTCTTCGGACTGTGCGGCTTCATGGCCGTGGCATGCGATAAGGGATCAGATGACGCCGCACAGTCTGAAGCGGGTGTAAGGACCCGAGTGTGAGAGGCCAACATATGTGCTGCGCCAGGCCCTGAATCCCAGCCCCGCAGTGTTTTGACAATGTTAAGACACTGCGGGGCTGGGATTCATGGTCATCGCGAAACGCACCGGCCGACATTAAATGATGTCAGAAGATGGGCAGCGCTAACAGCGCTAGGCCAGGGGATAACACAACAGCGCAGACTCCTGTACAGCAAATAACAACGCTCAGGAGGCTGCACCCAGCACCAAGGTGGGATTCTTGACATCTGTGCTGCGTCTCATTACAAAGGGAACTCGCGCCTCCAACACAGTTTGACTGTATAAAGGGCTAAATGTTATACGTGTTTCATTCAGCGTGTGCAAGGAGCGAAATTAAAAGAGCAACCTTTGACTTGTGCAGCACTACTGCTGCATAAGCTGTGGCTCTTCTACTTTCTAACCCCTGAGGGGGGGTTAAAGGTTACCTTTGAAATTGGTTCAAGTAGGCTTCGGCCTACACTCTGCTCCCCCTGCAGAGCCCGGGCTCCAACACCGCTAGTTGCTGTCCGGAAGTGCTGGCTGCACAGAGCCAAACACCTCGCCAATGTGTCAGTGGGGTCCAGCACCGCCAGCTGTTCCCCTGCTGTGTAGCCGGCAACGTGTCCTGCGACCGCCACGCAGACACAACAGACCCAAAGCTGCCGCCAGTGCAGGCTTCGGCCTACACTCCCCTCCCCCTGCTCCTGCTCCTCCTCCTCCTGCTGACCCTGGGCTCTAACAAACCGCCAGTTGGGGCCCAGATGTGCTAGCTGCACAGAGAAAAACACCAGCCAATGTGTCAGTGGGGTCCAGCACCGCCAGCTGTTCCCCTGCTGTGCAGCCGGCAACGTGTCCTGCAAAAGCCACGCAGACACAAGAACTGAAATTGAAGGGAACCTGTCCCCCCTCCCCCAGGCGTTTTTACGTTATCCAGCCACCTTGTACAGCGGTAATGCTGCATGTGTGCAAGGTGGCTCAGAAACGTATTCTCCTCGCACATGTGGAACTGAAAACACGTCTGCAATGTGTCCTCTGTGTGACCATTTAACCGTCCCGGTGGTGTGACTTTCCTTTGTAATGACACGCTGCAACCCCCTTGGTAGCGCTGCCCGTCTTCTGGCATCATTGTTTGGCTGGCTGCGCCTCTGCGGCCGCCCTGACCCACACAACGCCCCTCGGTGTCTTATTTATTGGGACTGCGAGGGTGTGATTGATGGGCAGGATCAGTGCATCAGTTCGCCTGTCCCTCCTCTCCTTCCGCCTTCTTCGGACTGTGCGGCTTCATGGCCGTGGCATGCGATAAGGGATCAGATGACGCCGCACAGTCTGAAGCGGGTGTAAGGACCCGAGTGTGAGAGGCCAACATATGTGCTGCGCCAGGCCCTGAATCCCAGCCCCGCAGTGTTTTGACAATGTTAAGACACTGCGGGGCTGGGATTCATGGTCATCGCGAAACGCACCGGCCGACATTAAATGATGTCAGAAGATGGGCAGCGCTAACAGCGCTAGGCCAGGGGATAACACGACAGCGCAGACTCCTGTACAGCAAATAACAACGCTCAGGAGGCTGCACCCAGCACCAAGGTGGGATTCTTGACATCTGTGCTGCGTCTCATTACAAAGGGAACTCGCGCCTCCAACACAGTTTGACTGTATAAAGGGCTAAATGTTATACGTGTTTCATTCAGCGTGTGCAAGGAGCGAAATTAAAAGAGCAACCTTTGACTTGTGCAGCACTACTGCTGCATAAGCTGTGGCTCTTCTACTTTCTAACCCCTGAGGGGGGGTTAAAGGTTACCTTTGAAATTGGTTCAAGTAGGCTTCGGCCTACACTCTGCTCCCCCTGCAGAGCCCGGGCTCCAACACCGCTAGTTGCTGTCCGGAAGTGCTGGCTGCACAGAGCCAAACACCTCGCCAATGTGTCAGTGGGGTCCAGCACCGCCAGCTGTTCCCCTGCTGTGTAGCCGGCAACGTGTCCTGCGACCGCCACGCAGACACAACAGACCCAAAGCTGCCGCCAGTGCAGGCTTCGGCCTACACTCCCCTCCCCCTGCTCCTGCTCCTCCTCCTCCTGCTGACCCTGGGCTCTAACAAACTGCCAGTTGGGGCCCAGATGTGCTAGCTGCACAGAGAAAAACACCAGCCAATGTGTCAGTGGGGTCCAGCACCGCCAGCTGTTCCCCTGCTGTGCAGCCGGCAACGTGTCCTGCAAAAGCCACGCAGACACTTGCTCTTGGACCTTCTGCTCCCCATCCTGGTTCCAGTACCGTCAGCTGGTTCCGGGCAGAGCCTTTGGCTTAGGTGCCTCCCTTTGGTATCCGAGTTCCACCAACGTCAGGTGGTCCTTGGTAGTGCTTTCAGGCACGGGTACCTCCTGCTTAGTAACCGGGTTCCAGTAACGTCAGCTGGTCCTCGGTAGTTCCATTGGCTCTTGGACCTTCGGCTACCCATCCGGGTTCCAGCACCGTCAGCTGGTTCTCGGCAGTGTCTTTTGCTCTTGTACCTTCTGCTCCCCATCCTGGTTCCAGTACCGTCAGCTGGTTCCGGGCAGAGCCTTTGGCTTAGGTGCCTCCCTCTGGGTATCTGAGTTCCACCAACGTCAGGTGGTCCTTGGTAGTGCTTTCAGCACAGGTACCTCCTGCTTAGTAACCGGGTTCCAGTAACGTCAGCTGGTCCTCGGTCGTTCCATTGGCTCTTGGACCTTCGGGTAGCCATCCGAGTTCCAGTTCCATCAGCTGGTTCTCGGCATTTTCTCAGCCTTCTTGTACCTTCTGCTACATTTCCAAGTTCAAGAGACTAAACACGATGACCCGGAAGACCACCCCTAAGATGACGACGACACCAGAGACGACAACCACCGTGATGACGACGACCCTGGAGACGATGACCCTGAAGACCACCCCGATGACGACGACCCCGGAGACCACCCCGATGACGACGACCCCGGAGACGACGACCCTGGAGACGACGACGACCTGGAAGACCGAGAAGCAGAAGAACAAGAGGCTGCAGAACAAAGAGCAGAAGGACATTAAGCATAACACAAAATATCAGAGCAAAAAATATTATGTAAATTATAAGCAGAAGAAGACTAAGCAGTGTATGGGGGTGAGTCCGTTCCTCCTCGTGGTGCCCCTGGATAAAGCCTGATGCTGCAGGCCAAACTGAACGCGGACAAATGTAACTGTTTTGTGACAGGCAGAACGGAAGGTGTAATCTTCAAACTTTTATAGATAACAACTACGGGAATGCCTGTCACAAATAAGAATATGATGAAGAAGTAGAATATGATGAAGATAATAGTAAACTAAAAACAATATGAACAATGTAACCCAAAAAATAATAGGTAGAAGATGAAGAAGAAGATGAATAAGGTGAAGAAGTTGATGTCAAAGAAGCTGATGATGAGGATAATTAAGAAGAAAGCGTGGGAGAAGTAAAAAAAAAGGTGAAGGGCGTGGAAGCAGTGAAACATCAATATCTGACATTAAAAAAAAAATTAACATAGTGAAATTCTTTCTAACGCCGAACGTCATAAAAAAAAACGCAAAATCCTGCTATTCTATTACATTGGGCTAAACCTCTGTGCCTTTAATATCTCCGCCACGTCCCCCAATACATCCTACATTATTCTTAGTTGTTTTCCTTCATGTAGAATGAACCTACAAGTGTATAAAGGGTTTATTTTAATTCCGATATTTTCGTCCCATTGACTTGCATTGGGATCGGGTATCGGTATCGGATTAGATCCGATACTTTGACGGTATCGGCCGATACTTTCCGATACCGATACTTTCCGATATCGGAAGGTATCGCTCAACACTACTAACTACTAATACTCCGCATTACCTAGTGCCTGTCGCCCATGCGATGTCCCCACCCACCACCAAAACCAGTCATATTGTAACTACAGAGTAAGGTGGGAAGAATTCCATCTACCCCACATTTTTTCAAACTTTCCCGGACACCCCTATTCTGATACAGTGTGCGCTCATATGGAATGATCGATTTTACCAGGTCAATCCAAGTTCTCCGGGAGGGGCATGAGCTCCCCATCCACCGCAGTGCCAATGTCTTTCATGCCATAAAAAGGGTTTCCCGCAAGAGTATCTCAGTATAATGATCCTAAGTCTCCTCCTCCCATTCTCCGAATATACAAATTAATGGATCAAGGGGAACAGGAAGCGATAACAGCGATGTTAGTAAGGATGTCACCTCCCTCCAATAGTGAGAAATGACAGGACATCTCCATATCATGTGGATAAAATCTGCATCCGATGAGTGCAATCGCGGACACTCTGACGTTTGATATCGACCCATTTTATAAAGCGTCGGAGTTAAATATGCTTGATGCATTATATATAGCTGGATCATCCTATTATTAACCATTGGAGATACCCTAACCGGAGACTCAAGAACGTCCTCCAAATACTCCTCCTGTATATTGGAAAGGAGTCCCTCCCATTTTTCCTTAATTGAATTAAGAGTAGATGTAGCTCCTGAAGATAGCAAATAAGTGTAGAGGGAGGAGATAAGACCTTGAGGGCCCTGAGATTTGAGGATCCCTATCAAGGGTAAAGAAGAAATAGCACGACCTAGGCCTGAATGTCTTATATACGATTGAATAGCGGACCTAAATTGTAAATATCTAAAAAATTGGGACCTCGGTATACTGTGTTTAGCTTGTAGTTGCTCAAACGATACAAAGATTCCCCCGTTATACAGATCGCCTATTGAGGTGACGCCGTGCGTCACCCAGAAGTCAGTGGACGGGTGATTAGATAGTGCTGGGAAATATCTGTTGTTCCACAGGGGCATCTCCGCTATAATGGCTGTAAATTTAATAGTTTTTTTAATTTGCCTCCAGACCAATCGCGCCAAAGGAAGCAAAGGCAGCAAACGCGGGACATTAGTTTTCTCCATCTCCAGAAAGTGTAGTGGACAATCAATTTGGGCCGATTGAAAAAGGTGACTTTCAGAGTTGGGAGGGGACCTATCGGGCATCCATTTATTGAGAGCTCTAGCCTGACCTGCCAGATAATAGAAATAGAAATCCGGCAACGCCGCCCCGTCCCCCTGTTTCTGCCTCAGCAGCGTAGACAGTTTAAGTTTGGGTCTGGAAGTACCCCATATGAAAGTTGTAGTTTGAGAATTCAAATCGGTAAAAAAGGATTTAGGGATCGGCACTGCACTGTGCTGAAGGAAGTAACTGAGTTTGGGGAGTAGTATCATTTTAATTAAATTAATACGACCAGCTACAGAAAGTGGGAGTTTGGACCAAGCTGCAAATTTAGATTTAACCAGTTCTATCAGGGGAAATATATTAAGTTGTAAGTCGAGCCCACTAAGTTGAGTAATATGTATGCCTAGGTGTTTGAAACTGGTTACAATGGGAAGGGGAGAGAGGGTCCCAAGGCGAGGCATTGGAGTATGGGAGAGGGGCATCAACGCTGATTTATCCCAATTTATGTATAGGCCTGAATATCTACTAAATTCATCTATAGTAGCAATCACCCGCGGCAGACTTTCTTCCACTTTATCCATAAAGATCACCATGTCATCAGCATACAGACCGATGGTATCTACCCGGCCAGCTATGTCTATACTTTTAATATCTAGAGAGGACCTCACACGTATCGCCAATGCCTCTATCGCCAGAGCGAAGAGGGCCGGGGAGAGGGGGCATCCTTGGCAGGTTCCTCGATGTAGTGAAAAGGGTGCAGAGATTGTACCATTTACAATTAGATGGGCTCTAGGTTTGATATATAGTAGACCCACCCATTTTAAGAATTTGTCTCCGAAGCCATATTTTTGCAAACAGGCTGAGAGGAAGGGCCACTCGAGAGAATCAAAGGCCTTGGCCGCATCCAGCGATGCCAGTGCCCAGGAATTATCTGATACTAATGAACTGTATTGGACTACCGATTGAACTCGTCTAATATTAATAGAGGTATTCTTACCTGGCATGAAACCTGTTTGGTCTGGATGTATAAGGTCTAGTATAATTGAATTTAGTCTGGTTGCTAGAATTTTAGTAAAGATTTTATAGTCCACGTTTACCAAAGATATAGGGCGGTAAGATCCACATTCCAAAGGATCCTTCCCCTCTTTTTTAAGTACAATAATATTTGCCTCGTAATAGGTGTCGGGAATAGAGCCTGCCTCCCACAGCCCCCGAAATACTTTCAACAAGAGTGGTGCCAGTGTGCCCCGATATTTCCTAAATAATTCAATGGGAAACCCATCTGGACCAGGAGCTTTCCCGGAAGCCATATCTGCCATAGCATATTCAACCTCCTCCAAGGTAAACTCAGCGTCCATATAGGCTCGCTGAGCTGGGCTTAGTGTGGGAAACGTTATATCCAATAGGTAGTTTAAGTTTTCCGAGATATCAAAGTCACATTTGGATGAATATAGTGACTTATAATATTCATGAAAACAGTGGAGTATCTCCTCGGTTGAGGACACCAGTAGTCCGTCAGATGTTCGGATCTGTAATATAGTATTGGATATATTATGTTGACATACCAAGAATGCCAAAAATTTACTAGCTTGGTTGCCCAATTCAAAGTAAGATTGACACGCAAAAAATAATTTACGCTTGGACTTAGTGACTGTATGTTGGATATTTAGCCTCTGAGAAGATAGCCATTCAAGTCTATTGCCATTAGTAGGGTCAGATATATATGCAGATTCCGAATCTCTCAATCTCCGCTCCACCTCGTCATCCTCCTCTGAGGTCACCCTCTTTATATAGGAAACTGTAAACGACAGACATCCCCGCAGATATGACTTAAGGGCATCCCAAAATATATTAGTGCCCTGGGGCTCCGGGTGAGACGAGAGAAAACATTCCAGCTGATTAACAGTTCTATCACTAGAATCCAGTAATTTAAGCCAAAATGGATTCAGCTTCCAGATTATGCCATTGTTGGATTGACCAAATTTAAGTTTAAGGATAATTGGGCTGTGGTCAGATATTCCCCTATTACCATGTTCAATGCTGTCTACCCACATTGCCACCTTCTCGGATCCAAATATGTAATCTAAGAGGGAGAGGGTGCGTCTGGTAGATGAATGGCAGGTATATCCCTTTACCCCAGGGTGGCGCACTCTCCACAGATCCAACCACCCACTTCCCTCCATAAATAAAGCCAATTGGGAAGAAGCCTGTGATGGAGGCTCCCCAGCCTGTTATGATCCTAGTGGCAAGGATCGCAGGTCGGACTAGCTAAGTAACTGAACAGACTACTAGCTCTGGGGAAGTGGTAACTAGATTGACCGCAACCTGATCCTATCCGCAAACAACTATAGGCAGCCGTGGAACGTTACCTAAAAATCCTAGACGTCTCGTCACGGCCTGAGAAACTGACTATTCCTGGAGGGAAAGTAAGTCCTCACTTGCCTCACTGGAATGACCCCAAAGATATAGAATAGCCCCCCACAAATATTAACGGTGAGTTAAGGGGAAAGCACAAACGCAGAGATGAAATCAGATTTAGCAAATGAGGCCCGCTAATACTAGATAGCAGAAAATAGGAAGGAAACTGTGCGGTCAATAAAAAACCCTATTCAAAATATCCACGCAGAGATTGCTCGAGCCCCCGCACCAACTAACGGTGCGGGGGAAGCAACTCCGTACCCCAGAGCTTACCAGCAAAAAGAAATCACATGTTAGCAAGCTGGACTAGACTCATCATACACAGAAATCATATTGCAGGCAGATGAGCAAAAAATATTCAAACAGAACTTAGCTTATCCTGAAGAGGCAGAAAACGAGATAATCAGGAGTAATCAGAATAGCACTGAATACATTGACAGCCGGCAAAAAGTGGAAGTGAAGCAGAGCTAAATAGGAGCCTCCCTGGTGAATAACGAGGCAGCTGATCCAGCAGACCCGCAGGATAATAAACCAAACCACCAGGGGGAGCCAAAAAACCAAAGTCACACAATACCATCTGTGACCACAAGAGGGAGCCTGAAAACGGAGTTCACAACAGTACCCCCCCCTTGAGGAGGGGTCACCGAACCCTCATCAAAACCCCCAGGGCGATCAGGGTGAGCCACATGGAAGGCACGAACCAAATCGGCCGCATGAACATCAGAGGCGACAACCCAGGAATTATCCTCCTGACCATAGCCTTTCCACTTAACCAAATACTGAAGCCTCCGTCTAGAAATACGAGAATCCAAGACCTTCTCCACCACGTATTCCAATTCTCCCTCAACCAGCACAGGGGCAGGAGGCTCAACCGAAGGAACCACAGGCACCACATACCTCCGCAACAACGACCGATGGAACACATTATGAATAGCAAACGATGCCGGGAGGTCCAAATGAAATGACACAGGGTTAAGGACTTCCAAAATCTTATAAGGACCGATAAACCAAGGCTTAAACTTAGGAGAGGAGACCTTCATAGGAACAAAGCGAGAAGACAACCACACCAAATCCCCAACGCGAAGTCGGGGACCCACACAGCTACGGCGGTTGGCAAAGCGCTGAGCCTTCTCTTGTGACAGCTTCAAATTGTCCACCACATGATTCCAAATCTGATGCAACCTATCCACCACAACATCCACTCCAGGACAGTCAGAAGACTCCACCTGACCCGAGGAAAAACGAGGATGAAACCCTGAATTACAAAAAAAAGGAGAAACCAAAGTAGCAGAACTAGCCCGATTATTAAGGGCAAACTCGGCCAATGGCAAAAAAGTCACCAAGTCGTCCTGATCAGCAGAAACAAAACATCTTAAATAGGTTTCCAAAGTCTGATTAGTGCGCTCGGTTTGGCCATTCGTCTGAGGATGGAAGGCTGACGAAAAAGACAAAGTAATGCCCATCTTAGCACAAAAGGTCCGCCAAAATCTAGACACAAACTGGGATCCTCTGTCGGAAACAATATTTTCAGGGATCCCGTGCAAACGAACCACATTTTGAAAAAACAGAGGAACCAACTCGGAGGAGGAAGGCAACTTAGGCAAGGGCACCAAATGGACCATTTTAGAAAAACAATCACACACCACCCAAATGACCGACATTCTCTGAGAGACAAGGAGATCTGAAATAAAATCCATGGAAATGTGCGTCCAAGGCCTCTTCGGGACAGGCAAAGGCAACAACAAGCCACTGGCACGAGAACAGCAAGGCTTAGCCCGAGCACAAATTCCACAAGACTGCACAAAGGAACGCACATCCTGTGACAAGGAAGGCCACCAGAAGGACCTAGCCACCAAATCTCTGGTACCAAAAATCCCAGGATGGCCTGCCAACACCGAAGAATGAACCTCGGAAATAACTCTGCTGGTCCATCTATCTGGGACAAACAGCCTCTCCGGTGGACAACGGTCAGGTCTATCCGCCTGAAACTCCTGCAGCACTCGTCGCAAATCTGGGGAGATGGCAGACAAAATCACCCCTTCTCTGAGGATACCAGCTGGCTCTGAATCACCAGGAGAGTCAGGCACAAAACTCCTAGAAAGAGCATCAGCCTTCACATTCTTCGAACCAGGCAGGTATGAGACCACGAAATCAAAACGAGAGAAAAACAATGACCAACGAGCCTGTCTAGGATTCAGCCGCTTGGCCGACTCGAGATAAATCAAATTCTTGTGATCAGTCAAGACCACCACACGATGCTTAGCTCCCTCGAGCCAATGTCGCCACTCCTCAAATGCCCACTTCATAGCCAACAACTCCCGATTACCAACATCATAATTCCGCTCGGCAGGCGAAAACTTTCTTGAAAAGAAAGCACATGGCTTCATCACAGAGCCATCAGAGCTTCTCTGCGACAAAACAGCCCCCGCTCCAATCTCAGAAGCATCAACCTCGACCTGGAAAGGAAGGGAGACGTCTGGCTGACATAAGACCGGAGCCGAAGAAAACCGGCGCTTCAGCTCCCGAAAGGCCTCCACAGCCGCAGGAGACCAATTAGTAACATCAGAACCCTTCTTGGTCAAATCCGTCAATGGCTTAACAACACCAGAAAAATTAGCGATGAAACGACGGTAAAATTAGCAAAACCCAAGAACTTCTGAAGACTCTTAACAGATGTAGGCTGAGTCCAGTCATGAATAGCCTGAACCTTGACTGGGTCCATCTCAATAGCAGAAGGAGAAAAAATGAAACCCAAAAAAGAGACCTTCTGGACTCCAAAAAGACATTTTGAGCCCTTCACAAATAAAGCATTGGCATGCAGGACCTGAAACACCATCCTGACCTGCTTAACATGGGACTCCCAATCATCCGAAAAAACCAGAATATCATCCAGATACACAATCATAAATTTATCCAGATATTCGCGGAAGATGTCGTGCATAAAGGACTGAAAGACAGAAGGAGCGTTAGAAAGTCCAAAAGGCATCACCAAGTACTCAAAATGGCCTTCGGGCGTATTAAATGCAGTTTTCCATTCATCACCCTGCTTAATACGCACAAGGTTATACGCACCACGAAGATCTATCTTGGTGAACCAACTAGACCCACTAATGCGAGCAAACAGATCAGATAACAATGGCAAAGGATACTGAAATTTGACCGTGATTTTGTTTAGAAGGCGATAATCAATACAAGGTCTCAAGGAACCATCCTTCTTAGCCACAAAAAAGAACCCCGCACCAAGAGGGGAGGAGGAGGGGCGAATAAGTCCTTTCTCCAAAGACTCCTTTATATAACTCTGCATAGCAGCATGCTCCGGCACTGACAAATTGAAAAGTCGTCCCTTAGGAAACTTACTACCAGGAATCAAATTTATAGCACAATCACAATCCCTATGAGGAGGTAGAGAACTGAGTTTGGGCTCATCAAATACATCCTGGTAATCTGACAAAAACGCAGGGACCTCAGAAGGAGTGGATGAAGCAATTGACACCACAGGAGCGTCGCCATGAATTCCCTGACAACCCCAACTTGACACAGACATTGCTTTCCAATCCAGGACTGGATTATGAGTCTGCAACCATGGCAGGCCCAACACGACAACATCATGCAAATTATGCAATACAAGAAAGCGAATCACCTCCTGATGAACAGGAGTCATGCACATGGTCACTTGTGTCCAGTACTGAGGTTTATTCATAGCCAATGGTGTAGCATCAATTCCCCTTAGTGGAATAGGGAATTTTAAAGGCTCCAAAACAAAACCACAGCGCCTGGCAAATGACAAATCCATCAGACTCAGGGCAGCACCTGAATCCACAAAAGCCATAACCGGGTAAGATGACAGGGAACAAATCAGGGTAACAGACAAAATAAACTTAGGCTGTAAAGTACCGATGGTGACAGATTTATCAATCCTTTTTGTGCGCTTAGAGCATGCTGAGATAACATGAGCTGAGTCACCACAGTAAAAGCACAACCCATTTTGCCGTCTATAATTTTGCCGTTCACTTCTGGTCAGAATTCTATAACATTGCATAGACTCAGGTGTCTGTCCAGAAGACACCGCCAAATGGTGCGCAGGTTTGCGCTCCCGCAAACGCCGACCAATCTGAATGGCCAGAGTCATTGACTCATTCAGACCTGCAGGCGTAGGGAACCCCACCATGACATTCTTAATGGCTTCAGAAAGACCTTTTCTGAAATTTGCAGCCAGGGCACACTCATTCCATTGAGTAAGCACCGACCATTTCCGAAATTTCTGGCAGTACACCTCTGCATCATCTTGCCCCTGAGAGAGGGCGAACAACGCTTTTTCAGCCTGGTTCTCAAGATTAGGTTCCTCATAGAGCAATCCAAGGGCCAGAAAAAACGCATCCACACTGAGCAATGCAGGATCCCCTGGAGCCAATGCGAAAGCCCAATCTTGAGGATCGCCACGCAAGAAAGAAATAATAATCTTAACTTGCTGAACAGAATCCCCAGAGGAACGAGGTTTCAAAGAAAGAAACAACTTGCAATTGTTCTTAAAATTCAGGAACCTAGATCTATCTCCAGAAAACAACTCCGGAATAGGTATTCTAGGCTCTGACATAGGACTGTGCACAAAAAAATCCTGAATACTTTGTACCTTTGCAGCAAGATAATCCACACTGGAGGCTAAACTCTGGATATCCATATCAGCAGCTGAACTCAGAGCCACACCAAGATTAAGAGGAGGAGAGAAGCCAGACACACAGCAGCTAGACACACGGCAGCAAAAAAAAAAAAAAATATCTCCAAGCTTCTTTTCTCCTGCTTCTGCCATGCAATTAACACTTTATTGGCCGGCTGTACTGTTATGATCCTAGTGGCAAGTATCGCAGGTCGGACTAGCTAAGTAACTGAACAGACTACTAGCTCTGGGGAAGTGGTAACTAGATTGACCGCAAACTGATCCTATCCGCAAACAACTATAGGCAGCCGTGGAACGTTACCTAAAAATCCTAGACGTCTCGTCACGGCCTGAGAAACTGACTATTCCTGGAGGGAAAGTAAGTCCTCACTTGCCTCACTGGAATGACCCCAAAGATATAGAATAGCCCCCCACAAATATTAACGGTGAGTTAAGGGGAAAGCACAAACGCAGAGATGAAATCAGATTTAGCAAATGAGGCCCGCTAATACTAGATAGCAGAAAATAGGAAGGAAACTGTGCGGTCAATAAAAAACCCTATTCAAAATATCCACGCAGAGATTGCTCGAGCCCCCGCACCAACTAACGGTGCGGGGGAAGCAACTCCGTACCCCAGAGCTTACCAGCAAAAAGAAATCACATGTTAGCCAGCTGGACTAGACTCATCATACACAGAAATCATATTGCAGGCAGATGAGCAAAAAATATTCAAACAGAACTTAGCTTATCCTGAAGAGGCAGAAAACGAGATAATCAGGAGTAATCAGAATAGCACTGAATACATTCAGCCGGCAACAAGTGGAAGTGAAGCAGAGCTAAATAGGAGCCTCCCTGGTGAATAACGAGGCAGCTGATCCAGCAGACCCGCAGGATAATAAACCAAACCACCAGGGGGAGCCAAAACACCAAAGTCACACAATACCATCTGTGACCACAAGAGGGAGCCTGAAAACGGAGTTCACAACACCAGCCGTCTCGTTGCCCAGTCTCAGTCTATCCAAGCGATTATCCATAACTAGATTAAAGTCCCCCATACAAATAACATTAGCTTCTGGGAAGCTTAGAGCAAAACTCAGTGCCCTCCGAAGAACCGAGATGTTAGCCAGAGGGGGTTGTAAACACACAGTATAACATATTCACGAGAGTTGATTAGAGCATGTACAAAGACAAAACGACCTTCGGTGTCCCTTCTAGCCTCTCTGACCTCCCATCTAACATCCCTGTGAATGAGCAATGAGACCCCTCTAGAATAGCTAGTGTGAAATGCGTGGACGGACCATTGCACCCATGGTTTCTGTACACAGCGGACCGAATCTCTGGTTAAATGTGTCTCCACCAGCGCCACTATATGGGGGTGATGACGCTTGATCTGAGAAAAGACCTTAATCTTCTTCCGAGGTGATTTAATACCCCGTACGTTCCAGGTCATACAGACTACCTCAGACCCCATACCCGCATTTCAAAATATGATAAATAGTGGTGTCCAGGTAGAGACTGGGGACAACCCATAAAAGGCAGGAGAGTTGTTGGCGGCGATTTCTACCTACAAAACAAGTAAAACCAACATGAAAGCAGAAACAGAGCAAAAACCAAACAGTATAGGAGTAAAGTCCTGTGCTCCTATTAACAAGAAAAAAACGGGGATACCCTCGCTAGGTTCAGCGTCCGGTATTGTTGTTAAGTGGGACGCCCACATAGAGAGCTCCAATATGCAATTATCAGCACAACTACATTAGGACTTTTTTGCATTGGACACCCCGTGGGTTCGCAGCCACTCAGCCACCTCTTCCAGATCAGTGAAAAACACAGAGGTGCCGTCTTGAACAACGCGCAGATGAGCTGGATAGATCATGGAGTATATAACATTTTGGTCTCTGAGTTGCCTCTTTATATCCATGAACCATGCCCGCTGTTTCTGAAGTTCCATTGAGAAATCCGGGAAGATTGAAATAGTAGCATTGTGGAATTTAATAGGGCTCTTCTGACTTGCCAGGTGCAGGATAGTGTCTCTATCTTTGCAGTTGAGAAGACGTGCCAAAAAGGGTCTCGGCGGAGCTCCAGGGGCAAGGGGTCTCGTAGGAACTCTATGGGCTCTCTCCACAGAGAAAGTTGAGGAAAATTCGCCTCCCAGAGTGGTCTTGAGTCATTCCTCCAGAAATTCTTCAGGACGTTGACCCTCAGAGCGTTCTGGCAGACCAATAAGTCAGATATTATTCCGACGCAGTCTGTTCTCCAGGTCATCCTCTTTTTGTTTCCAAGCATTTATGGAGCCAGCCACCTTTGTCAATTTAGCCTCCATGGGAGGGATGGTGTCCTCCACCTGTGACACTCTTGTCTCCACCTCTGTGATACGTCCTCCCATGGTTTGCATATCATGTCTCAGGCGGCCAACCTCAGTGTGCACGTTCTCTATTTTTTCAGTAAGAGAAGATCTGGTCAAAGAGATGGCCTGCATTAGTTGTTCAGAGGCCTGTTTGAGGGTTAGTTCTACCTGTTCACCCTCCTCAATACTGTCCAACAGGCGGCCTTTCCGTGGAGACTGTGCAGGATTATTTCTGAGAGTTCGCCCACCATCCGAATAGTCCTCTCTAGCATATTTCTTCAGTTTGTCAGCAGCTCCTGAACCCTTTGAATGCTGCATGACTGACAGAGGTGGAGAACAACTAGATGACCAGAATAATAAAAGAGACAGTTCCACTCACAAAGATGATAGAGTAATACGAATCCTGTATACAGAGCCTAGCAGGCAGCGCAAAATGAGTAAGATGTTTATAGTAGCAATAGAGTTCACTAAACGCAGCAGTGCCCAGTCCAGGTCAAACTTTGTGCACCAGGGGGAGGAGGGGAGAGCCTGCAGCCCCCGCAAAGAAAGCAGCAAGGAGGAGAGCCAATCCCTCCAAGTCTCTAGCACTGATAGGGATAGGTGACTTCCGAATAGGGGAAGCACGGGGCCCAATATCTCAGGGCACACTCTGACTGTCCCCGCAATGTGGATCAGGATATATGCACACCTCCCAGACAGAGCCGTAAGGATGGTGTTCAGCGCCGCGTCACTTCCTGATAAAGCGCACACTTATGGAGTGACCGCCACCTCCCGCCGACACCACCGACCAGCTCCTTCCAGCCTCCGGCGCACCCGAGTCCAGCCACGCTCCGCAGAGCCTCCCAGGCTCAGAAGGGTCCCAGCGGTAATGGAGGCCAGCGCTGCTCTGTGCCTCCTGAGCGCGCGCACATAGAAAAAGGCCGCCGCCTCGTGTGTGTCTCACCGCTCCCACAGGCCTCCCCGGATCTCCACTCCTTTCCAAACTCCGGAATACTCCCCGCAGCAGCCGGTCACCCTCCGGGGTCCAAGAGGGTCTCCAAGCTGTGAGTAGCCCACACTGGAAGGGGTTTAGGTGCCAGGATTTAGTCAGGATAGCAGGAGCTCTCCCCGGGTGCGTCCTCTCGCTCCTGTTACATAGCCACACCCCAGTTAACGCTATTTTGATTAAAAAATAGTAATAATAAAAAGCCATCTCACCACAACCCCACAATGTCAATGTGAATAAGGACAGTGCAGGACAAGGAAAGACAGAGACACTCATCCATGGGAAGCTATACAGATAAGATACTTAGCTCAGAAAGGGGAGCAGCACCCACTGTTGGTAAAAAATACAACAGATAATAGCAAAAAAAAAAATGAGCTGGACAATAAGCTGGTATATGTGCAAAATTTATCTGCACGTCTAAACTGTGAGCATTTCATAGCCAAAACCCAAGACAAACCAAAAATGGGCAAACACCCTGTTATGATAGGGCTAGCGGAACGCACCTAATGAAAGTATATATTTTATTAGGATAGATGCGTTCGCAGCCCGGGGTCCACCGTGCAGGAGAACCTGCTGCTAGTAAATGGCGGAACTAATGGCAGTCTTAGCTAACTCTGTTACTTCACAGAGCAGCCGTGAACACAAAGCACTACGCCCTGTTAGACTCCAAAGAGGCACAGGTTAACTGTCTAAACAAGAGCAGTCAGTGGACTTGCACGCACACAAAACTCCTCGCCGGAGGTGACAGCATTCTAGGGGCTTATTTCTGCCAGGTCCCTGAACACACAAGCATACGAACTCCTCGCCGGAGGTGCCAGCATTCTAGGGGCTTATTTCAGCCGGGTCCCTGAACACACACATACAAGACCACACTGGCGCAAAGTACATAAATGAAAGCAATACTAGCGCATGGCTGTGCGGCCATGCGAGCCTTATATAGCTGCAGCAAGTAAAAGACCTTCCCAGAAGGACCAATGAGAGGCTGCCATACCTGAGCATGTGACCCTAAATCTCCACTGAGAGATCTTGCCCTGGGCATGCTCAGTGTGTGCCAAGCAGGACTTAGTCCTAGCACCTACAGGACCTTCCTGAAAGGACCAATGGACTTAGCTGCAGTATCTGACCATGTGACCCTCGATCTCCACTGAGAGATCTTACTCAGGGCATGCTCAGAACGAGAAGAGCAGGACTTAGTCCCAGAAGCGTCTGCTCGCCGCTGCCCAGCACTGGCTTCAATGGCAGAAGCAGGAAAAGCAGCAGTAACTCTTTGTACAGAGTGGGACTGAGCAAGACGCTAGGACTGACGTCTCCGCTGAGCAGGCTCCACTGCAGCAGGAGAAAAATGGGAGACTGCAGCAGAGATGGCCCAAGATTCCCCTTGTGCAGAGGTGGGAATTCAATCCCTAACACACCCTACAAGTAAATTAGAAAATGTAAATAACATAAGGTACTTAGTTAACCCCTTAGTGAGCAAATTTGGTACTTAATGACTGAGCCAATTTTTACAATTCTGACCACTGTCACTTTATGAGGTTATAACTCTGGAATGCTTTAACGGATCCTGCTGATTCTGAGATAGTTTTTTCGTGACATATTGTACTTCATGATAGTGGTAACGTTTCTTCGATATTACTTGCGATTATTTATGAAAAAATGGAAATACGGCGAAAAGTTTTACAATTTTGCAATTTTCAAATTTTGTATCTTTATGCCCTTAAATCAGAGAGATGTCACAAAAAATAGTTAATAAATAACATTTTCCACATGTCTACTTTACATCAGCAGAATTTTGAAAACAATTTTTTTTTCTGTTAGGGAGTTATAAGGGTTAAAAGTTGACCAACAATTTCTCATTTTTACAACACCATTTTTTTAAAGGGACCACATCACACTTGAAGTCATTTTGAGGGGTCTATATGATAGAAAATAACCAAGTGTGACACCATTGTAAAAACTGCACCCCTGAAGGTGCTCAAAATCACATTCAAGAAGTTTATTAACCCTTTACGTGCTTCACAGGAACTGAAAAAATGTGTAAGGAAAAAATGAACATTTAACTTTTTTTTGCAAACATTTTATTTCAGAACCATTTTTTTTATTTTCACAAGTGTAAAAACAGAAATTTAACCATAAATTTTGTTGTGCAATTTCTCCTGAGTACATCGATACCCCATATGTGGGGGTAAACCACTGTTTGGGCGCACCGCAGAGCTTGGAAGAGAAGGAGTGCTGTTGTGAACTCTATTTTTGGGCTCCCTCATAAAGCAATCCAAGAGCCAGAAAAAACGCATCCACATTAAGCAATGCAGGATCTCCTGGCGCCAGAGAGAAAGCCCAATCCTGCGGGTCGCCACGCAACAAGGAGATAACAATTTTTACTTACTGAGCAGAATCACCAGAGGAACGAGGTCTCAGAGATAGAAATAACTTACAATTATTCTTAAAATTCTGAAACCTAGATCTATCTCCAGAAAACAACTCAGGAATGGGTATCTTTGGTTCTGACATACGGCTATGAATAACAAAATCCTGAATACTTTGCACCCGTGCAGCAAGATGATCCACACTAGTGCCCTTGCCTAAGCTGCCTTCCTCCTCCGATTTGGTTCCTCTATTTTTTCAGAATGTGGTTCGCTTGCACGGCATTCCTGAAAATATTGTGTCTGATAGAGGATCCCAGTTTGTGTCCAGGTTTTGGCGAACTTTTTGTGCTAAGATGGGCATTGATTTGTCTTTTTCGTCGGCCTTCCATCCTCAGACTAATGGCCAAACCGAGCGAACTAATCAGACGTTGGAGACTTATTTGAGATGTTTTGTTTCCGCTGATCAGGATGATTGGGTGACTTTTTTGCCATTGGCTGAGTTTGCCCTTAATAATCGGGCTAGTTCTGCTACCTTGGTTTCGCCTTTTTTCTGCAATTCTGGTTTCCATCCTCGTTTTTCCTCGGGTCAGGTTGAGTCTTCTGACTGTCCTGGGGTGGATTCTGTGGTGGATACATTACAGCAGATTTGGAGCCATGTGGTGGACAATCTGAAATTGTCACAGGAGAGGGCTCAGCGCTTTGCCAACCGCCGCTGCGGTGTGGGTCCCCGACTTCGTGTTGGGGATTTGGTGTGGCTGTCTTCTCGGTATGTTCCTATGAAGGTTTCATCTCCTAAGTTTAAGCCTCGCTTCATCAGTCCTTATAAGATCTTGGAAATCCTTAACCCGGTGTCTTTTCGTTTGGATCTCCCGACATCGTTTGCCATCCATAATGTGTTCCATAGGTCTTTGTTGCGGAGGTATGTGGTACCTGTGGTTCCTTCTGTTGAGCCTCCTGCTCCGGTGCTGGTTGAGGGCGAATTGGAGTACGTGGTGGAGAAGATTTTGGATTCTCGTATCTCTAGATGGAGACTTCAGTATCTGGTTAAGTGGAAGGGCTATGGTCAGGAGGATAATTCCTGGGTTGTCGCCTCTGATGTTCATGCGGCCGATTTGGTTCGTGCCTTCCACGCAGCTCGTCCTGATCGCCCTGGGGGTCTTGATGAGGGTTTGGTGACCCCTCCTCAAGGGGGGGGGTACTGTTGTGAACTCTATTTTTGGGCTCCCTCTAGTAGTCACAAGCGGTACTGTGTAGTGTTGTCTTTCTGCAGGTTGGCTTCATCACCTGGTTCGTTATCCTTGGTTGGTTTCCTATTTAGCTCACCTGGATACTCAGTTCCTTGCCTGCTATCAATGTATTCAGTGCTCTTCAGATTCCTGGTGACTACCTTGCTCCCAGTCTCTCCAAGACAAGCTAAGTTTTTGTTTGTTCAGTTTCTGATTATCAGCGTTCATCATGTTTTTTGTCCAGCTTGTTAAAATGTGATTTCTTACTTGCTGGTTGCTCTAGGGGACTGAGTTTCTCCCCTCACACCGTTAGTTGATGTAGGGGCTCTTGAAATCTCAGTGTGGATATTTTGTAAGGGTTTTTTACTGACCGCATAGACCCCTTTTCTATTTTCTGCTATCTAGAATTAGTGGGCCTCTTTTGCTGAATCTGCTTTCACCCCTGTGTATGTGCCTTCCTCTTACCTCACCGTTATTATCTGTTGGGGGCTTCTATATCTTTTGGGGATTATTTCTCTGGAGGCAAGAGAGGTCTTTCTTTCTCTCTAGGGGTAGTTAGTTCCTCAGGCTGGCTCGAGACGTCTAGGATTTTAGACACGTTCACCGGCTGCCTCTAGTGTGGTTGGATAGGTTCAGTTTTGCGGTCAGTCCAGTTTTCCACCTCCCTAGAGCTTGTCCTATGTTTAGTCACCTTGCTGGAGTAATTTGTGATCCTCAACCACTAAGGATCATAACAGAGTGCCGTTTTACTTTTTCAATGTAGAATTGGCTGGAATTGAGATCGGACACCATGTTGCGTTTGAAGAGCCCCTGATGTGTCTAAACAGTAAAAAAACCACAAGTGACCCAATTTTTATTAAAGAAATTAGACCCCAAAATTTATTGTGCAATTTATGCTGAGTAGGCTGATATCCCATATGTGGGGGTAAATGACTGTTTGGGCACATAGCAGAGCTCGGAAGGGAAGCAGCACCGTTTTGGAATGCAGACTTTGATAGAATGGTCTGCAGTCGTTATGTTGCGTTTGCAGAGCCCCTGATGTACCTAAACAGTAGAAACCCCCCTCAAGTGACCCCATTTTGGAAACTAGACCCCCCAAGGAACTTATTTAGATGTGTGGTGAGAACTTTGAATGCCCAAGTGCTTCACAGAAGCTTATAATGCAGAGTTGTGAAAATAAAAAAAAAATTTGTTTTTCCACAAAAAAGATATTTTAGCCCCCAGATTTTTTATTTTTACAAGGGTAACAAGAGAAATTGGACCCCAAAAGTTGTTGTCCAATTTGTCCTGAGTACACTGATACCCAATGTGTGGGGGGATCACTGTTTGGGTGCATGGCAGAGCTCGGAAGGGAAGGAGCGCCGTTTTGGAATGCAGACTTTGATAGAATGGTCTGCGGGCATTATGTTGCATTTGCAGAGCCCCTGATGTACCTAAACAGTAGAAACCCCCCACAAGTGACCCCATTTTGGAAACTAGACCCCCAAAGAACTTATCTAGATGTGTGTTGAGAACTTTGAATGCCCAAGTGCTACACAGAAGTTTATAATGCAGAGTAGTGAAAATACATATTTTTTTTTTCCACAAAAAATATTTTTTAGCCCCAAAGTTTTTATTTTCACAAGGGTAACAGGAGAAATTGGACCCCAAAAGTTGTTGTCCAATATATCCTGAGTACGCTGATGCCCCATATGTGGGGGTAAACCACTGTTTGGGCACACGGCAGAGCTCAAAAGGGAGGGAGCACCATTTGACTTTTTGAGGGCAAAATTGGCTGTGGTGTTTGGAGACCCCCTGATGTACCTAAACAGTGGAAACCACCCAAGTCTAACTCCCACCCTAACCCCAACACACCCCTAACCCTAATCCCAGCCTGATCCATAATCCTAATCGCAAACCTAACGATAATCACAACCCTAACCCCAAAACAACCCTAATCTCAACCCTAACCATAACCCTAATCAGAACCCTAAATCCAACACACCCCTAATCCTAATCTCAGCCCTAACCTCAAATCTAACCCTAATCCCAATACACCCCTAACCCTAATCCCAACCCTAACCTTAACCCTAATCACAAACCTAACCCTAATCCCAAACGCAACCCTAATGCCAACCCTAATCCAAACCCTAACCCTAATCCCAACTCTAGTGTTGTGAATTTGCTTTTTGCTCCCTCTAGTGGTTACTAGTTTTTTGACTCTGGTTTTTCTGTCATTCCTTTTATCCGCACCTGGGTCGTTACTTAGGGGTGTTGCTATATAAGCTCCCTGGACCTTCAGTTCAATGCCTGGCAACGTAGTTATCAGAGCTAGTCTGCTGTGCTCTTGTCTACTGATCCTGGTTCCAGTTATATCAGCTAAGTCTGCCTTTTGCTTTTTGCTATTTGTTTTGGTTTTGTATTTTTGTCCAGCTTGTTCCAAATCTATATCCTGACCTTTGCTGGAAGCTCTAGGGGGGCTGGTGTTCTCCCCCCGGACCGTTAGACGGTTCGGGGGTTCTTGAATTTCCAGTGTGGATTTTAATAGGGTTTTTGTTGACCATATAAGTTACCTTTCTTTATTCTGCTATCAGTAAGCGGGCCTCTCTGTGCTAAACCTGGTTCATTTCTGTGTTTGTCATTTCCTCTTACCTCACCGTCATTATTTGTGGGGGGCTTCTATCCAGTTTTGGGGTCCCCTTCTCTGGAGGCAAGAAAGGTCTTTGTTTTCCTCTACTAGGGGTAGCTAGATTCTCCGGCTGGCGCGTGTCATCTAGAATCAACGTAGGAATGATCCCCGGCTACTTCTAGTGTTGGCGTTAGGAGTAGATATATGGTCAACCCAGTTACCACTGCCCTATGAGCTGGATTTTTTTATTCTGCAGATTTCCACGTTCCTCTGAGACCCTCGCCATTGGGGTCATAACAGTTTGCCAGGCCAGTATTAAATGTTTAATGCATTGCAGAAGAGGGATTATAAGAAAGAAGATTCTGAGTTTTTTTTTTTTTTTCTTCTTCCCCTTTACCTCAGAGTGGCTATGCTTGCTGCAGACATGAATGTCCAGACCTTGATTACAAGTGTGGACCAGCTGGCTACTCGTGTGCAGGGCATACAAGACTATGTTATCAGAAATCCTAGGTCAGAACCTAAAATACCGATTCCTGAACTGTTTTCCGGAGACAGGTTTAAGTTTAGGAATTTCGTGAATAATTGTAAATTGTTTTTGTCCCTGAGACCCTGTTCATCTGGAGATTCTGCTCAGCAAGTAAAAATTGTTATTTCGTTCTTACGGGGCGACCCTCAGGATTGGGCTTTTTCGCTGGCGCCAGGAGATCCGGCATTGGCTGATCTTGATGCGTTTTTTCTGGCGCTCGGTTTACTTTATGAGGAACCCAATCTTGAGATTCAGGCAGAAAAGGCCTTGCTGGCTATGTCTCAGGGGCAGGACGAGGCTGAAGTGTATTGCCAAAAATTTCGGAAATGGTCCGTGCTGACACATTGGAACGAGTGTGCACTGGCCGCTAATTTTAGAAATGGCCTTTCTGAAGCCATTAAGAATGTTATGGTGGGTTTTCCCATTCCCACAGGTCTGAATGATACTATGGCACTGGCTATTCAAATTGACCGGCGGTTGCGGGAGCGCAAAACCGCAAATTCCCTCATGGTGTTGTCTGAACAGACACCTAATTCGGTGCAATGTGATAGAAAAACCGCAAATTCCCTCATGGTGTTGTCTGAACAGACACCTGATTTGATGCAATGTGATAGAATCCTGACTAGAAATGAGAGGAAAATTCATAGACGCCGGAATGGCTTGTGCTACTACTGTGGTGATTCTACACATGTTATCTCAGCATGCTCTAAACGTATAGCTAAGGTTGTTAGTCCTGTCACCGTTGGTAATTTGCAACCTAAATTTATTCTGTCTGTAACTTTGATTTGCTCACTGTCATCTTATCCTGTCATGGCGTTTGTAGATTCAGGTGCTGCCCTGAGTCTCATGGATCTCTCATTTGCTAAGCGCTGTGGTTTTACTCTTGAACCATTAGAAAATCCTATTCCTCTTAGGGGTATTGATGCTACACCATTGGCAGCAAATAAACCGCAGTATTGGACACAGGTTACCATGTGCATGACTCCTGAACACCGCGAGGTGATACGTTTCCTGGTTTTACATAAAATGCATGATTTGGTTGTTTTAGGGCTGCCATGGTTACAGACCCATAATCCAGTCCTGGACTGGAAGGCTATGTCGGTCTCAAGTTGGGGCTGTCGTGGTATTCATGGGGATTCCCTGCCTGTGTCTATTGCTTCTTCTACGCCTTCGGAAGTTCCGGAGTATTTGTCTGATTATCAGGATGTCTTCAGTGAGTCTGAGTCCAGTGCACTGCCTCCTCATAGGGACTGTGACTGTGCTATAGATTTGATCCCAGGCAGTAAATTTCCTAAGGGAAGACTGTTTAATCTGTCGGTACCTGAACATACCGCTATGCGTTCATATATCAAGGAGTCTCTGGAGAAAGGACATATTCGTCCGTCTTCTTCCCCTCTTGGTGCGGGATTCTTTTTTGTGGCAAAAAAGGACGGATCTTTGAGACCTTGTATTGATTATCGACTTTTAAATAAGATCACTGTCAAATTTCAGTATCCTTTACCGCTGTTGTCTGACTTGTTTGCCCGGATTAAGGGTGCCAAGTGGTTCACCAAGATAGACCTTCGTGGTGCGTACAACCTTGTGCGCATTAAGCAAGGTGATGAATGGAAAACCGCATTCAATACGCCCGAAGGTCATTTTGAGTACTTGGTGATGCCTTTTGGGCTCTCCAATGCGCCTTCAGTTTTTCAGTCCTTTATGCATGACATTTTCCGGAAGTATCTGGATAAATTTTTGATTGTTTATCTGGATGATATTTTGTTTTTTTCTGACAATTGGGATTCGCATGTGGAGCAGGTCAGGTTGGTCTTTAAAATTTTGCGTGAAAATTCTTTGTTTGTCAAGGGCTCAAAGTGTCTCTTTGGTGTGCAGAAGGTTCCCTTTTTGGGGTTCATTTTTTCCCCTTCTGCTGTGGAGATGGACCCAGTCAAGGTCCGAGCTATTCTTGATTGGACTCAGCCCTCGTCAGTTAAGAGTCTTCAGAAGTTCTTGGGCTTCGCTAACTTCTACCGTCGTTTTATCGCTAATTTTTCTAGCATTGTGAAACCTTTGACGGATATGACCAAGAAGGGCTCCGATGTAGCTAACTGGGCTCCTGCTGCCGTGGAGGCTTTCCAGGAGTTGAAACGCCGGTTTACTTCGGCGCCTGTTTTGTGCCAGCCTGACGTCTCACTTCCCTTTCAGGTTGAGGTGGATGCTTCGGAGATGGGGGCAGGGGCCGTTTTGTCGCAGAGAGGCCCTGGTTGCTCTGTTATGAAACCTTGTGCCTTTTTCTCTAGGAAGTTTTCGCCTGCCGAGCGAAATTATGATGTGGGCAATCGGGAGTTGTTGGCCATGAAATGGGCATTTGAGGAGTGGCGTCATTGGCTCGAGGGTGCTAAGCATCGTGTGGTGGTCTTGACTGATCACAAAAATCTGATGTATCTCGAGTCTGCTAAACGCCTTAATCCGAGACAGGCCCGCTGGTCATTGTTTTTCTCCCGCTTTGATTTTGTTGTCTCGTATTTACCAGGTTCAAAGAATGTGAAGGCCGATGCTCTTTCTAGGAGCTTTGTGCCTGATGCTCCTGGAGTCGCTGATCCTGTTGGTATTCTTAAAGATGGAGTTATCTTGTCAGCTATTTCTCCGGATCTGCGACGTGTGTTGCAGAGATTTCAGGCTGATAGGCCTGAGTCTTGTCCACCTGACAGACTGTTTGTCCCGGATAAGTGGACCAGCAGAGTCATTTCCGAGGTTCATTCCTCGGTGTTGGCAGGTCACCCGGGAATTTTTGGCACCAGAGATCTGGTGGCCAGGTCCTTTTGGTGGCCTTCCTTGTCAAGGGATGTGCGGTCATTTGTGCAGTCCTGTGGGACTTGTGCTCGAGCTAAGCCTTGCTGTTCTCGTGCCAGCGGTTTGCTCTTGCCCTTGCCTGTCCCGAAGAGACCTTGGACACATATCTCCATGGATTTCATTTCTGATCTTCCGCTATCTCAGGGCATGTCTGTTATCTGGGTGATATGTGATCGCTTCTCCAAGATGGTCCATTTGGTTCCTTTGCCTAAGCTGCCTTCCTCTTCCGATCTGGTTCCTGTGTTTTTCCAGAACGTGGTTCGTTTGCACGGCATCCCTGAGAATATTGTGTCAGACAGAGGATCCCAGTTCGTTTCCAGGTTCTGGCGATCCTTTTGTAGTAGGATGGGCATTGATTTGTCGTTTTCGTCTGCTTTCCATCCTCAGACTAATGGACAGACGGAGCGAACCAATCAGACTTTGGAGGCTTATTTGAGGTGTTTTGTCTCTGCTGATCAGGACGATTGGGTGACATTCTTGCCGTTGGCTGAGTTTGCCCTTAATAATCGGGCTAGTTCCGCCACCTTGGTTTCGCCTTTTTTCTGCAACTCTGGTTTCCATCCTCGCTTTTCTTCGGGTCATGTGGAGCCTTCTGACTGTCCTGGGGTGGATTCTGTGGTGGATAGGTTGCAGCAGATCTGGAATCATGTGGTGGACAACTTGAAGTTGTCACAGGAGAAGGCTCAGCGCTTTGCCAACCGCCGCCGCGGTGTGGGTCCCCGACTACGCGTTGGGGATTTGGTATGGCTTTCTTCCCGCTTTGTTCCTATGAAGGTCTCCTCTCCCAAATTTAAACCTCGTTTTATTGGGCCTTACAAGATATTGGAAATCCTTAATCCTGTATCTTTTCGTCTGGATCTTCCTGTGTCGTTTGCTATTCACAATGTATTTCATAGGTCCTTGTTGCGGCGGTACATTGTGCCTGTAGTTCCTTCTGCTGAGCCTCCTGCTCCGGTGTTGGTTGAGGGCGAGTTGGAGTACGTGGTGGAGAAGATCTTGGATTCTCGCCTCTCCAGGCGGAGGCTTCAGTACCTGGTCAAGTGGAAGGGCTATGGTCAGGAAGATAATTCCTGGGTGGTCGCCTCTGATGTTCATGCGGCCGATTTAGTTCGTGCCTTTCATGCCGCTCATCCTGATCGCCCTGGTGGTCGTGGTGAGGGTTCGGTGACCCCTCACTAAGGGGGGGGTACTGTTGTGAATTTGCTTTTTGCTCCCTCTAGTGGTTACTAGTTTTTTGACTCTGGTTTTTCTGTCATTCCTTTTATCCGCACCTGGGTCGTTACTTAGGGGTGTTGCTATATAAGCTCCCTGGACCTTCAGTTCAATGCCTGGCAACGTAGTTATCAGAGCTAGTCTGCTGTGCTCTTGTCTACTGATCCTGGTTCCAGTTATATCAGCTAAGTCTGCCTTTTGCTTTTTGCTATTTGTTTTGGTTTTGTATTTTTGTCCAGCTTGTTCCAAATCTATATCCTGACCTTTGCTGGAAGCTCTAGGGGGGCTGGTGTTCTCCCCCCGGACCGTTAGACGGTTCGGGGGTTCTTGAATTTCCAGTGTGGATTTTAATAGGGTTTTTGTTGACCATATAAGTTACCTTTCTTTATTCTGCTATCAGTAAGCGGGCCTCTCTGTGCTAAACCTGGTTCATTTCTGTGTTTGTCATTTCCTCTTACCTCACCGTCATTATTTGTGGGGGGCTTCTATCCAGTTTTGGGGTCCCCTTCTCTGGAGGCAAGAAAGGTCTTTGTTTTCCTCTACTAGGGGTAGCTAGATTCTCCGGCTGGCGCGTGTCATCTAGAATCAACGTAGGAATGATCCCCGGCTACTTCTAGTGTTGGCGTTAGGAGTAGATATATGGTCAACCCAGTTACCACTGCTCTATGAGCTGGATTTTTTTATTCTGCAGATTTCCACGTTCCTCTGAGACCCTCGCCATTGGGGTCATAACACTCTAGCCCTAACTTTAGCAGCAACCCTAGCCTTAACTTTAGTCCCAACCCTAGCCCTAACTTTAGCCCCAACCCTAACCCTACATTTAGCCCCAACCCTAACCCTAACTTTAGCCCCAAGCCTAACCCTAACCCTAACTTTAGCCCCAACCATAACCCTCACCCTAACCCTAAATTTAGCCCCAACCCTAACCCTAACCCTAAATTTAGCCCCAACCCTAACCCTAACCCAAAATTTAGCCCCAACCCTAACCCAGCCCTAAATTTAGCCCCAACCCTAACGCTAAATTTAGCCCCAACCCTTACCCTAAATTTAGCCCCCACCCTAACCCTAACCCTAACCCTAATTTTATCCCCAACACCTCTAGCTGCCGGCCGGCAGATCATGGCGGGCGCACGCATTTTCTTCCTGGATGAAGAAGCCAGTGGGCAGAAGGGGACACAGGAGGACCCAGGGACACCGGTAAGTATAAGAAGGTGCCCGAATCCCCCTATTTCTCTGTCCTCTGATGTGCGATCACATCAGAGGACAGAGAATTACACATTGTTTTTTTTTTTTTTTTTGCGGTCGCCGGTAAACAGTTAATTACCGGCGATCGCAAAACAGGGGTCGGTAAAAACTGACCCCGATCATGTTCTTTGGGGTCTCGGCTACCCCCGGCAGCTGAGACCCCAAAGACCTTCCGGGTGCCGGCCGGCGGGCGCACTGCGCATGCGTCCACCATTTTTTGGCCAGAACAAGATGGCGGCGCCCATCGGGAGCAACGAGGAGCACCGGGGGAGACAGGTGAGTATCGGGGGGGGGGGCGATCGGGGACCCCATTTCTCTCTCCTCTGATGTGCGATCACATCGGAGGACAGAGAAATTAAATGGGAAATCGCGGGGTTTTATTTTTTGCAACCGCCGGTAAACGGTTAATTACCAGCGATCGCAACCCGGGGGTCGGTAAAAAACCCCCGAATCATGTTCTCTGGGGTCTCGGCTACCCCCGTTAACCTAGACCCCAGAGAAAATCCGACTCTGGGGGGCGCTATTCACTTTTTCCACAGCGCTGTTAATTAACGGCGCTGTGGCTTAAGTACCCTTAACTGCCGCCGTTAAAAGGCGTAATGGCGGTCATTAAGGGGTTAATGCTATTTTTTATCAAAAAGGAGTACAAGTTATCCTACCATGACAAGGTGTATCCATCAGAACTGTCTTAACCTTTATCTAGTTTTAAAACCTTACCATGTGTTAAACAACATCAATGTGATTAAGGGCAGAGCAGGACAGGGCAAGACTGAGACACCCTTCCATGGGAAGCTATACAGATGGAATATTTAGCTCAGAAAGGGGAGCAACACCCCTTGTTTATACAAAATAGAAGAGATAACAGCAAAACAAAAAAAATGATTTCGACTATAAGCTGGTGAAAGAGTACGTTCACACTGTGGCGATTACCTACAGTGCCGTCCAGTCATAACCCAGCTCCTCCTCTCTTCTTGCAATTGCCATCTTCCTTCTTGCTTCCTGTAGATGGCACATCCTATGCAAAGCAGGGCAGAGCAAAGTTTTGTCGAACGCTTGTGCCGGCTCTCATTGACCTTTCCCCGCTCATGAGCATTTCAGTACTTTGCTCCAGCACTGACTTTAACTGAAACAGGATGTCACCTGAGGCATCTCCAATTCCACCCTGTTCTAGTCTTCTACCTGCTTCTAAATATCAGGAGTCAAGGGACAAAAAAGTAAGACATCATTACTTGGTAGTGGACACCACTGGAGTTTGAGTCAGTAAATATACATGATTCAATCACATTAAAATATCTCAGCTATATGGAGAATTTTTTTTTCAGTGAGGTAATGTAATAATTATAGAGGATAACTCAGGAGACTCTGTGTGGAGCAAGACAACTACAGGACACAGTTTTATAAGTGGTAAAGTCTATATTATCACACGGTGATTTAAACAGGTGCAGAGAGAAACTCAAGTCCACAACACTTGGTGCAAATAATAAACACAGCTTAGCAGTCTATAGGAAACTTCAGAGCAAAATGCAATCAAGCAGAAAGTCTATGAAGCACTGTTATTCTTGAGGATACTTGACACGAATAAATCCTTGTCTTAGTCCAGACACAGATAGATATGCTTATAGGCAGTTCAAATCATATCTTAGCTCAACCAGGGAGGCCTGGTTAATAGTCTCAGGTTAATGCAAAGCAGCAGCAGCTTACATGTCCAGCAAATACAGGTGGAAGTAAACACGAGCAGCAGATGAAGGAGGATTACTGGAAACTTGTGTATGCAGCAGGAACTCAGAGCAGAGTAGCAGGATCACCATACAGGTTCACAGGAGCAGGTGTATAGCCAGGGAGTAATCAGAGGTCAGGAGCTGGATGCAAGGCAGAATACTCTAGCACAGACTGAAGGCTGGGGTGGAGTTTTATAGCAGGAAGACACAGTGCACATTAGACCAAGGACGCCATCTTGGAAAAGGGCAGTAATGTACAAAAGGTAAAAAATGTTCAGAGTCCTGACATTACTCCCTCCTTAGAAGCGGCCTCAGGACAATCCTGGACCTGGTTTCTCAGGGAATCTCTGATGAAAACGAGAAATCTTCTGTTGGGCATTGATGTCTTCCACAGGTTCCCAAGAGTCTTCCTCAGGGGAATATCCCTGCCATCTTATCAGATATTGGAGCCGATTCCTGCGAATCCTGGAATCAATAATTTCCTCCACCACAAATTGTTCTTGCCCATCAATCACCACAGGCTGCGGAGGTGGCACAACACGTCCCTGGAAGGTATTAGGAGATACAGGCTTTAGTAAAGATACATGAAAAACTGGGTGTACCTTCATAGTCCTAGGCAGCTTCAGCCTAGGAAGCTAACAATACCGTTGATCTTGAAAAGGCCAATGAATTTCTGTCTAAGTTTTTGTGAAGGAACGTTTAACTTCAGATTCTTAGTTGCTAACCACACGGAATCTCCTACCTTGAACATGGGTGCAGGTTTACGGAATCTATCAGCCGATCTCTTATAACGTTCTTGAGCTGTGGTCAGGGATTTCTTCAGCACCTCCAGATTTTGTCTCATTGCAGTCAGCCTTTCCTCCACTGCCGGAACCGGAGAATTAATTGGAGACCTAGGTAAAATACAAGGATGATAACCCAGATTGGCAAAGAAAGGTGTAAATTTAGTGGAGGCGCTCTGAGAATTATTATATGAAAATTTAGCTAATGGCAACAACTCCAACCAATCATCCTAAAGATGGCTGACATAGCATCATTGTTCCAGCGTCTGGTTGGTACGCTCAGTCTGACCATTTGTCTGGGTATGGTAAGCAGAAGAGAGACAGACATTAATATTGAGTGCAGAGCAAAACCCCTTCCAGAATCTTGAAGTGAACTGTACTCCACGGTCAGAGATGATCTCATCCGGAACCCCATGCAACCGAAAGACATTCTGTATAACCAAGTTCACTGTATCTTTAGCTGAGGGGAGGTCGGTGCATGGAACAAATGAGCAGCTTTAGTCAGGAGATCAACTACCACCATGATTGTATTCATGCCCCCTGATGTAGGCAGCTCCACAATAAAGTCCATTGATATAGACCTCCAAGGGCGGGATGGAACAGGTAATGGTTGCAGAAGACCCATAGCTGCCACATGAGGAGTCTTGTAACGGCACATACCTCGCAAGAGAGAACATAGTCCTTGGTATCTTTCAGGCAAGTTGGCCACCAGAAGAATTGGCTCAGGAACTCTTGTGTCTTCTGTACAGCCCTGTGACCAGCCAACTTGGAGTCATGTACCAACTTTAGGATCTGCAGACGGATGACCTCCGTGACATAGAAACGTCGATCTCTGAACCACATGCCACCCTTAAAGACAAGATTAATATCTACAGGTGGGTTGGCCAGAAATACATCACCTTCATAGGCCTCCCTGCACTCCTTCCACAAGTCCTGATCAGATGAAATTGGCATCAGATAGAATGGTCTTGGATGGGGCTCCAGGTACGGAATCCGCAGCATGGATTCAGGATAAAGCATCAGCCTTCCCAGAACCTGGACGGTACGAGATAACAAAGTTAAATTGATTTAAAAATAAGTTCCAACAAGCCTGAAGAGGAGAAAGATATCTAGCGGATCTAAGGAACTCTAGATTGCGATGGTCAGTTAGCACTATGATCTGTTGTGCAGCTCCTTACAGATGATGCCTCCATTCCTTGAAAGCCGCAATAATAGCCAGCAATTCCTTGTCTCCCACATCGTAATTCTTCTCTGCTGAGGTTAGTCTACAGGAAAAGAAAGCACAAGGATGTAGCAGACCCTTCTCTCCAGTTCTTTGTGAGAGAATAGCCCCCAAAGCATTATCAGAAGCGTCCACCTCCACAATGAAAGGAAGTGTTGGATCTGGGTGTATCAACAACGATGATGTGAAACAGATCTTAAGCCGATCAAAAGCTTCTTGAGCCTGTGATGACCACTTAAAGGGCTTTTCCTTCTTTGTCAAGGAAGTATTGGGATGGACAATATCATAAAAATTTCGAATGAAGCGTCTGTAGAAATTTGCAAAATCAATAAAACGTTGGACCTCCTTAACGTTCTTGGGTACTGGCCAGTCAAGGATAGCCTGAATCTTACCAGATTCCATGTTCAGCCCCTGGGGAGAGATTATATAACCTAAGAACTGTATCTCAAAACGATGGAACTTGCATTTCTCTGGCTTAATATACAGATGGTTCTCTTTCAGACGTCTTAAAACAGTTTTGACATGTTCTTCATGTTCCCGTAGAAAGTCAGAAAAAATTAATATATCGTCCAAAAAGATCACTACAAACTCATCCAACAAATCTCTGAAAATGTCATTAGCAAGGTGTTGAAATGTTGCAGGGGCGTTACAAAGCCCGAAGGGCATCACAAGAGATTCAAAGTGTCCATACCGACATCTGAATGCTGTCTTCCACTTATCCCCTGGACGAATACGCACCAAATTATACGCCCCACAAAGATCCAGTTTAGAGAACACCTTAGCATGGCGGACTCTTTCCAGTAATTCGGGAATCAGAGGCAAAGGGTAACGGTTTCGTACGGTTAACTTATTGAGTTCTCAATAGTCAACACAAGGTCTCAGGGTCCCATCCTTCTTCTTTACAAAAAAGATAGGTGCCCCTGCTGGTGAGGAAGAAGGATGTATGAAGCCTTTGGCCAGATTTTCATCAATATACTCTTTTAAGGCTTGAAGCCCAGGTGCCGCCAAAGGGTGTACGTTACCAAAAGGAATGGCTGCCCTGGGAAGCAGCTCAATGGGACAGTCATAATGCCTGTGTGGAGGAAGATGATCTGCATTCTTCTTGTCACAGATGTCAGAGAACTCTTTATAAGCTGGAGGTAAAGAAAATACCTGTACATGTGGTTCCGTAGTCGTGGACTCAGGGACAGCTTCTGTTAACGCTGAGTTGCTCCTTGTTGGGAAGATAATCTCTTTGGTCTCCCAGTTGATAATTGGGTTCTGAGAACGCAACCAAGGAATGCCTAAAATCACAGGAAAATGAGGAGAAGAAATTAGCAAGAAAGTTGCTCCTGATGATTAGGCTCCAACAAAATTTCAAGGGGTACGGTCTCCTGATCCACAGGCCCAGAGATTACCCAGTGACCCATCCACTGTTTCCATGGTAATTGGAGAGGCTCTTTGCTGAATTTTAATACCGTGTTCCTTGGCAAATGCAATATCCATGAAATTGCCACCTGCACCAGAGTCAATCATAGCTGAACTGGAAATCCACTGTCCTGAACACAGGATCTTAATAGGGAGAGAACAGTGAGAGTTCTTTTCCTTCAGCTCCTTGGGGGGGTGAAGTCATAGAAAGTGAATGGAATACAGCGTTTAAAGGCAGGCTACATTCAGAGATGTCAGATTCATCATCACAGTTGTCATGCACCCCTATTGCTGCTAGCACCTTGTTAGGCCGTCTAGGACAATTAGGACAATTGATCAAGAAGTGATCAGACTGGCCGCAGTAGAAACATAGACTTTCACGAAGGCGATGCTCCCGGCACTCATTGATCTCGCGCCTCTGAACGGAATCAATTTGCATGGGCACCTCCTCCACCTCCCAAGAGGTTTTACCTGCAGGCTCTTTGGAAGGAAGGGAAAAGTTAGAAACACGGTTATATGCAGTAAATTTCTCCTGCCTACGCTCAGTAAGGCGAATGTCTATGCGCACACAATGCTGTATAAATGTCTCTAGCTCTTGTGGTGACTCAGAGCGGGCTAGTTCATCTTTTACAATACTAGACAGACTCCTTTTAAAAATAGGCAATTGTGCATAACTGTCCCAATAGGTATCTACCGCCAATCTCCTGAATTCAGTGGCATACTCAATAACAGAATGTTTAGCCTGGCGAAAAGACAACAAAGCAGATTCAGCGGTTGCACGGCAATTAGGGTCATCAAACATTAATGCCATAGCAGCCAAGAAATCATCCAAGTCATTTAACCGTGGGTCACGAGACTCAATCATCGGATTTGCCTAGGCGTGTGCTCGTGAGGTCAGTAGCATTATTACACACAATACTTTAGATCTATCAGTAGGAAAACGGTCAGCATGCACATCAAAATATAGCATACATTGATTCACAAAGCCACGAAATTTGTCGCGATCACCATTAAATCTGAATGGGGGCAACTTAGGTGGGCTAGCTGGTGGCAGTTGCCCAGAGGGTAAAGTCACTTGTGCAGCTATTTGCTTGCTTATGTCTTGAAAAGCCCGTCCATACTGGGACTCTATGCCAGCAAGTTTGTTTTCCTGGGCTGCCATTCGGTTGCTCAAGTCCTGCAAAGTCTGTCCAAACACTTGTTGATTGAGTTCAAAGCTTCCAAACTTCTTTTGCAGACCTTCCACATCTTTCTGCAGTGATCTACTTATGGAAAACACCTGCTCTAATCTGCTTTCTGCAGTCATTGTACCAGCAGTCTCCTTTTTTTTTAGGCTAGAGTATCCTGTAATAATTATAGGGGATAACTCAGGAGACTCTTTGCGTGGAACAAGATAACTACATGACACAGTTTTTTAAGTGGTAAAGTCTATATTATCACACGGTGATTCAAACAGGTGCAGAGAGAAACTCAAGTCCAAAACACTTGGTGCAAATAAAAAAACGCAGCTTAGCAGTCTATAGAAAACTTCAGAGCAAAATGCAATCAAGCAGAAAGTCTGTGAAGCACAGATATTCTTGAGGATACTTGACACGAATAAATCCTTGTCTTAGTCCAGACACAGATAGATATGCTTATAGGCAGTTCAAATCATATCTTAGCTCAACCAGGGAGGCCTGGTTAATAGTCTCAGGTTAATGCAAAGCAGCAGCAGCTTACATGTCCAGCAAATGCAGGTGGAAGTAAACACGAGCAGCAGATGAAGGAGGATTACTGGAAACTTGTGTATGCAGCAGGAACTCAGAGCAGAGTAGCAGGACCACCACACAGGTTCACAGGAGCAGGTGTATAGCCAGGGAGTAATCAGAGGTCAGGAGCTGGATGCAAGGCAGAATACTCTAGCACAGACTGAAGGCTGGGGTGGAGTTTTATAGCAGGAAGACACAGTGCACATGAGACCAAGGACGCCATCTTGGAAAAGGGCAGTAATGTACAAAAGGTAAAAAATGTTCAGAGTCCTGACAGGTAACTTCTGTATGACCTCAAAATGACTGACCCAAAAATGGGCCCCAAAGGTTTAGCAGAAAACAGCTCCATTTGCATATATTGGCACCAATAACTTACTGTAGGTACAGCTCTTATGGAGTTAATTTGCAAATAATCTATTAGAATTAATTAAAAAAAAACGATGCGTGTGTGCTATGATAACAGGGCAGTAAAATATGCAGATCAAAGGCAATATGAACATATTTGGCAAAGATGACTGTTATGACCTGGTGGTTAGGAGCACCCGAAGTGACCTGATGGTTAAAACTGAAAACCTGGGACAAGCTCTGAGGAAGTGGTAACTCTACTGACCGCAATCCCTAATCCTATCAAACACACTAGAAATAGCCGTGGAGCGTACCTAACTCTCCCTAGATGCCTCTTCACAGCCTAAGAGCTAACTACCCCTAAAGATAGAAATAGAAGCCTACCTTGCCTCAGAGAAATTCCCCAAAGTAAAGGTAGCCCCTCACAAATATTAAATGTGAGTTAAGAGGGAAGTGACAAACACAGGAATGAAACAGATTTTAGCAAAGGAGGCCGAATCTTCTCTAGAAAGACAGGATAGGAAAGGGAACTATGCGGTCAGTATAAAAAACTACAAAAACCACGCAGAGTGTGCAAAAAGACCTCCACACCGACTCACGGTGTGTAATTAACCAGCAGACCAAAAGAAGAGAACCAAAGCATACTTAAAATGTCAAATTTATTAGTAATTATTAAAAGGGGTAAAAGACATAGTACATCATAACACAAGAAATACTCATAAAGGGGACCAAATAAACCAACCCCAAAGAAAATTAAGTAAATAAATGAATAAACACATAAATGGCTCCCCGAAATATAAACTTGTAAGGACCTAGTGCCTAGAGGACCACAGCTATATAGAGCTGTATTGAAATTATAAGCAGTCAGACAGGGTACTATGAATTAATGTAATAAACCAGTTCCTGTGGCATCTTTAAATAAATAGCATTCATCCAGGGCCCTCGAAAGAAGCAGGGTGAGAGGGGACAGCTTAACCACCCTTAATTGTGTTGCTTACCGGTTGATGTATCTGTGGCTCCTTGGCAAGAGGTAATATAAGCATACATGATGTGCAAAACTATTATGCAGGGTTTATATTGATGAATTGTTATTTCTTTAAAGGATCCGTGTTCCCTTGTGACATTTGTGACATAATGTGACATTTTAAGTATACTTTTGTTCTCTTCTTTTGGTCTTCTGGTTAATCCAGCTTAGACCTATTGGGTTGTTATCCAAATCTAATACTGTCTGCTACTGGGACCACGCTACTGCCTGTAATTGATGGCCACTAATCAAAATCAATAAGGATTTATTGAAATCCATGGATATCTACCATATTGCAAACCTAAGAGCTTCACTGAATAGGCAACTTGGTTTTAGTCATTACAGATTTTTTTCCGTAGCTAAGCAGTGCAGTGATTAAAGGGTTAAGAATGATTTGTGCAATGTTCTGAGTAAATTCAATTTACTGTTTGCATACAGCAGTTCTCAGATCTAAAATATGCCTGCATCAGTTTTTATTTATTCTTAAAGTGCAGTTATGCATGGTTCTCCTGAAAGGCTATCGATACAGTGGAAAATGAACCAGTTAAAATCACTAGAAGTGCACAGATAATAGCTTAAAAGCAGCATTTTATTTGGACAGTTTCAGATAGTAAATATCAGTAGAATTAATTAACTGTCATTATATCACAGTTTTTATTTAACTAGATTCTGCATTATTTTTCTGGTACAGTTTTTTTTAATCTATCTTCTTTTCAGAAGAAATGTACCAATAAATAAAAGTTAAAGTTTATATTCATTGAATAGCATAAAATAAGAAAATATTATAAATAAAAATATCAATGTAGTTTCTATATTTACTGTATGTGGCTGTGCTCTTACAGAAAATACAATTAAATAACACTACATTTATAATAGTGTATTCAACATGCAGTTGTAGTGCCAGCGCTAAGTGCTGCCATATTGGTTGGGGTCTAAGGGGTAACACTTTTTCTTGTGGAGAGTTACATGCCTGAAAGGCCAACGTTAGGAGACTTTTAGGTCATACAATGCTCTTCTGGGAAATTCATGCTAATTGCCTCTTCTTGTGGCATGGCTCGCTACATGGTCAATATTGACTTTTAGGATTGTTACTTCCAATAGGTGGCACTAGAGATCAGGTCCTCTTCCTTTCCATAGACATTATGGTTGTAACTTTTGAATTGTTTTCTTTTTTGTAGCAGCTGAATATACATAAGCAAATATATAAAGTTTATCATGTACAATATACCGTTATTAAACTTTATTTACGTACAACTGGATTCCCTCTAATTCTTTTCTTGGCTCACATTGTTGTGCTTCCGCCAGTTTGAAAAAGTAATTTATGATTAAATATAGATAAATTGCATCTGAAACACTTTTTCTAAAGATGCACTGGATTTTACTGCAGGGATGGCATACAATATCTTTTACGTACATGTCGGTGAAGCCACAGAATTTTCCAATAAGATGACACTTCAGTAAATAATGGCATTTATTTCCTATTCTCTAAAGCAACTTATTTTTTACTTTTTTTAGCTTTTTTAGGGTAATTTCTTGCATGCTTTTTGTCATTTTAAGCTGGCAGCTGTTTTTCTCATTGTCCTGTATTGTATAGCATAAAGCGTTTTCAGAATGGTAAATCCCGGAGGAATTGTCAACTTCCATTTTTTAACCGTCTGGCGTATTAGGAAACATAAAATGGTTAATAGACACTCAAAAGACTGAACATATGTACAGGATTTTGTTTTTACATAGAAATGCATATAATCATTATTTTGAGAACTCTCAGGGTGATTTTTCAGGTGGATTTCTGAGCGGTCCTGACAGAAAAAAATGTGTGCAAATACTCTAAGGCCATGTTCACATGTTCAGCATTTGGTCAGTAATTTATACCAGTATTTGTAAGCCCAAACCAAGAGAGAGTGAAAAATGGAGAAGTGGTGACGTGTTTCTACTATAATTTTCCTCTGATTATTAAATTCCAGATTTTGGCTTACAAACACTGATGTAAAATGTTGACCAAGTACTGAAAGTGGGAACGTGGCCTAATTGTAAGTTCCCACTGACTCTTTTTTGTTTAGTTTTTGGACTGAAAACTGAGCCATAACTCTCCAAAATCCACTTAAAAAACTCCAAACTCGTTAAAAATTTGAAGTTTTTGCTTAGTTTCTTCTCCATAGAGTCAGCAAAATGTCTCAGTGTAAACACACTCTAATGTATGTGCTCACAATGTTATTTAGACACTGACATACCTGCAACATTTTTACCATGATAAAGTGCTTTGTGAAAATGCAAGTATTTCACTGAAGTGTCTTTTTATACACCTCTCTAGATGTCTTTGGCAGCGTCATTGCTACCAGCAGTTTATATTCTGCAATCTTCTATATATATTGTGACATTGCACTCACTGCATGTGTTGGGGGACACTCGCTTGGCAACGGGATAAATGCATACGGGCACGGTTTCTCACTTAAGTAGTCTATTTGGTTCATTCAGGTATCATAAACCATAGAAACATGAGCCAAAGGCAAACAGTCTTTACATAAGGCTTCACATCATCAGTTTGTGGCAACTAAACACACTGGTCTGGCTCTGACCAGTTGCTGTGGGTGACTGACTGCACAGTACATATAGCAGATACACTTCTCTGCCGTATATTACAATCCCCTTGTCCGGGGTTACCATCCAGGAGCTCCGCTCCTCAAGCCGTCTCCTCATCAGCCCTGTCTTTCTGGGAAAGCTGCCTTATGGGGATCACCAACTTGCCTGGCAGGCACACCTCAGTCAGTCCAGACCCACCGAAGGACGGTAGCTTCCCCAACACAGACCGTCCAGGTCCACGGTCTCTCAGGTGCTTCCAGGAAGACTCCACTCACAGGAGCTTCCAACTCAGACTGTCCAGGACCATGGTCTCCTTGTGCGCTATTCAGGACGTCCGTCCCCACCTGGGACCATCCAACACACAGGCATGTGGCCTGTCCGGGTGCTATTCAGGACATTGGTCCAACACTCAGGCCACCAGTTCCAAAGCCCCACCACGTGCTATTCAGGGAGATAGCACTCCCAACACATAGGCTTTTCCAGGACCTACAGCACAGACCACTTAGGTCCACACTCTCAACACATGTGACCCACACCCTGGTCACATTATGAAGCTCTAACCACTCCCACAGGTGGGAGGTATGTGTGGCTTGTTCGACCCACCCAGCTCTCATAACTAGCCCTGCCAGCCTCCCTCTAAAGCAACACAATTTACTTGTAGGACTACAGGTCCCAGAACTTCCTTACTTCAGGCTGACAGTGCAGAGTGTCTTCTTCTGTGACACACATACCGGCCATTCACAATACTGCTGGATTTTGACTCATTACCACCATTATGCCTGCAATTGCCATGCATTCCTATGACCTCAATAAGCCTCCATACATATTCTGGGGAGACCATGCAGCACTCCCTATCTTTAACAGGGGACTCTGCATCACAATATATATAAAGCTGAGTGTATGTATGTGTGTGCATGTATCAAGTCACACCCACTCCATGTAGCCCCACCCACTCCACATAGCGACACTCAATGCACACACAAAGTCTGTCCACACAGCTCATGTTGTTAGCGCACACGGGTGGAGACACATTCACCTCGAAAGCCAGCCTGCAAAACTCACCAGCTGTGATGTCTTAGCTGCTGTGAGCTACAATCAGGGCCACCGCCTTCAGAGTATCAGTGCGTGGCAGGCACAGGCCACATCTAGCTCTGTCGTGTCTAGAATGGAGTTGCTCCTGTGAGGCATGATGTCAAGGGAAAGGGAGCAGCCACATGGATTACACCGCTGTGCTCATATCAGGAAACTGCTGTGCACGTGTGAGGGGAAGAGAGGAGTGAGGGGAAAATGAGAAGAGTAAGGGGAAAATGAGAGGAGAGAGTGGAAAATAGTGGAGTGAGAGGAAAATAGTGGAGTGAGGGGAAAATAGTGGAGCGAGGTGAAAATAGTGGAGTGGGAAAAATGAGAGGTGTAAGGTGAAAATTAGAGGCGTGAGGTGAAAATAAAGAGGTGTGAGTGGAAAATGAGAGGAGTGAGGAGAAAGCAGTGGAGTGATCAGAAAATGTCAGGTGTGAGGGGAAAATGAGAGTTGTGAGGGGGAAAATGACAGATGTGAGAGGGAAAATGAGAGGTGTGATGGGAAAATGAAAGAAGTGAGGTGCTACTGCCATATGAGGCTGTGTATAGAGAAGAGTGAGGCACTGCAGGTGGAGGTTTTGTATAAGGTCACATTCACACATTCAGTATTTGGTCAGTATTTTACCTCAGTATTTATAAGCCAAAACCACAAGTGGGAGAAAAATACAGAAGTGGTGAAGTGTTTCTAATATACTTGTCCTCTGATTGATTTACTCCAACTTTTAGCTTACAAATACTAAGGTAAAAATACTGACCAAATAAATTATGAACGAGTAGTGTTGAGCGATACCTTCCGATATTCAAAGGTATCGGTATCGGATGGTATCGGCCGATATCCGAAAAATATCGGATATCGCCGATACCGATACCCGATACCAATGCAAGTCAATGGGACACAAGTATCGGAAGGTATCCTGGATGGTTCCCAGGGTCTGAAGGAGAGGAAACTCTCATTCAGGCCCTGGGATCCATATTCATGTAAAAAATAAAGAATTAAAATAAAAAATATGGATATACTCACCCGTCCGGCGGCCCCTGGACCTTACCGATGTAACCGGCAGCCTCCGTTCCTAAGAATGAGGAGTGAAGGACCTTCGATGACGTCGTGGCTTGTGATTGGTCGCGTGACCGCTCATGTGACCGCTCGCGCGACCAATTACAAGCCGCGACGTCATCGCAGGTCCTAAACTCACTGCATTCTTAGGAACGGAGGCTGCCGGTTACATCGGTAAGGTCCAGGGGCCGCCGGACGGGTGAGTATATCCATATTTTTTATTTTAATTCTTTAGTTTTTACATGAATATGGATCCCAGGGCCTGAAGGAGAGTCTCCTCTCCTCCAGACCCTGGGAACCATACACTGGGAACTTCCGATTCCCATTTCCGATATCACAAAAATATCGGAACTCGGTATCGGAATTCCGATACAGCAAATATCGGCCGATACCCGATACTTGCGGTATCGGAATGCTCAACACTATGAACGAGGTATAAAGGAGAAAATTGTGGTGCTGCAGAAAAAGTAGGCTGTGTATACAATACACTTTATTGCAATTTCACTCGGGATCAAGTATTTCCAATTGTATATGGAAGAGGAGTGTGAGGTGAGGCCAGAGGCAGCTATAAAGGAGAAAAGCTGTGCTGCAGAAAAATGTTGTGTATAAACGAGGAGCGTGAGGTGCATGAGGAGGCTGTGTAAAAAGAAGTAGCATGAGGTGCAGGAGGAATAAGGCCCCTTAACTGTTGCTGATAAAAGACATGCCGACAGTCGTTATGGGGTTAATATTGTGTCAAAAAAACTTTTGCTTCAACAAAATGGCACCGCTTGTGTTCCGTGTACTAGTGTGGGAGTGTTTTTTATGTTCAACAGCAACAATTTCCTTTTCTCGTACGCGTTCTCACACTGGTCCTCAGTAGTGTGGAGCATTCCAATACTGCAAATATCGGGTATCTGCCGATAATCGCTGTATCGGAATTCTGATACCGAGTTCCGATATTTTTGTGATATCGGAAATCGGAATCGGAAGTTCCCAGTGTATGGTTCCCAGGGTCTGGAGGAGAGGAGACTCTCCTTCAGGCCCTGGGATCCATATTCATGTAAAAAATAAAGAATAAAAATAAAAAATATGGATATACTCACCCCTCCGACGGACCCGGACCTCAGCCGTGCAACCGGCAGCCTCCGTTCCTCAGAATGCAGTGAGTGTAGGACCTGCGATGACGTCGCAGCTTGTGATTGGTCGCGTGAGCGGTCACATGAGCGGTCACGCGACCAATCACAAGCCGCGACGTCATCGAAGGTCCTTCACTCTGCATTCTTAGGAACGGAGGCAGACGCTTGCAGCGGTTACAGCCAGGGGCCGTCCGAGGGTGAGCATATCCATATTTTTTATTTGTATTCTTTATTTTTTACATGAATATGGATACCAGGGCCTGAAGGAGAGTTTCCTCTCCTTCAGACCCTGGGAACCATCCAGGATCACTTCCGATATTTGTGTCCCATTGACTTCTATTGGTATCGGGTATCGGTATCGGCGATATCCGATATTTTTTGGATATCAGCCGATCCAATCCGATACCGATACTTTCAAGTATCGGAAGGTATCGCTCAACACTAGTCCTCAGAACACAGTGGGCTGTGCATGTGCAGATTGAGAGCATTGCTTGTCAATAGATGCTATTGCGCATATGCAAGCAACGTTTTGTTGAAGCAAAATTTTTCGTCTTTGAAGACCACAATACTAAATGCGCAGCCACAGTATTTAACATAGGAAGCACTTCACTGAAGGTCCAGTGACCTCTCATTTAAGCCCAGAATTATCATGATGAGGGCAGAGCACCAAAAAAGATCCGCATATCGGCATGCCCCGGAGCACCGGCATCTCATTAACTTAAAACTTCAAACACAGATTAAAAAAGAAACTCCTGAGTGAGTTGCAAATAAAATACTATCAATACTTGGGTAATCATTTAGTTAATTTGTGTTGCAAATCTGTAGTGTTGATATGATGTGAAATGTTTTTATGTGCAATATAATCATTATAATTTGTTATAACTAACCACAGTTATTTACAATGCCTGGGCAATGCCGGGCTCTTCAGCTAATCTATATATAAAATAGTGGTGGCTTCCTAGTGGAAGCCACAAGTAAAATGAACAGATTATTTCCCAGATTACTAAGGGTATGTTTCCATGGTCAGGAAACGCTGCATATTGGATGCTGTGTACAGCCGCAGCATCCAATCCGCAGCGGCCAGATGTTACAGCATAGTAAAAGGGATTTTATGAAATCCCATCTCCACTATTCATTCAAAGATGCAGGTGGCAGACCTGCGTATACGCAAATGCGTTGCGTCTTTCTAGAATGCAGCATGTCTATTTATCTTGCGGAGATGCTCATTCTCAGCAAAAAAAATTACTCAGGCTATGTAGAGGATGCGGTGATTCCTGAACATTCTTGAACATCTACAGGTTCGACCATCATTATTGAGGAATGGCCTCTATAGATTCAGAGGAGACCAAATGCATGTCAGGATTTACTAACATGAAAACCAGATCCATATTGGCAAAAGAGACATATGTAATGGCCAGTTGTAATGTGTCGCTGAGTCCAGACTCTTTACAGGAAAGAGATCTTCTGGATTCACAAACTGAACACTATAAATCCCCATGGATTCAACGAAACAACTGATTTGTACAATTGACTTGGATATTTCTACGGATTCTGCTCTGTTCCCCTGTAGAACATCATTTTTCCTCCGCACTTTATAATGATAAATGTTACAGATCTGACAAACATCTGCTCCTTGTTATGAAGTGGTTGTATCCATTGATGATTGTGGCTATTCTCTGTTTTATTTATTTATTTATTTTATTTTTATTTATTTTTTAATTTTTTGCAAAAAATGTTTTGTTTTGTTTTAAAAATCAAATTTGTTTTTGTTTTTTTTTCAGAATTTTTTTTTCAAAAGTTATTTATTTATTTTTCCACCGTTATCTCTGATTTCACAGGCTCTTGTGAAACTACCACCAAATAAAGAGATCCAATCAAATCCACCCACGGCTCAATGGTTTGAAACATCAGTAGCAGGATCCTGACAAAGAATGAATGGGTTAACACCATAGGTTCAAGCACTCCCCCAGGTTGCAAAAATGTATTACCGTATATACTCGAGTATAAGCCAAGATTTTCAGCCCATTTTTTTAGGCTGAAAGTGCCCCTCTTGGCTTATACTCGAGTCATTGTCCCAGGGGGGTCGGTGGGGGAGGGGGAGCGGTGGCTGTGACATACTCACCTGCTCCTGGTGAGGTCCCTGCATCTCCGGTCTCTGGGCACTGACAGCTTCTTCCAGCATTGAGCGGTCACATGGTACGGCTCATTACAGTAATGAATATGGACCCGACTCCCCTCCCATAGGGATGGAGCCGCATATTCATTACTGTAATGAGCGGTAATGGTGACCGCTCAATGCTGGAAGAAGCTGCCAGCCCCCAGAAACCGGAGATGCAGGGACCGCACCAGGAGCAGGTGAGCATAATGGGGAGGGGGAGCGCTGTGCGATATTCACCTTTCCTCGTTCCGGGCGCCGCTCCGTCTTCCGCGTCCTCTGCAGTGATGCTCAGGTCAGAGGGCGCGATCACGTGGTTAGTGCACGCTGCCCTCTGCCTGAACGTTAGTGCAGAGGACGCAGAAGACACAGTGGTGCCAGAATTAGGACCAGTGAGTATTGCAAATGCCAGGGGCCTGAGCGACGAGAGGTGAGTATGTCATTTTTTTTTATCGCCTCAACAGTATATGGGGCAAATATCTTTATGGAGCATCTTATGGGGCCATAATCAATGTTTGTGCAGCACTATATGGGGCAAATATCTCTATGGAGCATCTTATGGGGCCATATTCAATGTTTGTGCAGCACTATATGGGGCAAATATCTTTATGGAGCATCTTTTGGGGCCATAATCAACATTTGTGCAGCATTATAATGGGGAAATATCTATATGGAGCATCTTATGTGGCCATACTCAACATTTGTGCAGCATTATAAGGGGAAAATATCTATATGGAGCATCTTATGGGGCCATAATCAACGTTTGTGCAGCATTATATGGGGCAAATATCTTTATGGAGTATCTTATTGAGCCATAATCAACATTTGTGCAGCACTATATGGGGCAAATATCTCAATGGAGCATCTTATGGGGCCATAACCAACATTTGTGCAGCATTATATGGGGGCAAATATCTCTGGAGCATCTTATGGGGCCATAATCAACGTTTGTGCAGCATTATATTGGGCAAATGTCTCTATGGAGCATCTTATGGGGCCCTTATTAACCTTTATGCAGTACTGTATGGGGCAAATGTGTCTATGGAGCACCTTATGGGGCCATTATTAACCTTTGTGCAATATTATATGGGGCATATTTTAATATGGAGCATCCTATGGGGCCCATCATGAACTGTATGGAGCATCTTATGGGGCCCATCATGAACTGTATGGAGCATCTTATGGGGCTCATCATGATCTGTATGGAGCGTTATATGGGGCTCCTGATTCAATATGGATATTCAAAAATACTTAACCTACTGATGTCTCAATTAATTTTCCTTTTATTGGTACCTATTTTTATTTTTGAAATTTACCAGTAGCTGCTGCATTTTCCACCCTAGGCTTATACTTGAGTCATTAAGTTTTCCCAGTTTTTTATGTCAAAATTAGGGGGGTCGGCTTACAGTATACTCGGGTCGGCTTATACTCGAGTATATAACGTAATTTATTTAACTACTTTTTTATTTGTTTCTCTGTATTTAGATTTTTAAATGTATGAGCAATGGTTTTAAAGGGCCACTGTCACCCCCCCCAGCCGTTATAAACTAAAAGAGCCACCTTGTGCAGCAGTAATGCTGCAGTCTAACAAGGTGGCTCTTTTAGTTTTTGATTCATTTATTACCTCAATAAAGCGTTTTAAAAATTGGCCACAAATACCAGATATTGTACCTGGAGGCGGTCCGAATCGTCCTCTATCAATTTCCCAACTGCCGTCACTCTTCTCTTCAGGGGTGATGGCCGCCCCCTTCACGCTGTTGCTTCTTAAATCCGGCGCCTGCGCTGTGCGTGCCTGCCTGGGGCAGGCGCAGTCTTCATTGTCAGTCACAGCTCAGACGCAGGGTGCCTGACTGCGCCTGTGCGGGCAGTGCGGCCACCCTGTTCCTGAATCAACGCCCCGCACTCTGTTATTCATTATGCACAGTGCGGGGCTGGGGTTCCTGGGCATGCGCACTGCGCTTGTCAGACGCTCCCCCGGTCCCCCGCCTTCCAGCGTTGTTCTTTGTGGCTGTTCAAAACGTCGGCAATGAAACCTGTATATTCCGGCAATGCTGGAAGGCGGGAGACCGGGGGAGCGTCTGACAAGCGCAGTGCGCATGCCCAGGAACCCCAGCCCCACACTGTGCATAATGAATAACACAGTGCGGGCCGCAGGCAGGCACACACAGCGCAGGCGCCGGATTTAAGAAGCAACAGCGCGAAGGGGGCGGTGACCATCGCCCCTGAAGAGAAGAGTGACGGCAGTTGGGAGATTGATAGAGGACGATTCGGACCGCCTCCAGATACAATATCTGGTATTTGTGGCCAATTTTTAAAACGCTTTATTGAGGTAATAAATGAATCAAAAACTAAAAGAGCCACCTTGTTAGACTGCAGCATTACTGCTGCACAAGGTGGCTCTTTTAGTTTATAACGGCTGGAGGGGGGTGACAGTGGCCCATTAAGTCATATACTCCATTATGTTTTATGATTGTTTTGTGTGTGTTTTATGATGAATATATGTCTTTAAATATGTGTGTAAGTCTGATTCCCAGCCCACTATGTGTGGCATTTTTTGAAAGGAGGCGTCTCCATGTGCCTTCTTTTGCTATAAATACAAGACCCTGTATGTGTATGTGTATAGACTGTCCTGAGGAAGTGGTGTGATCACCATGAAATGCGTAGAAATAAAGTCTATTCTTTATTATATCTACTTGGACTTCTCTGGTACATCATCCTGACAGGCAAGCAGCGCAGTATGATGCCCCATTCTCTTCACCTAGCAAAGGCTGAGTAACTTCTCACAGACAAGCCGTGAGGAAGGGAGCTAAAGAAGTCCAAGGTCAAAACCAAGAGAGTGAATCACAGACAAAGGGATAAGACAAATGAATAGTCAAGAACAAGTCAGAGGACAGGCACTGAGGAGAACATCAAGGCAAGGAGGCAAACCAAGCAAATGGTCATAGAGGCGAAATACAAGGTCTTTTAACAGAGATTAGAAGTCAGAGAATAATGAGCACCAAGCACACACATACCACAGTGCAAGAACTATGACTGGCAATAGTTCAAGCATAGATAGCCAAGTAAATAGCCAGGCTATCAACCTGAAACAGCTACACCTGGAGGACTTCCAGGAGACCCAACTTATTTGGGCTGCAGGGAAATCCCATATACAAAACTGACAGTCCAGAACGCATTTGTATTCAATAGGATGGTGGAGCTTTCACTCACTGCGTCCCTAGGACATTATGCTTTTGCATGTTATGCTGCCAGTATAACACCACCAGGTGATTATCCTAACTAAAACACGTTCTACTTGTTTGATCCTTTATTATCCTAATGTGTTACTCTATGAAACTCTGTCCTTCTTTTTTATGAATGCTCACTCTTCCCCAAAAGACAGAAATCCATAGTCTATGTTCAGCAACAAGCCAACTATTAGATAAGTCAGACTCCAAACTCAACAACTCCAATTAAAAAGGACAAAAATTGCAAAATGCAGTGAAGCTAACAGTAAAATAACAAACAAGCAAACTGACAAATATTTGATAGTTGTGAGCAAATCAAAAAAATCAAAGGGGCCAATTCATTAAAGTGCTTATGATAGAAATTAGGTGTAAAGCACAATATTTTTGTGCAAATTGATAGTGACGCAAGCATATTGTGACTTTTGTCATTTACATGGCAGTCCTGGGCAGCTATTCTGAAATATGCGTGGCATCAGTGAGAAACTAGTGGGTCAAGATGTGATTATGCTTGTCAGTAAAATATGTCATATGCTACCTCACTAAAGTGGTGTAACTTACTCACAAATTAGCACAAGCCCCGGAGATGGCACATACTGTCTACTAGATGTGCCTGATTCATTAATTCATGCATGAATCAGAGACCTGTACTCCAGCAAGTGCTTCATTAAGACTAGTAACTAGTATGCTCTATGCCAGGCTTAATGTATCACCCTCAAAGTGTTCAGTACTTACACCTATGCCACCTAAGACAGCTGCCTAAGATCATTATGCAGTGATCGCATGGGTAGTAGCCCACCATCTAATGAGTCAACTGATCAGCAAAAGTTGAAACCATTTGCTCTCTACTGACTTTCTACAAGATAAACCCTTTAAGATCACATATAAAATGCTGCAGACTAACATCCAGTGCAGCATCTAGATTTCTGATTTAATGTAAACATTCATTTATAGGTTTAGTATCCTTTAACCTTTCTAGAAATGTATGTTTTGGAAACTCTTCTGTGGGAACTGGCCACAAGGACTAAGATGCATTTCTATGCTCAATAAAGAACCTTGTGAAACCAAGATCCTGTTGCTAGTTCATCAGTTGTCATTCTTTGAACTACTTTTGGTTGGTGTTAACTGCTGCATATCGAATCCACCTTTCATGACCTGCCATTTTGGAGATACTCTGACCCAGTTGTTTAGCCACTAATTGTGCTTGCACCTTTTTCTAGTTCTTAACACTTTCTTCAAGATTTGGTTATTTACTAGCTGCCTAATATATTTCCCATTCATTGACAGGTGCTATTGAGTCACCCGCCAGGGCCGTGGGGTGCTTGGCACCGGGGCCAGTGCTTAAAGGGGAATGTCATGGCGGCGGCGACCTGGTCCGTGGCCCTGGGCGCCCATGTTAAAGGAAAAGTCTTTAAAGGGGTTTTGAATAAAGTTTGTGTTCGTGAAGCTACCTGTGGTTTTCGGTCAGACGTGACCGACGCTGCTTAAAGGGTCCCACTGGGGTGATGTTATGGCAGCTAAGATGGTATAGCTTTCCACAGGTGAAGCTAGGTCCCCAGGGCTCCTGGTGTATAGATGGAGATGATGGGTAGCGTAGAAAGAAATGGAGGACACAGGTTTACAGTCTGTTTACCTGTTTTACTGAAGACTTCAGGCAACCACAGTCCGGGGCACCAGATCACAGGTACAGGCAGGGTCCGGCCAGCTTGGAAGTGAGTTCAGAGTCCCCTTTACCAGTTGGAGTTAGAAGCCTTCCTACTAGTGCTGCGGTGTAGTCCCTTGCTGCCTGTGGCTTCTGTCAAGGTCCTCACTGTTCTCTCTGCCCTCCTTAAAAGAGGGACACTAACCCGTATGACAGGTGACTCAAGCCTTTTTTCAGGGTCTCTAAGCTGGATCAGAGCTCCCCCTTGTGTCCTGGAGTATGAACATGTTGTATGCTTGTGGTACCTAACAAAGAAAATCCTTGTTTGCTTCCAAGCGTGACATCACTCTCCCCATGAGGAAAGCAATGCCACTGTAACAACCAGAACCACGAGGTGTCACACTCCCCCCCTGTTAAATCCAGTACTCCCAGACTGGGAAAAGAAAACAACAGTACAGATTAGGGAAAGACTTACAAGATTTTGGGAAATACATTTCAACAGGTAAAACAGATATAAAACTTTGGCTTCCCTTTATGGGAGGTAATTGATACTTCAAACGTTGCAGGATCATATATACATGGTAGAAAATGACTTTTTCCAAAATAGAACTTTCTATTACTTTCAATTTTCAAACTCTCACTATAATTGTCTCGCATATTAAACACTATCTACTTCCCTCACAAAGAATCTGTAGCAGATTAAACACTATCATTCCTTTAAAGTGCAACAAATTCAACATTTCCTTAGTACATTTATAGGTGCAAATATTTTTCAAGTCATTCAATATTATAACAGCAGCAACGATGCGTGGCACCCGTCATAAGCTCCCAACGTAGGATTGGGCGGGCTACAAGGCACAATATCCAGACCCGGTGTTCGGCCACACCAGACAGTTTTTCTCTTCAGGTCTCTGTAAAACAAATCAAGTTTTAAGGCAACATTAACAAGAGTTTCTTCAAAGGTTCCATGTAAAACCAGTAAACGTTAAGAGGTGGCAACTATTTACAGGAAAGTTTTTGATCATGCTTAGTTCATGATTCTGCAATTCTTTAAACTGAAACAATGACACAACCAACCAGGTTAATTCTTTAACTATTCACAGTCATATCACTTCTCTTATTTAATCTTGCTGCTTTGGTAGCACCTGGACGCTACGCTCACTCATATTGGGTTCTGGTCTTATTCCTGGGTAATGAAAATTTGATCTGTTCCCACTATAAGGGTTTGAGTGCTCCTGCACTGTGCCTCCATATCAGTTTGGGTAGCACGTGAACTCACTGTATGTTGCTTTTTCATTGTTGGAGGCAATGGCTTTATCTCTGTAGACTTTGGGGCTGCACTACTTGCAGGTGGCTTAAATTTGGCTGATTTTAGTGCTACTGACTTGTCAGGACTGGCAGCTGTTGGTTTGCATTTTCTGACATTTAGGGCATACCAGCCTTTTTCACCCCAGTGACGGGTGTAGGTCTCATGATCCCCTGGGTACAAATCTCTGTCTGGGTGCCCCTCGAGGAGGTGAGATTCGATGGCACATCGGGTGACAAACACTTCTGCCAATAGTCCAGGCTCCCTAAGGAAATCCCAAACTTTTTGAAGGTGGAAGGTCACTATAGCACCCTGTCTCCATGGGCCGTGGTCAAAACGTTTGGCCTCATGGGCCTGAGCTTTGGCCCACAGATTGTGCTCTTCAATGGCACTATGCCGGGCATCATGCTCCTCATCTTTCTTTTTCCATTCTAAACTGTGTCTAAACTTCTCCCAGCTGAGGACTTCTTTATGGGACCCCTCCGGTTGGGCTTCCCCAGGGAACTCGATCAGTTCTGCTCAAGGATTATCCCATTGTAATGCTTCCCCTTCTGCGCTCACCTCCAGTGGCGTGCCTATGGGCTTCAGCGATGGTCTCATATATTCCTCCATACTGGATACCTGGTCCCAGGGAACATTGTAATGGCTCCTACCAGGTTGGGGGGCTGATGGTGCTGGGAGCGGGCCTACCATAGTACAGTCAGTAGCCACGGTAAGGTCAGTCACTAAAGCGGGTTCAGTAGCTGGGCAGGAGCAGTCGCTGGAGCGGGGTTGGTCATCGGGGCAGGGTCGATCTCCATAACTGCTTCCGATGTGATCCCTCCAGTGCTGGTCTACTCTGCTGCTGAAGCTGCAGTCACTGGTCGCTGGACAGGCCGTGGCTCCTTCAGTGCGGTCTCTCTGCGCAGGGCAGCCTTCCATCTCTTTACCGCAGTCAGCTCAGTGCTCAGGAGCTGGTGGCTCAGCTCCTCCACTTGCGCTCCGAAGAATTCCAGATCCTCAAGTGGCAGTAGGTCCGGGTCCTCCTCCTATCGCCCGGGACATTCCTCGGCTGCTTCTCCACCCTCTGGGGACCACCGATCTCCATCTTTTCCTCCTGGTCCACAGCTGCACACACACACTGTTCCTGCTCTATTCTCTGGGGGCGGGGCTTCTTCTTCTTCTGATTTTCACCACAACAGATCAGGAGGTAGATGTCCCTTGCCGATGGATATGTCCTCATTGTATACTAGCACTTGAAGGGGGCTTTCATGGTTTTTGCGCTGCACAGCTAGTCTCTGCCCACAATGGAGCAATTTTCTTCTCCTGCACACCTCTTGGCGCTGTAATGGCAGCAGTTTTGACAGCCATTTATATTCCAATAGTCACGCAGTTAAGCACATTCTCTGAGGCACATGAGACCCAGTTCATTGGGTCCGACCATCTTGTTCGTGATGCCTAAAATGAGTCATGCGCCAGGGCCGTGGGGTACTTGTACTGGGTCCAGTACTTAAAGGGAAATGTCCTGGTGGCGGCGACCCGGTCCATGGCCCTGGGCACCCATGTTAAAGGAAAAGTCTGTAAAGGGGTTTTGAATACAGGTTGTGTTCATGATGCCAACTGTGGTTCTCGGTCAGAGGTGACCGATGCTGCTTAAAGGGGTCCACTGGGGTGATGTTATGGCAGCTAAGATGGTGAAGCTGGGTCCCCAGGGCTTCCGGTGTGTAGATGGTGTGTAGTGTAGAAAGAAGCGGAGGACATAGTTTTGCAGTCTCTTTACCTGGTTTACTGAAGACTTCAGGCAGCCACAATTCGGGGCACTAGACCAAAGGTACAGGCAGGGTCCGGCCAGCTTGTAAGCAAGTTCAGAGTTGCTTCCAAGCGTGACAACACTCTACTCATGAGGAAAGCAATGCCACTGGGACAACCAGGCCCCCGGGGTGTCACACTATTATAATGAGAATGATTTGATTTTCAAGGATGATTTGTACAAATTTATATAAAAACCTATACAAGTATATACTGTACATGCAGAAGTGGTAAATAGTTTACATACCACAGCAGAATTTTCACTTTCTTGGCCTTTTTTTAGAGAATATGAATGATAACACCAAAACTTTTTCTCCACTCATAGTGGTTGGCTGAAGCCATTTATTTTCAAACTACTATGTTTTCTCTTTTTGAATCACAATGACAGGTCAACTTGGCCTTGTGTTTTGGATCATTGTCATGTTGGAACATCCAAGTACATCCCATGCGCAGCTTCCAGGCTGATGATTGCTATTTTGCATCTAGTATTTGCTGATAGCATGCTGCATTCATCTTTCCTTCAACTTTGACCAGATTTCCTGTGCCTATGTAGCTCAGACATCCCCAAAATATCAGTGATCCACCTCCGTGCTTTACAGTAGGAATCGTGTTCTTTTCATCATAGGCCTTGATGACCTCTTGTTGACCTTGTTGACTTACATTACTAAATGTAATGTTTATGGTTGTGGCCAAAATGTTCAATTTTGGTCTCATCACTCCAAATTACCTTGTTCCAGAAGTTTTAAGGCTTGTCTCTGTGCTGTTTTGCATATTGTAGGTGAGATACTTTGTAGCATTTGGCTACAGCAGAACAAAGTGAGAGATCTGGAGTGGCCATCTCAGTCTCCTGACCTCAATATTGTTGAGCCACTCTGATATCTCAAGCACACAGTTCATGTTAGACAGCCCAGGAATTTACAGGAACTGGAGGCTTTTTGTCAAGAAGAGTGGGCAGCTTTACCATCTGAGAAAATAAAGAACCTCATCCACAACTACCACAAAAGACACTCTCATTGATGTTAGAGGGGGCAGTACACGGTATTAAGAAATGGGGTATGTAAACTTTTTCTCAGGGTCATTTGGATGTTTTGGGTTGTCATTATGATGTAAAAAGAGAAAACACAGTAGTTTGACAATAAATGGCTTCACCCAACCACTAACCATGAGTGGTGAAAAGGTTTTGATGTTATCATTCATATTCTCTGAAAAAGGACCAAAAAAGCAAAAATTCTGTTGGGGTATGTAAACTTTTGAGTACAACTGTATTTATGCAATATTTAACTGCTCCTAGCTATATCTTAGCATTTTTTCTCTTTTTAATTCTATTTTCTCCAACGAAGAAAAACAATAGAGTCTGCCATTCATATTTTTCATTACAGATCAGAAAAAATGAACATAACTTGACAAGTTATGACTATCTGACAAAAACATGGGAAAAAAAAATGAAAGATCACGCTTTAAATGAGAAAAAAAATTGACAAAAGAATGTAGCAAACAGAAGTGAATGTGTACTTTGTTTATAGCACTGCAGTAATAGACAGTCACAGTTTTTCATTTCAAACAATATATATTGCAACAAATGGCTGAGTTCTCTACAGCCGGGCACTGACGTTTCATCAAATGTAGAAAAGTTAAGGATTGGTATCTAGAATTATATCTAGTCACAACTGAAATTGTTTGTCCATTCCATGACTTCAGGACCAGAAACTTCAATTATTCTTTGATCTTCCCCACAAGCAAGATAATAATTGGAATTTGACAAAATTCTAGCTTATTTTGTTGGCTGTTGATTTCTGTTTGTCCTGCATGAAAGCATAAAGAAATAGGGCTGTCACATCTACTAAAACATAATATTTACTACCTTCATGAAAGTTTTACTAAATCATGCAACAAGAAAGCAATTATTGGCATTTTCTTAATTACAAAATATCCTGGTATTGTCAAACAGAAAATGGTGAATTATAGCTATCTCTCTTAGGTTTTTGTAGCCTCCTGTGTTTGCTGTAACATTGTAAAAGAGATCTCTTTTGTACATGTATTACAGATGATTAATTTGTGATGAAAGCGTATAAAAAGCTTGGCAGTGTTCATGATAAGAATAGATAAATAAAAATATTGTATTTTCTAACATTTCAAATTAATTTTCCAACCTATTAGGGTATACAGTTGTGTGAAAAAAGTGTTTGCCCCCTTCCTGATTTCCTATTCTTTTGCATGTTTGCTACACTTAAATGTTTCAGATCACCAAACAAATGTAAATATTAGACAAAGATAACACATTGTAAACACAAAATGCAGTTTTTAAATGAATTTCTTTATTATTAAGGGAAAAAAAATCAAACTTACAGGACCCTGCGTGAAAAAGTGATTGCCCCCTAAACCTAATAACTGGTTGGGCCACCCTTAACAGCAACAACTGTAATCAAGCAGTGAGTCTATTACAACGGCCTGGAGGAATTTTGGTCCACTCATCTTTGCAGAATTGTTGTAATTCAGCCACATTTGAGGGTTTCCGAGCATGAATCACCTTTTTAAGGTCATGCCACAGCATCTCAATTGGATTATGGTCAAGACTTTGACTAGGCCACTCCAAAGTTTTAATTTAGTTTTTCTTAAACCATTCAGAGGAGGACTTGGTGGTGTATTTTGGTTTATTATCCTGCTGCATAACCCAAGTGCGCTTCAGCTTGAGGTCACAAACAGAAGGCCGGACATTCTCCTTAAGGATTTTTTTCGTAGACAGCAGAATTCATGATTCCATTTACCACAGCAAGTCTTCCAGGTCCTGAAGCAGCAAAACAGCCCCAGACCATCACTTTACCACCATCATAGTTTACTGTTGGCTCCTGCTCCTCTTCCTCCTCAGCCTCCACATCTTCATTGTTACCTAATCCATGCTGGGAAGATGAGATGAGGCTGGGCTGGGTAGTATATCTTTGTCTCATGTCTTCCTCTATCTCCACCTGGTCTGCATGCAAAGCTTTATGTTTAATTGCCAGCAATGACTGTTAAAATAGGCACAGAAGCTGAATTGCTGTGCTGATAATGGCATCATCGCTACTCACCATTTTGGTGGAATCCTCACAGACTTGAAGAACTGCACAAATGCCATACATCCATGCCCAGTATTCAGTTGTTATGTGCAGGTGCTAACCAGAATACTGACGGGCATGTTGGTATTCCACAACTGACCTCTGCTGCTTACAAAGCCTTGCCAGCATGGGTAGTGTGGAGTTCCAGTGTGTGATCACATCGCACACCAGTGGTTGAACTGCAGCAACTGTAACTGACTTGCAGAAATGGGCGCTAATGCAACATACCTTGACCAGAAGCACTGGTAAATATGGGTAGGTTTTCATAAACCGCTGAACTACCAAGTTGAACATGTGGCTTACACCCATTATCACACATGAGCAAGCCTGGCTTGAGGTTCAGCGGAAAAAGCCACAGATCTCTCTGGTTGTTATTCCTTTAAGTAACTCTGCTGCTGTGTGCAGTTTGTCTCCTAAACAAATTAGCTTCAGCAGAGCCTGTTACCTCTTCGCTGAGGTAGTGCTGCAGAGCTGATGTGGACTACGTGTTCTGGGATACATAGGAGATGGAGGATGAGGAGGGGCATTGGGGGGTGCAAGGAGTGATGTAAAACATGGAGGAAACCCAAGCAGAATTAGGGACAGCAATGCTCTGCATTAAGAGAACATGTGCTGTGCCAGGGTGGGACTACACTCATTCGAGTTCATCCAGTGTGCAGTTAGTGAAATGTAGTGTCCCTGTCCAAAAGCGATTGTTCACGTGTTGGTCGCTAAGTGGACAATCCCAGTAACCACATTGGTAAGGACAGGTGATGTTGCAGTTACAAAGCAGAGAAGCTACTCTGGTAGAAAAAGTGGCTGCTGGGGGCCAGGTACAGAGGAATGGCTACCGCCATAAATTGTCAGAAATTATCTATGTCAACAAACCTAAATGGCAACATTTTCATGGCATGCCTGGGAAAGGGTGAAAAGAATGCTGTGCTGGGACAAAGATTTGGAAGTGTCTGATGATTGTGCATCAGAATCAAGGACACCTGCACACAAACACATGCAGAGCAGGAGGCATCTGCACCAGTGTCATGGACAGGGGACTGAGAAGCACAGGGGAAGAGGCAGTGGTGTCTCCCAGAAGCATTTTTGGCACCAATCATAAACCCAGGCATTTGGCCCACCAAGTCGGGAACTTAAATGACATGTGCCAAGTCATGCTGGTGGTGGTTAGGCTCTTTATGGTCAAGCTCCTGCTGATCTTTGCATGGCACAGGTTGCAAATGACCATATTATTTTCTCTCAGAACTCTCTTTAAAAAAGTCCCAGACTGGTGAGCACACCTACCTCTTTGACAGAGAAATTTAGGAGTGATGTTGCTCTGCAAATCAATTGCCCACCTTCTCCCTCTGGTCACCTCACTGCCTCTTCCTGTTTGTTTCAATGCTCCCCTTTAGCACTGCTGGCCTCACCCTCCATGCCAGATTCCAAGTTTAAGTCTGTGACTACGTGATCCACCACTTCGTCTTCCAACTCCTTGGAGTTGGTGATTTAGCAACAACCTGACTTTTTGGCAACTGTGTCTCATCATCATCTTCCGTCTTAGAAAAAATCTGCCTTACCAAAATAGTTATTTTATTGTGGCTATGGCTGCTCTAAGTTTTGAGCATCACTAAATAACATCTCCTCCTGTCACTTTTGGAACACGGAGAGTGAGAGGCCATAATCACGAAGTGATCTTTTAAAGAACTCCTCAGAGTATCCTATTGTGGGACCATTAGTTTCCTGGGGCTCAACATAGTAGGAGAAAGGAGGATTAGGGTGATGATTAAGTGATCCAGACTATTGGCTGGTGATACTGTAATGTGTGGAAGAATGGGCAGTGCTGCCAAGTATGCTGGAAGCATTATTTGCTATCCAGCCGACCACGTGTTCTCACTGCTCTGCTCTGGCTTCAGAAGTGGTATATTGTGTCTCCCTGCAAAGTGGGACAGGAATCTATGTGTCGTGGATGTGCTTGTTTCTTGAGCTCCAGCAACAGGCATAGTTTCACCTGAAGGACATAAATTCAAAAAACAAACCAAAAAAACACCTTACCAATACCAAGTCAGATCACAAAATGTTCTTTTGTGGGTGCACTTACAGTATATAGTACTGGAAAGCGCACCTGAGATAAAATTATGTGCGTCTTTAATAGGCTGTAAGCCAGACACTGCGCATCATATATACCTGTGAAGCTGGCATTCTATTCAAGCCTCATTTGCATGCATTTTTTACTGGGAAGCCATCGCCTCCATGAATTAGCCAGTTGGTGAGTGGCTGCTTCCATCAGTATCTTGCACCTGTGCTTCCCCTGCCTTTATGATGGGGGTCTGCTGCATCCTGCTCATGCATTTTGTGATCCGACTTAGTGTTGGAAAGACTGTTTTTTCTGGTTTGAATTTTTGTCTTTTAGGTTGCTGTTTTTTATTTTAGGGTTATGACTCGCAAGCGCAAGGACCCTTGACATTGGGTTGTGAGCTTGTGCATTTTGGCCAAAATATCGACCAATACCTCATTTAATGTATTTATTGTATACAATATTTATCATTCTTTTTTTATTGTACATTTTTCCAGTTTGTCAGGATGCAGCTGGGCCCCTTTTTATTGGTTGGGTGAACTGGGGTGTCTGTCTTTGGATACACTCATATAGTGCTTGACAGCCTGCCTGATATAATATTATGGGCGTCATTAATAGGCTGTAAGCCAGACCCTGTGCATCACACATACCTGTGAAACAGGTGTTCTATTCAAGCCTCATTTGTGTGCATTTTTTACTGAGCTCATTTAATCTGGCTACAGCATTACAGTGACTTGCAATCCTAGCATGCCTATTGGTTGTGTAATAGGCATCAAGCATGCGAGGTAAGATTCAAGTATGAAATAGAACACTATAAAATGCTCCCGAGTGTCGAGCACATCCAAGCACCCCAATACTCGGAGAGTCATATGTGAGTGTCATAGAGGATGTTTGATTATCCCTACATATGACTGAATAATTGTATATATCTCTGTTTTTAAGCTACTTCTGTATATAAAAGTTAAATCATGTAGACGAGATAAAGTTTTCAGTTGAAATCATGAAAATATGCTGCTGTATTTGCTGATATATAAGTTTATGATATTTGCCATGGTACCCCTTAATGTTCTATGGTTTTCCTTTCAGAAACTTCATCTAATACTCTACCGATGTATAAAACAAAATCACAACACATTATGATTACTTGCCACTAGTGTTGAGCATTCCGATACTGCAAATATCGGGTATCGGACGATATTCGCTGTATCAGAATTCTGATACCAAGTTCCGATATTTTTGTGATATCGGAAATCGGAATCGGAAGTTCCTATAAGTTCCCAGGCGTGTGCGGTGCGTATGGTTCCCAGGGTCTGGAGGAGAGGAGACTCTCCTTCAGGCCCTGGGATCCATATTCTTGTAAAAAGAATAAAAATAAAAAATATGGATATACTCACCCCTCCGACGGATCCTGGACCTCAGCGGTGCAACCGGCAGCCTCTGTTCCTTAGATTGCAGTGAGTGTAGGACCTGCGATGACATCACGGCTTGTGATTGGTCGCATGAGCGGTCACATGAGCGGTCACGCGACCAATCACAAGTCGCGACATCATCGAAGGTCCTTCACTCAGCATTCTTAGGAACGGAGGCAGATGCTTGCAGCGGTGACAGCCAGGGCTCGTCCGAGGGTGAGTATATCCATATTTTTTATTTTTATTCTTTACATGAATATGGATACCAGGGACTGAAGGAGAGTTTCCTCTCCTTCAGACCCTGGGAACCATCCAGGATCACTTCCGATATTTGTGTCCCGTTGACTTGTATTGGTATCGGGTATCGGCGATATCCGATATTTTTTGGATATCGGCCGATCCAATCCGATACCGATACTTTCAAATATCGGAAGGTATTGCTCAACACTACTTGCCACAGAAGGTTTACTAAGTTAATAAGGAGAAATTGTCAGCATGGTTTCACAACCCAAACTATTTATAAGTTAATGCAACTCTTTCAAAAATATCTTTACATTGGCCAACCTATTCCTCCATTACTGAGACATCGGCATTTACATTGATATGCAAAAGGATATGGCAAATCTGAAGCCTCTGTCACTTCAGTTCTTCTCCCTGTCCAGCACCGCCTCTTCATGCTTGATTGACAACCAATATATGTGTGACTTCAGGCAAATGAGCCATGAGTGAGACATTGTACAGTTCTCCTGTGCAATGAATCAAAAAACTCTTTTAAGGAACCATAGCATTAAACTAGGTCTAGAGCACTTGTGGACCAAATGGGTGCAGGAAGTAGGATTTTCACTGATCAACAACAGATAGCACAAAGCAATCACTTGTAATTGTGTGGAAATAATAGCAAATTTGTACATGGAAGTGCATTCATAGATAGATAGATAGATAGATAGCAAAGAAAAAGGGAACAGCACAGGTATACTTATGTTCGGGTGCAAGGCCCCCAGATAACCAGTCCACCGATCATCCAATACATATATTAAAAAAAAAAGGCAGCACTCCATTGTTTAAAGTGGAAAAAATGTGCAGGATTTAATCACATCTTAGGGCAACATTTCAGCTCGCAATGAGCTTTTCTCAAGCAGTGAATATGTCCATGTGCTCCTTCTTTATACATATCTTAACAATCCTCAATTGCTATAAGGTGCTACTCTTTATCATTTAAAGTGCAATTGTGCATGTGTTACATCATTCATATTGTGCTGATTAAAAACATATTGCCATCACTCTCTTAAGCTTATACAGTTCTTAAGTATAACGCTTTTACTTTACCCTTGTGGAAGCATGTTCGGTATGGAGGACGCCATTCTGTTTGTTAGGCGTCTGGCTAGACCTACTGCGCATGTCAGATGCGTCACCGCTGTGAGCTGACTAGCCGGCCAATCAGCTGTATTGTGTGGCATCCACTGACTGCGCGTGCGCGCGTCATGTCTATAGCACCATATTTGTTGTGGCTCTCAACTATCTATTTTCCTTATATCTTTTATTACTTTATTAATAGGCATGATAGCCACTTTACCTCTCAGTACATATTCTAACCGTTACCATATGGACCTATTCTGGGTGTAGTTTCCACCCTGACCCTCCGGATGGCACCTTGCTCAGGTGTTGTGAATTTGGTTTCTGGGCTCCCCCGGTGGTCACTGGTGGTACTGAACTTGTGTGCTTCATCTCCTCTGTTCACCTGTTTCCATCAGGATGTGGGAGTTTCTATTTAGCCTTGCTCCTCAGTCATTTCTATGCCGGCCAACAATGTTACCAGAAGCCTTTCTGTTGCATGTTCCTGCTCCTAGACTACTATCAGCTAAGTTGGACTTGTAGTCCTAAGTTTGTTTTGCATTTTTGTTCCAGTTCTCTGTGATTGAATATTTCTGAGGCTGGAAGCTCTTGTGAGCTGAAATTGCCACTCTGGTGTCATGAGTTGATATTAGAGTCTTAAAGTAATTTCAGGATGGTGTTTTGAAAGGGTTTTCAGCTGACTGTGAAGTTCCCTTTTCTGTCTTCCTACTATCTAGTAAGCGGACCTCAATTTGCTATACCTATCTTCATACTTCGTATGTCAATTTCCTCTAAAATCACCGACAATATATGTGGGGGCTACTGTCTGCCTTTTGGGGAAAATTTCTCTAGAGGTAAGCCAGGTCTGTATTTTCCTCTGCTAGGGTCAGTCAGTCCTCCGGCTGGCGCTGGGCGTCTAGGGATAAAACGTAGGCACGCTACCCGGCCACTGTTAGTTGTGCGGTAGGTTTAGCTCACAGTCAGCTCGAGTTCCCATCTTCCAAGAGCTAGTCCTTTTGTATTCTTTACTACGGTCTCTTGCCATTGAGAACCATGACACTCAGGCTGTCTCTGGGAGTCATGTAGTGATTTGCATACGGCAATTAACCTCTTCAGGTCCATATACCGCAGCAACACTACACAAGGTAGTAACACCCTAGTCCTGGTTATATTTTATTACAGCTACCATGTATTATATCTGATCATGCCGCTATCAGTTCACATGCGGTATATTAAATGATAATTGACAAATGACAAACTCATAAATTTCTTTCTACTATATATTATTTTATTAAAGAAAAATAATTTTTTAATTTTAATTTAATTTATATTATATTCATCCTCCACACCGATATGCTCCACCCGGTACAAGTCTTCCAAGTTGATACATCTAAAAAATAAAATATACACAAAGTCAAAATTAGAAGTATATTCCATAACAGGTAATATCTCTAATACAGTACCAAAGAATCTCCACAGCTAACTGATCAATAAGGAACACATATTTATTCTAGGTAAAAGCATTTATATTAAAATCCACATTTAACCCCTTTGGTCTCAGGGTATTTAACTCCTAAATCCACATAAGTTCTTTTTTCTTTAAAATTTGCTCCCTATCTCCCCCTCTCCTTTGGATAGGTACTGCATCTATGATTTTACATTTGAGATCCCTTTCGGAGTGATTATGTTCTGTGAAATGTTTGGGAACCAATCACAGCAAGCCGTGATGTAATTTTCAGGTCCTGAAAGCAGAATTAGGCGTCGGAGAGGTGAGTATAGCAATATTTTTTATTTTAATTCTTTCTTTTACACATTAATATGGATCCCAGGGCCTGAAGGAGAGTTTCCTCTCCTTCAGACCCTGGGAACCATCAGGGATACCGTCCGATACTTGAGTCCCATTGACTTGTATTGGTATCGGGTATCAGTATCGGATTAGATCCGATACTTTGCCGGTATCGGCCGATACTTTCCGATACCGATACTTTCAACTATCGGACGGTATCGCTCAACACTACCTGGGAGGCATTTTGTTAGCATCCCCCAGTGTTTTTTTATAATGTTGCCAACCTCCCTACTCTCTTCCACATATGTTGTTACCAATGGTATCCGTTCCAAATTTTTCGCCCTCTTATTATTTGTTTTATTTTTAATCAATTCCCTCCTATCCAACTTTAAAACCCTTTCCTTGGTGTTCGCTAGGAGTTCTCTTGGGTATCCCCTGTTTTGAAATTTTCTTAAGAGGGAATCCATTACCGCATCCACCTCATCCCCACTCTGAACTATTTGTCGCACCCTAAGTAACTGGCCAAGTGGTATAGACCTGACCATATTACGTGGGTGTTGACTATCATATGTTAATAAGTTATTTCTGTCAGTACTTTTTACAAACAGGGTAGTATCTAATTTGTTCTCTCTTTGTCTGATCAGTACGTCTAAGAATTGTATTTCTATCCTAGACTACACCAATGTAAACTTGATTGTCAGGTCTATGGTATTTAGGAAATTGAGAAACTCCTCCAAAGCGTCTTGCGATCCTGTCCAGAGGAGGAACACATCATCCATGTACCCCCACCATACTAGCACATGCTGGAAGTGGTAGGACGCGTAGATGTGCTCCTCCTCCAGAACCTCCATCACCAGGTTCGCATACGAGGGGGCCATATTGGCCCCCATAGCCGTTCCTCGTTTCTGCGTATAAAAAACATCTCCAAACAAAAAATAGTTTCGCCTAAGTATAGATTCCAGTAATTTTAATATGAACATCCTTCCTTCCGGAGTGTATTTTGCTATATCCAACTTATTCTCTATCGCATTTAGTCCCCGTTCATGGTCTATAGATGTATACAATGATACAACATCGAAGGAGGCTAAGATTACCTCTTAGTCCAATTTAACCCCTTCTAATTTATTGAGGAAGTCTGTTGTATCCTTTACATATGATTTTCCATTCTTTACAATGGGGTTAAATACAGCGCTGTCGTCGTCATGGACAAGACAATGTATGTAGATGAGATTAAGAGACAACTGCAGGATGAGAATGTATACTGTAAAATGGAGCATGACCCCAAATACAATATTGGTAGAGAGATCAAAATGATACTAAAAGAAGCATTGGAAGGAGGCATTATAGACCAGGATTTACATGATTATTTATTAGTTGAACATCCACGGACACCAGTCCTATAAATAAAACCAAAAATACACAAGACCTTAGACAATCCACCTGGTCGCCCGATTATATGGGGAGTAGGATCAAGCTTTAACAAAATGGGTATCTTTTTAGACAAAGTATTTAACCCCATTGTAAAGAATGGAAAATCATATGTAAAGGATACAACAGACTTCCTCAATAAATTAGAAGGGGTTAAATTGGACCAAGAGGTAATCTTAGCCTCCTTCGATGTTGTATCATTGTATACATCTATAGACCATGAACGGGGACTAAATGCGATAGAGAAGAAGTTGGATATAGCAAAATACACTCCGGAAGGAAGGATGTTCATATTAAAATTACTGGAAACTATACTTAGGCGAAACTATTTTTTGTTTGGAGATGTTTTTTATACGCAGAAACGAGGAACGGCTATGGGGGCCAATATGGCCCCTCGTATGCGAACCTGGTGATGGAGGTTCTGGAGGAGGAGCACATCTACGCGTCCTACCACTTCCAGCATGTGCTAGTATGGTGGGGGTACGTGGATGATGTGTTCCTCCTCTGGACAGGATCGCAAGACGCTTTGGAGGAGTTTCTCAATTTCCTAAATACCATAGACCTGACAATCAAGTTTACATTGGTGTCGTCTAGGATAGAAATACAATTCTTAGACCTACTGATCAGACAAAGAGAGAACAAATTAGATACTACCCTGTTTGTAAAAAGTAATGACAGAAATAACTTATTAACATATGATAGTCAACACCCACATAATATGGTCAGGTCTATACCACTTGGCCAGTTACTTAGGGTGCGACGAATAGTTCAGAGTGGGGATGAGGTGGATGCGGTAATGGATTCCCTCTTAAGAAAATTTCAAAACAGGGGATACCCAAGAGAACTCCTAGCGAACACCAAGGAAAGGGTTTTAAAGTTGGATAGGAGGGAATTGATTAAAAATAAAACAAATAATAAGAGGGCAAAAAATTTGGAACGGATACCATTGGTAACAACATATGTGGAAGAGAGTAGGGAGGTTGGCAACATTATAAAAAAACACTGGGGGATGCTAACAAAATGCCTCCCAGGTAGAAAAGAATTTGAAAGACCACCTCTATTCTCATATAGAAAAAACAAAAATATTAAAGATTATCTTGTCAAATCAGACATAGGATCGCTCAAAAAAAGTACCCAAATAACCCTGACAGGCAAAAATAGAGAAGGATGTTTCCCCTGTTTGGGATGTGTGAATTGCGTACACATGATAAAAGGGTCCACATTCCAACATCCTGAAACAAACAAAGTATATCGGATTAAGCAATATTTAACGTG